>NC_056626.2:130309832-130649832 GCF_002870075.4 Lactuca sativa
GACAACCAAGTCAACTCTGGTCAAAGTCAAAGTCCTGGTCAAAGTCAACCTTCCAGGTCAACCCTACTCACCGAGTCACCCTATTGACTCGCCGAGTTCATATGTTCAGAGTCCTTCTATTCGTCCATGACTCGCCGAGTCTACCGATTTCCAAGTCCTGACCTGTCCAACTCACCGAGTCTCCATTCGACTCACTGATTCGAGTCTCAACTCGAAGGGTTTGGGGGTTTCGCGACCTGACTCGCCAAGTCCAAGACAACCTTCAACAGACTCGCCGAGTTGTTCATCCAACTCGCCGAGTTCCTGCCCAACTTCATCTGACTCGACGAGCTATTCATCCCACTCGTCGAGTTCCTCCAAATCTTCATGCTACTTGCCGAGTCCACTCAAAGGACTCGCCGAGTCCATTCAGATCTCTATACATTCAGAGGACTTTTGAGTCATGCATGGACTCCAAACTGTAGATCTACCCTTCCCAAGCCTATTCCTCGCGTAAAGTTGCAAACTTTACGTGTAGAGAAGGATATTTAGGCAAAATACACCATAAACTAGGGTTTAAGGCAAAGAGGCTCCATAATCAACTCAAGGGCTGAAACTTTATGCTTTCCAAGACCAAAATATACTTAGATCTGAAGTAGCAACTCCAGATCCGGCTTCTAACTCAAGTGGATCACTACTCATGGCTAAAAGCCCCATAACTCACAACCAAAATAAATCTAAAGGAAGGGGAAACGACTTAATACCTTCAGATATTCAGAAATATCTTCCCAATCTCAGATCTATAGCCCTCTCCTTGCACCTTCAAGATCCTTCTTCCTTCTCCAAGCTTTAATGCACACCTCAAGACAACAATTGGCTCAATCAATGGATATGGCGGCTAGGGTTTGGCATTCTGGGTTAAAGAGGCAGTAAAGGAACCCTAGGGAAGAGAATGAGGTGCTTAAATAGGCCCCAAGTCCCAAATTTAGGGTTTTCCTCGAACAGACCTGACTCGCCGAGTCTCCTTGGCCGACTCGCCGAGTCGGTCACTTACTCCTCGACCCGGATCCTGCTTGGACTCGTCGAGTCCCCCCTTAAAGTTAGGGTTTTCTTTCCTTTCTTGGCCTTCAAAACTTTGGGTGTTACAAATTTTATATTTAATAATTATATCATATATATATATATATATATATATATATATATATATATATATATATAGTTTACCCTACATATATACCCTAATTATGGTTAATTTGATAATCGAATATTTGGGTAAAGTAACGATTAGGTACAATGCATATCCCTTATATTTGACCAACAATACTTCTAGGTATTTTTTTATCCTAGGGATTTGACCATTATAACATCTAGGCATTATCTCTTCCTAGACTATCGGGCTTCATAACTCTTAGGCTTATTATCATAGCTTACAACTAGGTATAGTATCTATAGCAACATTATCCTAAGGTTTCGAGCATTATAAAATGATTGATATTTATAGATATAAATATATTTGGATAAAGCATTTCGATAAGCATGTATTCCCCCGTAAAATATTTAAAATATTGAAAATGGGGCCCTGAACTCACCCTAGTCGCGTGAGACCGTTAGTGTGCAGAAGTTATCTACACAGTCTTTTATTTATTGTCATGGATATGGGGTGTACGCGGCACAAATATATGTGTGTGTCGCGCATAATCATCATGGATCCATCCAAAGAATCCCACATGTCACTTCCCCAATTCGCAACGTCACTCGCAATCTATTCGAATCTGGTGTTAGTTGTGCGACAGGCATAGGTGCACACCTCGCGCGCACGAAAGATTTTGTAAAAATCGTAACTTCTTCGTGTGATCTTTGATCTAAGCCCTCTTTATATCTAGATGATGATCTCAAGGGGTACTACATCTCTCCTTTAGGTTGCTTTAGCTAGTTTTGACTTTCATTTTTGTGCCTAACGGGGGTAAAAATAAATGATTTTAAAAAAATCATATCTCTCTCATATGGAGCTCGTTTTCGGCATTCTTTGTCCTAAAGTTTATATCTCAAGGAGTTCTATAAATCTCCTTTTTTCACTTTTAGTCAAAACTCCACTAATCTCTAAGTACCATTTTGGCGTAATTAATTTTAATTACGCGGTTGATTTCAATTTTTCTAATACCCAAAATCTTTCCTTTGTAGTCGGATTTTTACAAATCTTACTTCCATGGGATCACGTTAACGAGTACTTTCCAAGTATGTTAACCAGCTTACAAAATGGTACAACTTTTTGGATGCTTATTTTCGAGCCTACGAGTCGTTTTTAACTAATAAATGTAACGGCACATTTGATTTCTATTATCTCAACATCAGATATTACAATATTAAGTTATGAAATCTATTTTACGTTTTCCTAATGGTGATCAATGACGGAAAGCTCTTGTTTGTCATATTCTCCCCATGTTTAGGAAACTTTGTCCCGAAATTTTATCTTATCGTCGGGCTTGTCCTTCATTTGGTCCTCTCGTTCTCATGTGTACTCTGGTCCTCACTTAAACTTCCATCGTACCTTGATAATGGGAATCCGACTCTGCTTGAGTCGTTTGACCTCTTTGTCCATGATTTTAACTCGCTCTTCGATGAAGTTCAACTCAGGGTTAATCTAAATTTCATTAAGTGGAATGACAAGCATATCGTCGGAAAGGAACTTCATAAGATTACACACAGGGAATACGTCATGCACATTATTAAGCTCTTGGGGTGACTTAAGTCCATAGGCATTTGGTCCTATCCTGTCAAGGATTTCGAATGGTCCTATGTACCTTAGATTTAGTTTTCCCCGCTTTCTTAACCTTATAAGTCCTTTACAAGGAGATACTTTAAGAATCACCCTATCTCGGACTTGGAACTCTAGGGGTTTACGCCTTACATCGGCGTACTTCTTCTGACGATCACGTGCTACCTTTATGCGCTCTTGTTTCTGCACTATCTTTTCAGTTGTCTCGTAGATAATCTCTGGGGTATCCCCTACGAATTTCTTGGCCAATTGGGTATCACCAACTTCCATCCAACAAATAGGAGATTGACATTTTCGGTCGTACAGTGATTTGAATGATGCTTCTTTAATGCTCGTGTAATAATTGTTATTGTATGAGAACTCAACAGAAGGAAGGTGAGTACCCATGCACTTCCAAAATCTATCACACATGCTCTAAGCATGTCTTCCATCATTTGGATGGTACTTTCACTTTGTCCATCGGTTTGAAGATAGTAGGTTGTACACATATCCAGGCGAGTACCAATGGATTTTTGCAAACTCTGCCAAAAGCGTCCAAGCGAGTATCAATGGATTTTTACAAAACTATGGCAAAAGCGAGAGATAAACCTTCTATCTCTGTCAGAGATAACAGACGAGAGTATAATATGCAATCTGACGATCTCTTTGAGGCACGTCCTGGTCAACTTATCCATATAATCGGTTTCTTTTATTGGTATGAAGTGAGCCAACTTGGTTAATCTATAGACAACAAACCAAATAGTGTCGTAACCAGAAGTAGTCTATGGTAATTTGGTAACAAAGTCTATTGCGATCTGCTCCCACTTCCACTCAGGAATGTCTAGTTGTTGCAACAATCCCAAGGTTTGTTGATGTTCTGCTTTAACATTGGAACATGTTAGGCATTTACTTATGTAGGTTGCAATCTCAGCCTTAATGTTTGGCAACCAATAGAGAGATTTTAGGTCCAGATACATCTTTTCTGCACCAAGATGGATTGAATATCTACTCCTATGGGCCTCATTAGAACTAGTTCTTTGACTTTTCTAATTTTCAGAACCCATATGTGGTTTATGAAATATCCCGTTCCATCATCCTTAATTTCAAGTTGTCTTTCCATTCCTCTGAGGCCTTATTCTTTAGTATTTTCTTCTGTTAAAGCTTCAAGTTGAGCACTTCTAATCTGTGGGATAGGTTAGAGTGAATAGTCGTCGTTAGTGTCTATGATGTTTAACTCATTCTTTACATCTCAAGGCATCAGCTATGACGTTAGCCTTTCCTAGGTGATAATGTATCTCACAATCATAGTCATTTAGAAACTCTAACCATCTTCTTTGTCTCGTGTAAAGCTCTTTCTGATCAAAGATGTGTTGCAAACTCTTGTGGTCCGTGTATACTATGCACGTTATTCTGTAAAGGTAATGATGCCAAATCTTCAGGGCAAAAACTACGACTCCTAATTCTAAGTCGTGGGTGGTGTAGATGTTCTCATGCACCTTAAGTTGTCTTAAGGCGTAGGCTATGACATTTTCCTTTTGCATTAATACACATCCCAACCCCTTAAGTGAAGCATCGCAATATACTACGAAGTCGTCAGTACCTTCTGGAAGGGATAGTATTGGTGCGCTACACAACATTTCCTTCAACTTTTGGAAAGTTGTTTCCTGATGGTCTCCCCAAAAAAATTTCACTTCCTTTTTGGTTAATGTTGTGAGGGGTTTGTCTATACGAGAGAAGTTTTCTATAACTCTCTGGTAATAGCCAGCTTGTACTAAAAAATGACGAACCTGTGATGGGGTCTTGGGCGCTTTTGAATTGTTTACCGCTTCGATCTAGGAAGGGTCGACATAAATACCTCTGCTTCTTACCACATGCCTAAGAAAGTGTACTTCTCTTATCCAAAATTCGCTCTTATAGAATTTTGTGAACAACGTTTCTTTCTGTAAAAGCTATAGGAACACTCGAAGATGTTGCCCATGCTCTTCCTTGGTTCGTAAGTATACCAGAATATCATCGATAAATACTGATGGGTTTCGAGCAATACATCATTCCTATGGTGTACATGCAAACCCTAATAGCTTTGGATCTAGTTTGTCTAATGAACATGCAATTGATTATCCAAAGCCATAAACCCTAGATCTAACTTATCATGAACTGAAATAAGGGTTTAGTAATTACCTTTGATTGTTATATAGCAATAACAATCAATTCCTTGCTTTGATTGGATTCAGAAAGCTTAGTGCCTAAAGTGTTGCACCTCTAATGGAGTTACAAACACCACTAAGCAATTCGATGAAGGAGAGAAGAGAGGGGAGGCACCAAAAACGGGTGGAAACCCTAAAGGAACACTTAGCCACGTTTTTGGGTTTCAAGGGTTCTTTAAATAGGTAGGCAATTAGGGTTATCTAACAAGGAAACCCTAATTTGACTGCTTAAGCCCTAAGCAGCCCATGGACCCCTTCTGGAACATGCCTTGGACGAAAATCATATGGGCTTCCCATAGATTTCGTCGAACCTATAATCCAAGGTGATCCATAGCCCAATTGCAATTATCTTATAATTACAATTCTAGTCCCCTAAGTTTAATTAATCTCTTTTAGCCACAAAATTAATTCTTAATTAATTCTTGACTAATATTAATTAAACAATATGATTTCTCATTTAATATATTATTCTCATAATATATTAATAAATCATATTTAATCCTTTCTCTCCTTAATTCATCCTACATATTGCTATGGTGAAGGCAACCCAAAAGGACCATGCTCATAATCGGGTCAAGTACATACCAAAATAGTTATGGACTTAGACACTAATCCAACAAATACAATCACGAATTTGTCCATATAGGGCTTGCACACTCGATTCATGAGATCCATAAAATAGTTGGGGTATTGGTCAATCCGAAGGGCATGAACAAAAACTCATAATGACCGTAGCGCGATCTAATAGCAGTCTTTGGAATGTCCTCTTCCATGACTCAAAGTTGATGATATCCAGATCTCAGGTCGATTTTAGAAAAATAACTAGATCCTTGTAGTCGATCGTAGATATCGTCTATTTGGGGTAGTGGATATTTATTCTTAATGGTCAACTTATTTGTCTCTCTATATTCTATGCACATTCGGAAAGATTCATCCATCTTCTTAACAAATAGAATGGGTGCTCCCTAAGGCAAGAATCTTGGTCTAATAAAACCCTTGTCAAGAAGTTATTCTAGTTGGTTACAGAGTTCCTGCATCTCCGATGGTACCAATCTATAAGGAGACCTTGCTACTGGAGCAGCTCCTGGAACAAGATCGATCCAAAACTATACTTGTCGAGTTGGCGGAAGACCTGGTAGATCATCAGGGAATACATCAGGGTAGTCTCACATTAGAGGTACTTCCTCAATCATTTTCTTCTTATTGTTTTCCTATCGACAATATGAGCTAAAAAGGCATAATACTTTTTCTGCAAGTATTTTCTGGCCTTCATGCAGGAGATAATTCTAAGATTTCTATCGGGTTTATCACCGTAGACGATTAAGGGTTCTCCGTTTGGTAAGGGTAGACATAATTCTTTCTCGAAGAATAATAATTCGACATGGTTAGAGGATAAGCCATCTATACTGATAATGATGTTGAAACTTCCAATGACCATTGGCATAAGGTTGATGAGAAAAGCATGATTATCTAACGTTAAGGTACAGTTCCTAAGTATCTCTTGAGTATTATTGACTTGGCTGTTAGCCATTTGTACTCTATGGGCTTCCCTAAGTTTACTAGATGGGTGGTCTAATAATTTCCTAAATTTGGGTGTAATATAGCTTCTATCGACTCCGGTATCAAAAAGTATATTTTCATATAAATTATTGATTAGGAACAAGGAACGTACCTGTAACTATCGTCAGATCTTGGACGGCTTCTCTGGATCCTATAACAAATGATCTACTCCTGGAATTACCTCCTTGTCCCTTCAGTTTTGGAAAATCCATCCCAATGTATCCCACTTCTTTACACTCCCACTTCTTTACACTCATAGACGCTCGACTCTCTGTTGTTGTTGTTCCTCGAATGGGTGGGGTTGTGCATCTGTTGGAAAAATGACTTATCTTGTCGCAGTTAGTGAATATCCAACATGCTCCATTATGACAAAACCAACACTCATTGCATCTTGGGCTACTTCCATAGGTAGTCCCTATCGACGTTTTTGTAACCGAAAATCCCTGAATCGTTTCCTGCTTCTTTTTTGTTGGTTGCCTAGTTTCTTTTTCGACTTCTTTTCAAATTTGGAAGGTTAGTCTTTTGGACCATCGTGCCATGAAGAATCTCTTGATTGGTCAAATTAAAGGCTAGTCTCTTAGCGCTGTCGAAGGTGGTTGGCTTTGAGACAATAACTAAACCTTAGATAGGTTGTCGCAAATCCCAACTATACCTCTCTATCTTCTTATACTCTGGGTGACCATCTTGGGACATAATGTGGCAAGGTCATTGAAATGGCAAGTATTGGTAGCAACATCATCTGCATGCATTTTCAGATTCCATAGCTCCCTCCCTAGCTTCTGCATCTCCTTGTGCGAGCAATACTCCTCAATCATGAGCTGATTTAACTCTCTCCAAGACATGGAATTCGCTACATTAATGCCCATTGTCTTCGTGTAACTAGTTCAATAGCGTAGGGTTGCGTCTGCCAAGGTACAGGAGTCAAACTTAACTATAAAATCCTCCAGACAAAAGCTTATCTCAAAAATAGACTCCACCTTTTCTATCTACCTAGTCAAACCAACTACATCTTCGTTTCCATAGAAGGATTTTGTTTACAGTTCATAAAATCTTTATATGAACATACCCTTTTTGGACCTCAATTATCTCCTTGCGAACTCTCACCTCCATTGCCTCATGATCCTACATTCCTAGGGGTCTTTAGGTTTTCTATTGCATTAGCGATGCGTTGGGCTTCTAACGTCTCAATCACGGCTGAGCTCATAGGTTCGGGATTGGGTTCGGGTTTTCCTGGGTTTCTCTTGGTGCAAGGCATGATTCTAAATTTATGTCGTATGTTAGTTGTTATGATAAATTTTGATTTTTACTTTGATAATTTAGTTAAGAGAGTTAACTACATCAAGAAAATGAATCAAACAAGTAACACAATATACATTAAGATCACATAATTTTCATCAACTTCCATAAATTTTTACATCATATTTCCAAAAAAGAATGTACACTTATGGGTTTGAACAGGAAAAGCATCTATTTTACAAGAAAAAGATATAACAATTTCCTATTATCTGCTACACTACTTTTCCCTCCCTCAAATCGAAAAATTATAGTTTCTAGCTTTCCTTGGCTAGAACTATCTATTGCAAACTAAAAAAACTACCATCGTAGCCACTATCTGTGTTAATTGGTGTTGAAGGCAACTGATCATAACCTCCATAGTGGTTGCACCTATCTCTAACACCATCTATCTCAACTCCGACTCCCTCACACGTTGCTCTAGACTCTTGATCACGATCTACTAATACTAAAATGAGTCTCCTCCAGATGATCGTATGCATGGAGGATCCTCATCTCGTATATATCTCTCCTCTAGTCGATATGTCTAACTCTATGAGCTAATAATCTAATCTCCCTCCTCAGCGAGTCACGATCCCCTCCACCTGATGGATACAATCTCGTGGCATGCTACTCGCAGGACTAACATAGTGGTCGCTCTATCCATGGGATCCTTTAGAACGAGATTGAGACTAGGTTCATGGGAGGACTCTCCGACCTCATAAAACCCAATACTCTGCTCCCTGATCCGCTCCTCCACATGTAGAGTCCATTTGTGGGTGGGGAAAGTCTTCTTCGATGGTCTCGGGGATGATGGCGGTGAGACTGCCCTCTTGCAGGATGGGATGGGAATGGACTTTTGGAGGGTAGTTATAGTCCCAGAGTCCCGAAGCATGAATACTGAGAGAGGAAGGGGGAAGTGGAGCAACAATCTTTGGGGATGACTCTGACTCAGTAAGGTCTTCCTACAAAGTCTCCTCACGATCCTAGTGGGAAGATGAATCTCGGTAGGTTGAACTATCGGCGGGCACTCCACCAATCTCTTCACTAGGCTGCTCTTCCTCCTCTTTCGGCTCTTCCTCATCTTCAAATGGCTCATAATCAGCTGATACTAGGGTCGGTAGTATGGGTATTGTCATATGGTAATCGCTTTCTTCCTCGGGCATATGTAGTACCACTTGATATTCTTCTGGGTAAGGATGCGACACTTAGTCCCATATATCCTCCATATCACTCTCATATCTTGCATAAGACATCAAACAGGAAGATGTTTATGATAAATAATATATAATACACATAATCTCCTATTATAAGTATAAATATATAGATACAGAGTAGGTAGTACCGTATCTTATGTAACTTTAGATATGGGAGGTATGTCGTATGCCTGTTTGTAATCCAAATATCCTCAAGGCGTCCCATTTCGCTATGTGTCGAATCCTCTTGTAGTAGGTCTTGATCTAAGGCTCTATTCCTCAGGAAGTCGGTCTATACTACTGATCCGAATATCCTCTAGTCATAGGCCTCATACTAATCTCTTAACTAAGGGGTTGTTTGGTAGCATCTGGAGTATTCATATATGGATGATGCAGAGGCCTGGATGATGCAGAGGCTCTATATGAATCTATATTTGAATGATAAATTAATGATTGGTCTGGTATCTGAATGCCTATCTCTTAACGATGAAAATGACTGTTTTAGCCCTCATTTGATTTCAAATGAATTTCATAACCCTTTTCTACATTTCCAACATGGGAACATGCAGGTTACATAGCAAGAAACACAACCCCATCTGGCTTTATTCCTACAATGAAAAAAAAGTGGTTATTAGAATACAACTTTCTCTTAATAGAATAATAGAAAGAAAAAATTGTAAATGGAACTGAAATCTTGGACACGTGTTGACTTCATTTTGTTGAAAACTCATGAGGCTTGTGAAGATATCCATTGATGAAACAACCCCATATCATAACAGTCCAAGTATGAAGGTCTTTGTCTTATGTTTTATTGAATACACAACAAGTCAGCAAGAAGATAGCAGATTTTAGCAACATATTTTTGGAGTTCAAATCACATAGAGCAATAAATTTTCGGAGTTCAAATCAAAATCACAGCAAGTCAGCAAGAACAAAGTTCAAACACAAAGATAACAAAGTTCAAACACAAACACAAAGATAACAGTGGCTTGACAAAATCAATTCCACACAAATTCAACAACAAAAACGCATCAAGAACATAGATGAAATTGAAAATAGGTGCTTGAGAAAGAGCTTGAAAATCGACCATAAAGAAATAAAGTAGAAAACTTACTAGCGAAGAGGGATGTGACAATGTCGGAGGCGGAGGCGAAGCAACGAAGGCGGAGGTCCGACGAGAAATTAGGAATCGACATTTGAGAAGAGTGAACGAACTGCTTGATGGGAGAATAGGGGGAAGAAAAAAATGGCAGACATTTTTTTAGGGCAAAGGGGTATTACATGGAAAAATTTCCATCCAGACCCCTCATCACATCTGGCCAATTAAGATGCCTTTCTTGCGTATCTGACCGAATAATATGTCAAAAAAACTTCAACCAAACACTCTGAATCTTAATGATCCAGAGCCAAGCCTCTTTATGAGACCATTAAGAGCCCAAACAAACAGTCCCTAAGTGTACTAAGCTACTGATCCATAAATCCTCAAGCTTTTAGATTGTCAACTACAACATCCATGTTTAGGCGTGTGCCGGTCGAACCATGATAAAACTTAGTTGTGCATTCTAGGTCTAATTGTGGTACGACCACAATATTAGACTAACCCTAGGATTCATTTTTGACAAAAAAAATCTTAAGTAATTATTTGAATGGATAGTTTTTATAATATAAGGGTGTATTGATAAGAGTTTGTATAACTCTTTATCTGATTAGTGTTTGATTAGGGTATTTTATTAATTCTATGTTTTTGTACTTCAAGACCACAAAGTAAGGATCGGCCATATGAGAAGCGCTGGAGGGCAGGACCATTTTAGCAGATAACCATTCTGAAATCCAGCAACCCAAGAGACAGTTCAAACTAGTCACCTCTCTCATAAGTTGTCTATACGTACTTTAATGAATAATAATATTTTTATTAAGTTTAACTAATTCAGAGTATATGCCCTAGGTTATAGTCGTAGTTCCTAAGGAATTACTAGTTCGCTATAACCTGTAGCTATGATACCAATCTGTCACACCCCCGACCGACAGCGGATACGTCGGGTTGTACGATGTAGGGATATTGGATCGAGGCATACAAATACATATATAGAACATAACAGATAAGTATATCAAAAACGATATTTTTATTTATTATAATTTATTTGGGATTACATTTTTTAAAATCTCATGCGCACATCTTGAACATAACTAAAAATGACAAACAAACGGAACTAAACTCCAACAAGCTTCCTTGAAAATCTCCTCCTCGACACGACTATCCTCCACATTCATCTCTCTAAGAATACATGTATTTTTGAAAACTTCAACATAATGTTGGTGAGTGCACAAGTTTTTTTAGTTTTCTGCTTTATTAGGTTGTATTAAATTAAGAATCCTTTTTCTTGTAGAAAACTTTTCTTAAGATATTTTATCAACCCTAGATTACTATCTTTTTAGGATACTTTATCAATCCTAATTTACTATCTTTGTAGGATATCTACCGATCCTATTTTATTATCTTTTAGGTTATTTTATTAATCCTAATTTACTATCTTTTAGGATGTTTTACTAATCCTAATGTATTTTATCTACCACTCTAAGGCGCCCCTTTTAGTAGTCGGATCTCTAAGGTGGTTGTAATGTATTACCAAGGTCCCCCACAATCGACGTTGTTTAGTGATTACCCCGCCACGATGCTTCATCAGACATCGAATAGTGATTAATAAGAAATTTATCCTGTCGGGATTGTAGCTAGCAATCACAAATGGGGGTGTCAATTCCTGTATAGATCTATACATAGCTCCCTAGCTCTTCTAAGATTAATGATTATAGGTAAAGGGTAACCGAATTTAATCAGGCTAATGATGAATATTAACAGCTTACTAACGCTTTAACCTTAGGTATTTATCTTTTATCCTTTATCTTTCTTAGTGGTTTCTTATAACTATCATAATATAAACCCCTTTATTTTATATATGATAATTATATCTTTTAGATCTCATAATTATCTAGTGTGTGTGTGTGTATATATATATATATATATATATATATATATATATATATATATATATATATATTGTTTACCCCACATATATACCTTAATTATGGTTAATTTGATAATTGGATATTTGGGCAGAGTAACAATTAGGTAAAACACATATCCTTATATTTGACCAACATTACTTCTACATACTATGTTATCATAGGGAATTGACCGTTATACCATCTAGGTATTATCTCTTCCTAGACTATTGGTCATCATAACTCTTAGGCATAATGTCATAACTTACAACTAGGCTTATTATCTATAACTACATTATCGTAAGGTTTCAAGCTTTATAAAATGATGAATATTTATAGATATAAATATATTTTGATAAAGCAGTTTGATAAACATGTACCCCCCCCCCCCTCGGTAAAACATTTAAAATAGTAAAATTGAGGTCGTGAACTCACCCTAGTCGCGTGAGACTGTTGGTGTAGGGTTGAATCGGGTTCGGGAATCCGTGGACCGCTCCAAGGGCAACTATATCGAGAGATGCAAAGAGAGTGTGACAATGGTGTGCAGAAGTGACCTACACGCCCTTCTATTTATAGTCATGGATTTGGGGTGCATGCGATGCAAATATTTGTGTGCGTCGCGCGTGTTCATCGCGGCTCCATCTAGAGAAGGCCACATGTCACTTCCCCAATTGGCCACGTCACTTACAATCTACTAATCCGGTGTCAGGTGTTCGACGGGCAGACGCGCGCACCTCGGTCGTACAAAAAGAATTTTTTAAATATCATAACTTCTTCGTGATAGCTCCGATCTAAGTCCTCTTTATATATATGTGATGATCTCATGGGGTACTACAACTCTCATCTAGGTTGCTTTAGCTAGTTTTGAGTTTCATTTTTGTGCCTAACGGGGGTAAAAAAAAAATGATTTTACAAAAATCATATATCTCTTACGGATCCCATTTTAGGCACTCTTTGTTCTAAAGTTTATATCTCAAGGAGTACTACAAATCTTCTTTTTGCACTTTTAGTCAAAACTCAAGCAATCTCTAAGTATTGTTTTGACGTAGTTATTTTTACTAACACGGTTGATTTCTATTTTTATAAAACCTATAACTATTTCCTTTGGAGTCGGATTTTTACAAATCTTATATCATTGAAATCACGTTAACGAATACTTTCCAAGTATGTTAACCAACTTAGAAAACGGTACAACTTTTTAGATGCTTATTTTCGAGCCTAATAGTCATTTTTAACAAATAAATGTAACACACATTTCATTTTTATTATCTCAAAATCAAATATTATAATATTAAGCTATTAAATCTATTTTTTCTATTATTTCTTAATGGTGATCAGTGACGGAAACCTCTGTCACAATAAGATATAGAAAAATAATTTTGACGATTCAGAAAGGGTGTAAGTTAATGGACAACTTGATATTTATTATCACTCTTTTCTCCATAATGAGAGATGTTTCAACTTGAAAGGAATTGCAGACCTCTCTTGTTTGCTGGTGAAAACTGGGAATAACCTCTCTTTTCCTTTGGTTTATATATTATTAAAACTAACTTTTGTTTTGTCCATTGCAACCACAACCGTTGAATGATGTTTTTCTGCAATTAAGTTGTTGATGACCGATTTGCGTAATAGAATAGGTGACGATTTTATGAATGGTGCTTTGATTTATAGCGTAGAAAATGAAGCACTAAAGAATGTTAAGACTGAAAATGTAATTACTCGCTTTGGTAAAATGAAAGAGCGAATGGGTGAACTTTAAAACATAATTTTGTTATGGAAGTTGAATTTATGTCTAATGAAATTGTGCTTTTTTTTCTTATTGTGTATTACATGATTTTTTTTTTTTGGAATACACCTTTACTTTGACCCTGACTCTGCCACTAAACACAACAGCCATATACACAAGTAACTAACATCATGTTTCTTTCTAATCACAAGTAGTCACGGTTATAAAACGATACTTAGAGCCTGTTACAAAACTCAATCTTGACTATTCTCATATAGTTATATCTTTCTAATGTCTTATTGACTTTGTTTTATAAAATTTAGCCGATAAAAAAATTGATAAAACAAATAATTCTTTTTTATATTGTTCAACTGATTATGTTCAAGATAAAAACCATTTATATATCATATATAGAAACTTATTTTGTAAGTTATCAACCATTACTTCATTTATTATGTTCTTATTTTCTCAAAGCATACACAATCTATTAAACTCTATAGACATTATTTCTACATGATCCATTAAATATCTATTCAATTTTACTTTTAAGATCTGTAACATATTAAACATATATTCAATCTTAATCAACATTTGATTATTTATATTGAACCTATTGATCATTTATATCCCCCATTCAATTTTACTTCGTGTTGTCACTCAGACTGAATTAAAATACTCATTCAATCCTAGTTGTCATCTTATTCAACTCGTATACAACTTACATTGTGGATGCCCTCATCATTCACTTTGATAATGTATAATCATCTTCTTCGGAAAAAAAATATTTTATTGTACATACTCAACACATATTATTGTCATTTATGCTTATTAAAAAAACATCTATTTACAAATAAATATTTACACTAATTTAGTTTAACAAACAAACTTTCATACACATTTGTTAACTAAGCTTCACCATCAACTTAATGCTCTTTTCTTTTTCTTTATGCCAAATCATCATCCTCCTTAATAAATAAATTTTTTTTGCCACATGGCACACTCTTATTGATTTGGTCACATGTCATTTGTGGTTATTTTCAATTAATTTTTTTTCCAAATGGCATTTTGTGGTTTTTTTTCATTTTATTAATTACCACATTATATTTAAATATTATAATTAGAATAAATGTAATAATAAATGCATATTAATTTCATTAATTGACTTCCTTCTAATTTCAAATTTTCTAAATTAAAGTTTATTAGTTTTCTTTATTTATTTATATAAATTATTTGTTTAATTTAAAAGAAAAACAAACATTTTAATTTTAATAATTCAGTATTTTTTTCTATTTTTTCTTATAAATTCAAACTTCTTAAATGTTTAGAATTTCATATTTTTTTTCTTTAAAATGAACCCATGTAATACATGGGGCTTACACCTAGTTTGATTATAAATGAACCAACTTAGCTTATCGCATAGCTTTTCTACGTGACCCCTCGTTGTTCATAATTACGAAATACATATGAATATTGATTTTTGTTTATAATCGTTTTAATCTCTAAATATTATGAAAAGAGAACCCTTAATTCACCACTGAAGCAATCAGAGCCCTTGATTATGTTTTAATCTTATGTTTTTCACCCTTACATCAAATTGCTGGCATCATCTTCCCCAAATAAAATTCAAACACAATTACATTTAATTATAGAATCTTTAAAGTCAATAATTATTTTATCAATTGAAACATATCATTCTATTTATATACATGATATCAGTTTCTATAATTAATATTCTTCCTAATTTAACTCCCGTATTTATAGCCTTCTGATTTCCAAATTCAAACCTGTTTATATTTTATATTTTATTTATTATTTTTTAAAACTCATTAAACAAACATATCAATAATTAAGTTATTAAACTATAAAATCTAATCTAATCCCATTAAATCAGCAAAATATTTAAGAGTCAAAATTAAAGTCAATATTATTCATAATTTATCTCACAGTATATACCACATAAAAAAAATCAATTTGAGATAATTGTTTGAATTCTAAAACTGATTAATAAGAAAGCCAATTAATTTGAAGTTTTGAATTAATATAGTTGATATCTTTCTTTTTTTCCAGATAAATATCCAAAAATCTCCAAGATGATATCTTAGGATCCCAATTTTTTTAGAAGATAATGATTTCCTATTCAAAAACACCATATATATACGATTACACTAAAGTGGATTTTCTTGTGATTTTGGATTGAGTCCTATGATTTACAGTGTTCTTCTTGAGCAATCTTCTTCTCCGATTTTTTTTCCAAGCTCTTACTTAACTCTGTTCTCCTTATTCTTCTTCAATTTCTTGCATTTACTATGTTCTTATTATTTGTTATTACTGTGTTCTTGTTGAGAGGTCATAAAAAAAATTAATCAGTCTACTTTAAGCATATTAGTTTCATTCATTTAGTTAGAGAAATAAAATTATACCCTTTATATCGATTTTTTAATGTGTGGACCTATGTTTGTCAAGAGAAAGCCATAAAAGTCGTTTTAATGCACGATGACAAAGCTAGTGGAACGGACCAAAAGCATGATAAATAAGTTTTTTATTGTTACACTTAAACTTGCATGAACAAAGACGTATCTGTTGTTCCAAGGTCTTCAATAACTCTTTTATACATATTATTATAATTTTCGATTAAATTTTCTAATTTTATATTATTGAATTTGTTTATATAAATGGTTTTAGTTTCAAAATCAACATTATTGTACAAGACTTCAACGGCATGGTGTCACTTACATTATTTGATTGTGATGCAAAGAAACTTCAAGAAAAAAAACACACAAGAGTTGCTTCAAAAGTTGAATGAGGTTATCGATATTAACTTCATTTACATAAAACTAATTTTTATTTTTTGTCTGTCTATTTTTTTAACCGTTATTTTTTTCATTTTTAGGAGGTTAATATGAAGATTTATCCGTCTGCTTTGAAATTACTTTTGGATAAAAAGTTGGCGTTCAAAATTCATATTTCTCGTTATAATTTGAAGAATAATGTTGATGGTTATGAAATCTCAAACTTCAATGTTGATAATAAATCACTGTTGAATTGGAAAAAAAAAATTAACATCGAACAGGTAACATTCTTTTACGAAACATACTACAAACACTACACTTATTAGATTCGTTTTTAATATTTTAGTTGATCAACTAACATATTTCTATGTATTACAAATATGGGCGTCGTAATCCGATTTGTTTAAC
The DNA here is from genome assembly GCF_002870075.4 of Lactuca sativa. NCBI lineage: Eukaryota > Viridiplantae > Streptophyta > Magnoliopsida > Asterales > Asteraceae > Lactuca > Lactuca sativa. The sequence goes on from NC_056626.2 coordinate 130,326,722, forward strand.
GTTTTATTGGCGAAATTTGGATGTCAAGACACATTAAATTTAAAGGTCTTAAATATAATATAACTAAATCTAATATTTTATATACTTTAAAATATTATTAACTTTTAGATTGACGTATGAATTTATTTGCTATATTTACGATGCAGTTTTGTATACTGGTGATAACGTCATACCCGCTTCGAATCTTGATAAAAGTATTGCAACAAGTCCACTAACTTATTGGACATCCTTTAAAAAAGTGTCTAGAAATGAAGAATTAAAACACAACTTGAAAGATGTTTACGATGTTGATAATCTGGAAACAATGTCCTCAATCAAACGATCATTAACATCAATTACATATCGTACTTCTGAAGAAGGCGAGTCAAAACTGTTAATTCCAAAGAAAGAAAAACAGTATATGATTTTCATGATTTTATATAAATAGTTGGGTGATTTGAGTATGGTTGATTTCATATTATGTTTACATACTATTTGGTTTTTGGGTTTGGTTTTTGATTATTTTGTTTCATACTATTCGTTTTTTGGGTTAGAATTTTGATCAATTAAATACATTTTGGGTTTTATGAAAAGTTCATCTATTTGCCTTTTGGGTTTCAACACATATGAATTTAGAACTTTAATCATTTTTTACTCCATTATTTCGTTTGAATGTGAATTTATCAGCATTGTTACAATGTTATTCATTACAACTTCAATATAAATATTAGCAAACTACAACTTTTTATGAAATTATAAACTTTTATAAACCTTTTAATCATTCTACAACAATTATTTATAGTTCCTTGTGAATTTATTGATTAATTTATCAGTAAAAATTTACCATTGAAATATTATTATTTTTTAGATATTAATGATATCCACAATTTTACAGATTTAAATAATAAAACTCATTAAAATGATGCTAAAGAGAGGCGAAGACTAAGATGTTTACATTTTTTTGGAAAGGGAACTTCCCTAACGAGGGTTTCCGGCCCAGCTTTCATGCACCGACTAATCCCCCACTGCGAACATGAGGCTATGCCTCATGCCCTTGAGTCACTGCAGGCGAATCTCCATGGCCACAGAGGCAAGAAGTGTCAGGATTTGAACATAGGTCAATAGGTTATCCACCATATCTTTCACATGTCTTACTAAGTTACCACAACCCAAGTGTAAGACATTTACATTTACAAAATAGAAGATTGAATTCTATGTCTAAAAGAGAAACTTTATTTTATCATCTAAAGCAATAAATATTTTTGATTGTGTTTCACTTATACCCTTTCCACCCTTAGATCAAATTGTTTATGTCATCTTGACCAATGTTTGGTCAAACATGTTGTACATCAATGTTTCCGCTCAAACCTTCACCAATTTCTATTATCCCTAAAATAATATTCAAATCTTCCCAAAATTTAAAGTCATAACTTATGCACCGACCATCCTATATGTTTGCAAATCTTCTTAATTATTCTATTTCTTTTTCAGTGTACATCGATGGTACCAAAATTCATCAAGGTCAAAACAATCACCTTGTATTTAATTCTTATTAATATAGTAAATACTTCCAATTTTGAAGATAATAATCGGTCTCATACATGTTAAATTACAATTGCTCAATTTCCAACTATCTAACTCAATAACATTATGTAATTATTCTTAACCTTACATTTTGATTAGATTTATTATAATTAAGTTTAAATTCCAGAGATTTTTACGTGAAAGTCATGAGCATTAGTTGATGTTTTTATTGAAGCTTGAGGATGATTCAAAACTCAAAATCCCTTGGTGGTAAAATCCTACATACTTAATAATTGATTATTTCGACAAAAATACTTTCCATTAACTTTGATAACAAATTTTTCGAATTAAACATATTTTTATTATTATAAATTTGTTTTCTCTACTCACTTGTACTTATCATCCTGGAGATGAGAAAAGATTAACCATGTCTATATTGAAAAGTGCCAAAAAGATCTTATTGGTCATACCTTTTTGACATGATCTTCAAATGTTCTTTGTTTTTTTATTTGTTTTTATGTATTTGATTTGTTTCTTCAAGAAACTCAGTTTTCTATTAATTTTGATAACGAATTTGTTGAATTTAGCATACTTTTATGATTATAAATTTGTCTATTTTCTATTGTTAAATCAAGTGTAAATGAATTTGAACAATCGTTAAATTTCATATTCTATAATGTAATTTATGCATTAATTAATCAAATAATAGTACATATCCAAGTGGTCGGGTACATCCAAGACAATAAGCAAACATGTAAATTATATGCAACTTTCATAATATTGTAATTTTTTTTACTGGATTTAAATGAATAATTACTTCTTTCACTTGATTTAGATTCTTGATTACTCATATAAGGTTACAATAAAATAAGATTCTGATAAATTGAAAAAATTGTTCAGCAAAACCTTAAAATTTTGAAATTTGTTGGAAATTTGGTTATATGTCAAGTCAGGCTTCTTTTTGTGTTGTCATGTTTGTTGATTTGACTATGTAGGGTTCATTTGAAGTTCTATTTCTTTACAATAATGTTAATGCTCACATCCAAGTGGAAACAATTACAACTGGTAAGCATTCTAAATGATTTTTTCACTTAAATTAATCAAAACTATTATTTTAAGTGGTGCGTTCTCATGGATGCCACATTGGTTGTCACTATATAGACCTTCTAGCAGTCTATAGAAGAATCCTAACGGCTTTATGAAGAATTTTGTTGCGTTTTCAATGAAGTATCACTCTATCAACATTCTTCTTTATAGTTCCTTCTTTTATTTTCGATACAGATATATGAAACATCCCAAAAATACAACCCATAAATTTCGTTTTTAAGACGTTATTAAAACCATAAACCATCATAAGTAAAATCATAATCATGTATCATAAAACATCAAAGTATTTGTCTCAAATCAAAATCTCATATCAAATCATCAGAGTGAACTCCCAGGCTGTGACTGTGGTGTGTGCCATGCGATCAACCTGAGCCCTTCCCTTTACTAGTAGAAGTACCTGTAACCAAAACTCAAAACTGTAAGCACAAAGCTTAGTAAGCTCCCCTAAACTACCACATACCATACACATATAACATACAACTAGGAGATACGGGCCCCGCACACACTCATGGAGATACGGGCCCCGCCCACACTCCGCTAACTAGGAGATACGAGCCCCGCCCACACTCAACTGTTCGAGATATGGGCCCCACTCACACTCAGCTACTGTGAGATACAGGCCCTGCCCACACTCAGCTATTATACTGACAAACAAGTATCACACAGAAACAAGTATACTAAGTCTATCATTCAATCATGAATCATATCGCAAACATACTACTTGGAGATACGGACCCCGCCCACACTCAACTAACTATGAGGTACGGGCCCCGCCCACACTCAACTAATAATAAACTGATTCTGCGGGTCGGCCTTGGTGCCTTAGACCCGTTCTTGCTGAAGGGACACTCATAACATCGAGACAATCTTCATCTGACTCGTCGAGTTCTTCCTGAACTCGTCGAGTTTATCTTCATAATAAGAATGTGTCCAGTCTGTGACTCGCCGAGTTATATGAACAACTCGTGGAGTCCGTCTTCATGACTTGGGAGATGGCCTTGGACTCGCCGAGTACGTTCCTGCACTCGTCGAGTCCCATTGTTTCCAGATCCATGGTTTTGTCCATTTCATTGAGTCCCCTCCCTGGACTCATCCAAATCCCTTCTGTACTAAAATGGGTTCCTCAGACCATAACAATTTTTGGGAATCAACTCACGACTCGCCGAGTCCCAAGAACGACTCGCCGAGTCCATGCATGTCCAAGTCTAATAATTCGATTTCTGATGGGCAAAACTCATCCAGAAGGTAGATCTGGGCGACCTAAGTAGATATAACATGTAAAGTCATGAATTTTACGTACATGCATGAGACTTTTATGCTCAAAGGACCAAAAATAGGGTTTATTTCATACATGGGGTTCTCATGGCCATGAAGATGGCACCTTTATGCCATAAGGCTCCTCTAAGGTTCCCATATCTGAAGTTATAATAACTTGGGACGTCGAATACCCAAACATCAAGCTTCATGTACCCAAAACTTCATAAAATGACCACAAGGAGATCTAAGAAACTACAAGTCAAGTATAAAGCTTGATTACCAGAAAGTGAAGAGAAACTGTTGTTGTTCTTGGATATACAAACTTCTCTTGAAGTCCTCTTTCTTCCTCTTCTTCATACTAGCTTCAAACCACACAAGTTTACTAAAAAAATGGCACTCAAACATTCACAAGACTCAAGGTTACGAGTTAGGATTTTCTGGACATTGAGGGAGTGATAAGGAAAGTCATAGGGGCGTTATGTTCTTTAAATTGGGGGAAAAACCCTTGAAATTAGGGTTTTCATCAGACAACGCCTACTCGCCGAGTCGGTCTTCCAACTCGTCGAGTAGACTACTGTAGTTCCTGCCCCGGATTCGATCTTACTCGATGAGTTGGGCCTTCAACTCGTCGATTCCAAGGGTAAATTATAAAATTGACTTGATTAAATGCATACCTGGAACCGGGTATTACAATACATGTCACAACAATAAGGCAGAAAGAGGTGTTAGTGACCATTAAAGATGAAAAGGTAATATATAATTTAAGAATAATATATCAAGTGTAAATTGTCGATTTCTGATATTTATTTCAATGAAAAATATGTTATTTGATTGTTAGGTTACATATATGGGTTATATATATATATATATATATATATATATATATATATATATATATATATATATATATTAATTTTGACAAGTTTGATCTAAATTTGATAATTGAAGGAGGTAGGAAAGATATGTGCTAACTATTTTGAATTTGTATTGCCCTCTAGAAACCAATGAACCTGGGGCCCAACTTGCCCCTTTTCTAAAACCTGATAACACCCTTCTAGGGTGATACTTTCAGGAGGACCATATCGCCCGCCTGAAACTCTAAGTCCGAACACTGCTTATCGGCGTAACTCTTCTGCCAACTCTGACCAGTCTGGAGTCTGCTCCGGACTTGCTGAATCCGCTCTGTGGTCTTGAGTACTACCTCCGTACTCCCCATGACTCTCTGACCGACTTCACCCCAACATATTGGGGTCCTACGCTTCCTCCCGTAGAGCATCTCGAAGGGAGGCCGGTCTATACTGGAGTGATAGTTGTTGTTATACTAAAATTCTGCTAACAGAAAATATGTATCCCAACTGCCACTGAAATCTAGCACACATGCCTGAAGCATATCCTCGAGAGTCTGGATCATCCTCTCGCTCTGTCCGTCCGTTTGAGGGTGGAAAACGGTGCTGAAATGGAGACGAGTACCCATCTTGTCGTGAAACCGCTTCCAAAACCTGGAGGTGAACTGGACGTCTCAGTCTGACACCACCAAGACAGGTACTCCATGACGTGCCACTACCTCTCGCACATAAATCTCATCCAACTTCTCGGCCGAGATGCTCTCCTGGGTCGGTATAAAATGGGCACTCTTGGTCAACCGATCCACGATGACCCATATCGAATCAACCCCCTGTGTGGTCCTGGGAAGGTTAGTAATGAAGTCCATGGTGATATCCTCCCATTTCCATACAGGAGTGTCTAGCGGATGCATCTTTCCGTGGGGCCTTTGGTGCTCTACCTTGACCTTCCTGCAGGTCATGCATCTCTCTACGTACAAGGCTACGTGCCGCTTCATGCAGGACCACCAATATTCTGGTCGAAGATCTCTATACATCTTCGTTACCCCTGGATGGATGGAGAACTGGGACTTGTGGGCCTCATCCATCAACACCTGCCATACTCCGCCCCAGTACGGTACCCAGACCCTCCCATGCAGGGTCAGTAATCCTTGATTGTCGTAATCAAACGAAGCTACTCGACCCACTATCCTTTCGCACTTCTGGCGCTCCTCCTTCAGGCCCTTGACTTGCACTGCCCTAATCTGCTCCAACAGTGGAGTAATCACCGTCATCCTCAGACATATATCCCGAATCAGATTCGCTACCATCTTACGGCTCAGGGCGTTGGCCACTACGTTGGCCTTGCCCGGATGGTAAAGGATCTCACAATCATAGTCCTTTACCACATCTAACCTCCGATGTTGCCTCATGTTCAAGCTCGACTGATCCATGAGGTACTTCAGACTCTTGTGGTCCGTGTAAATAGTACACCGAACCCCATAGAGGTAATGCCTCCAAATCTTGAGGGCGAACACTACCGCCCCCAGCTCTAAATCATGCGTCGGGTAGTTATCCTCATGAGGCTTCAACTGTCTCGAGGCATAAGCTATCACATGCCCCCGCTGCATCAACACTACTCCCATACCTGTGATCGAAGCATCACAGTAGACTACAAAGTCATCCACTCCCTCTGGAAGGGTAAGAATCGGCGCCTCACACAGTCGCTGCCATAGTGTCTCAAAGGTTGTCTGCTGCTCAGGCCCCCAGCGAAACACCACCGACTTGTTGGTCAGTCGGGTCAATGGTACTGCTATCTTGGAGAAATCTTGGATAAATCTCCGGTAGTACCCTGCCAATCCCAGGAAGCTCCGAATCTCGGATGGAGACTTCAGGACCTCCCACTGCATCACGTCCTCTATCTTAGCCGGATCGACTAATATAACCTTCTAGTTGACGAGATGCCCCAGAAACTGCACCCCGCGCAACCAGAACTCGCACTTGGAGAACTTTGCAAAAATTCTCTCCCCCTTCAAGGTCTCTAGCACCTCTCTCAGGTGCTCCTCATGCTGCTCCTGCGTCTTGGAATAAACCAAGATGTCATCAATGAATACTATCACAGACCGATCCAGCATCGGCCTGAACATGCGGTTCATGAGGTCCATGAACGCGGATGGAGCATTGGTGAGCCCAAACGGCATCACCACAAACTCATAATGACCATAGCGGGTCCTAAAAGCGGCCTTCTACACATCCTCACCTGGAACCCGCATCTGGTGCTATCCGGACTGTACATCAATCTTTGAAAACCAATATGCTCCCTGAAGCTTGTCGAACAAATCATCTATCCTCGGGAGTGGGTAACGGTTCTTCACCGTCACCTTGTTCAGCTCCCGGTAGTTTATGCACATACGATGCGAACCGTCCTTCTTCTTCACAAACAGGATCGGGGCTCCCCATGGTGAACTGCTCGGCCTGATAAAAACCCTTGTCTAACAGCTCTTGCAGCTGCGTAGACAACTCCTGCATCTCGGGAGGAGCCAGCCGATACGGTGCCTTGGCTATTGAAGTCGCACCAGGAACCAGTTCAATCCTAAATTCAACCTGTCTCTCAGGAGGTATCCCGGGAAAATCCTCCGGAACACGTCCGGGAACTCTCGTACCACCGGTACATCATCAACCGTCGCCTTACCCTTATCCCGGGTATCCATAATATAGGCAACATACTACGCGTAGCCCTGCTGGAAATAGCGCCTCGCTCTTTCCGCTGAACAAAGAATCGGTCTGCGTTGTGGCCTCTCGCCCTGAATTACTAACCCTCCTCCACTAGGAGTGCGAACCCTTACCAACTATAGCTCACAATCAATCATTGCTCCATTGGAACTCATCCAAACCACACCCACTATAACCTTGTTCCCTTGCAGAGGAATAGGGACCAAATCTACTGAGAACTGCAGTGTACAACCCCTATGAACTCTTGTGACCCTGACGGTCCTGTCGTATGCTATCTCCACGTCGAGTGGGCAATCCAGCTCCCCCGAAGCTTTGCTAAATCGCTTGCTAAGTGCAAGCAACACAAATGATCAGGTAGCCCCCGAATAAAAAAGTACCACAGTTGAAATGTCGTCCCCTAGGAACGACCCTATGCACATATACACAACATAACCAATGATCAATAAAATGGTGATAAGAAGATGGAGAAGATACATACCAGTAACCACATCTGGAGTCGTTTGCACCTCCTCTACTATCAGCTGGATGGCTCTGCTCTTCTCCACTGGCGCCTCAGCCCGGCCCTGATGGTCGTCTGTAATCCTCAAAGTAGCAGGAGCGGGTGCCACTACCTTCCCTGCTGATGCTAGACTCGGACACTGGGACTTCTTGTGTCCCCTCTGACTGCAATGAAAGCAAATCAAATCTGATGATGTGGTAGTAGTAAGGACAGAAGTAGCAGTACAATCTTTGCTCACATGTCCAGTTCGGCCGCATTTGAAGCAGCCTGAACTCCCCCACCATGCACGTCCCCTCGTGCGACCTACCACATTTGCCGCAGCGGCCTCGGCCTTGCTGGCCTTCCCTCGGGAATCTGTCTTGGGCTTCTTGCCCGAGCCCTCCATGCCAGATACCAACTCTGGCTTCCTCTTTCTCTCCATCTCTAAATCTAACGAGCCCTCGCAATCATGTCATCCAACGTCTTGCAGCTGGAGCGGCTCACAAACTGACGTATATCACTCTGCAATATCTCATGATATCGGGCCTTTTTCACCTCCTCGTCCACCACATACTGCGGATCAAGGAGGGCCCTATCCCTAAACTTGGTGATAATCTCCGCCACAGTCTCTGTCGTCTGCTGGAGATCCTAGAATTCCCTGGCAAGCTGCTGCACCTCAATAACATGTGCGAACTCGGCTCTGAACTTGGTCGTAAAATCACTCCAGGTCATATCATCCAACACAGTGTCATCGCCCACGGCTTGTCCGACCTCCTCCCACCAATATCTTGCCCTGTCCTTCAGAAGGCAGGACGCTAATCTGACCTTGTCCCCCTCGGGACATTTGCTAGTGTGGAAAGCGTTGGCGACATACGCCAACCATCTGGTACTCGCAATGGGGTCCTGAGCCCCATGATAGTCGGGAGCTCCACAAGCTCTGAACTCCCTGAAAGTCAACGAGCGCGATCCCATCATGGCCGCTATCTCAGTACAGAATGCACTCAACTTCTCATCCAGAAGCTCTAAGATACCCTCCTTGACCGACCCGAAAATCACAGGGATCTGGTCTAGTATGTTGCGTGTGACCTCCAAGGAGATAAAATCACTGGTATGCTCATCTAACTGTCTGGCTCCAGAACCCGAGCCTGATCCCTCTCCTACACCTGATCTACCAACTGCTGGTCTAGAGCGTAAAACCACCATTCTGAAAAAACATCATACCACGCGTTAGAATACCGATGTAACTGGAGGGATCACATACAATACAAGTTCCCTTGTCTTGTCTCAGCCTTCCTTGATTCAAGTACGGATCCTCTGCTTTCAGTAGTACGGGACCATACTACCTTCCACATCTATCCGTACTTTCCTCAAGTACTGCCACGACTCTACCAAGTCCCTTCTACTACCACTGCTGATCCCATGCTAATCTCATCATAAGCTTGCCCTAGGGTAATCACCAACCCACTCTCCGCCATCAGTTGCATAAGAAGTCCCTGTTTTATTCCCCTAACTAGCTCGCGAATACTATTACATATTACTCAGACTAGATAATTCTTCAAATGAAAGATCCTACCCTAAAACGGTTGGACTCAAACAGGACTGCGAAATAGAGCTAGATCTAACCTTTTGAAATTATTTAGTCCTTGCAATATGTAACTTAACATATTCGTTTACTAGTTAATTAAAGACAACTAGAACTCCTAAAAGCACAAAGCAAGCAGCATCTGGGCATTGAGTACACATAATCAAGCATATACTACTCTGACTATCATACTGTCTAATATGTACTTGCATGCAGTTCTCATAAAGCTGAACACATATAACAGGCATATAAGGCATCCTTCCTAGATCCTTAGTCCTAATCTAGCATGTTGTTCTAAATAAGCTGATAATCATAACATAGCATGATATTGTTTGGGTAATTTCGGAGTATTTGCTTGAGCTCGTCTGATTGCATGCACCACACCTTTCTCTCTTTTCAAAGTTCTTTTCTATTTTAGAAATCCTTTTTGTAAAAAAAAATTCTTTTTGAAAATTTCTATACCAATTCCATAGTTTGAGTTCAGACACACTTGAAAGTGAGTCTGAATCCCTCAAACCAAGGCTCTGATACCAACTTGAAACATCCCAAAAATACAACCCAAAAATTTCGTTTTTAAGACATTATTAAAACCATCAACCATCATAAGCAAAATCATAATCATGTATCATAAAACATCATAGTACCTGTCTCAAATCAAAATCTCATATCAAATCATTAGAGTGAACTCCCAAGCTGTGACTATGGCGTGTGCCATACGATCAACCCGAGCCCTTCCCTTTACTAGTGGAAGTACCTGTAACCAAAACTCAAAACTATAAGCACAAAGCTTAGTGAGCTCCCCCAAACTACCACATACCATACACATATAACATGCAACTAGGGGATACGGGCCCCTCCCACACTCATGGAGATACAGGCCCCGCCCACACTCCGCTAACTAGGAGATACAGGCGCCGCCCACACTCTGCTATTTTTGAGATACGAGCCCCGCCCACACTCCACTGTTCGAGATACGGGCCCCACCCACACTCAACTACTGTGAGATACGGTCCCTGCCCACACTCAGCTACTATACTGACATACAAGTATCACCCAGAAACAAGTATACTAAGTCTATCATTCAATCATGAATCATATCGCAAACATACTACTAGGAGATACGGGCCCCGCCCACACTCAACTAACTATGAGGTACGGGCTCCGGCCACACTCAACTAATAATAAAATCATACTGTAGGCCGGCCTTGGTGCCTTAGACACGCTCTTACTGAAGGGACACTCACCTTGCGTGTTTGACTGCTGAAACCCTGAGTGAGAAATATCTGGTTGCTACTCTGGTGGCTCTCCGGCTATAATTACCACAATGACACTTAGTCAAAAGATGATAAATACTCTCAGGGTAAAATGACCATTTTACCCCTGGCTAAAGTCAACATCATGGTCAAAGTCAACTTCCCAATTGACCGGACTCGCCGAGTCTGCCCGTCAATTTGCCGATTCCCAATCTTCTTAACTACCCCAACCCGACTCTACTCGTCGAGTTTAGCAAGAACTCGACGAGTTCATCTTCAATCATAACATCGAGACAATCTTCATCTGACTCACCCAGTTCTTCTGGAACTCGTCGAGTTTATCTTCATAATAAGAGTGTGTCCAGTCTGTGACTCGCCGAGTTATATGAATAACTCGTCGAGTCCGTCTTCATGAGTTGGGAGATGGCCTTGGACTCGCCGAGTACGTTCCTGCACTCATCGAGTCCCATGGTTTCCAGATCCATGGCTTTGTCCATTTCATTAAGTCCCTTCCCTGGACTCATCCAAATCCTTTCTATACTAAAATAGGTTCCTTGGACCATAACAGTTTTTGGGAATCTACTCACAACTCGCCGAGTCCATGCATGTCCAAGTCTAATAATTCGATTTCTGATGCGCAAAACTCATCCAGAAGGTAGATCTGGGCTCCCTAAGTAGATATAACACGTAAAGTCACGAACTTTACGTACATGCATAGGACTTTTATGCTCAAAGGACCAAAAATAGGGTTTATTTCATACATAGGGTTCTCATGGCCACGAAGATGGCACCTTTATGCCATGAGGCCCCTCTAAGGTTCCCAGATCTGAAGTTATAATAACTTGGGACGTCGAATACCCAAAGATCAAGCTTCTTGGACCCAAAACTTCATAAAAATGACCACAAGGAGATCTAAGAAACTACAAGTCAAGTATAAAGCTTGGTTACCAGAAAGTAAGGAGAAACTGTTGTTATTCTTGGATCTACAAACTTCTCTTGAAGTCCTCCTTCTTCCTCTTCTTCACACTAGCTTCAAACCACACAAGTTTACTTAAAAATGGCACTCAAACATTCACAAGGCTCAAGGTGGAGAGTTAGGGTTTTCTGGACGTTGAGGGAGTGATAAGGAAGGTCATAGGGGCGTTATGTTCTTTAAATTGGGGGACAAACCCTTGAAATTAGGGTTTTCTTCAGATAACGCCTACTCGCTGAGTCGGTCTTCCGACTCGTCGAGTAGGCTACTTAGTTCCCACCCCGAATTCGATCTTACTCGACGAGTTGGGCCTTCATCTCGTCGAGTCCAAGGGTAAAAATTATAAAATTGACTTGATTAAATGCATACTTGGAACCGGGTGTTACAATACATGTCACAACAATAAGGCAGAAAGAGGTGTTAGTGACCATTAAAAATGTAAAGGTAATATATAATTTAAGAATAATATATCAAGTGTAAATTGTAAATTTATGATATTTATTTCAATGAAAGATATGTTGTTTGATTGTTAGGTTACACACACACACACACACACACATATATATATATATATATACACACACACACACATACATATATATATATATATATATATATATATAATGATTTTGATAAGTTTGATCTAAATTTGATAATTGAAGCAGGTAGGAAAGATATGTGCTAATGATTTTGAATTTGTATTTCCCTCTAGAAACCAACCGTAGCCTCACAAACCATTCCCTCATATCTGAATAGGTCTTAACATTTCCCAAAATTCAGGTACAAGAAGTTATGGATGCACTTCTTGAATAAATCTTCTAAATCGAATTTCATTTGTTAGTTGGATGTAGTGACCAAAATGCAAGATTTGTGAAAGTTCATTATTATTTATTAGTGTTAACCTTTAGCAAATTATGAAACTAATATTTTATTTTTGTTCATAACATGTTTCTTTTTGTAATAATTTATTTGATCGGAAGATATGTATATGTGATTGGGTGTAATCTGAAAAATCATATTTTAATTTTTTTAAGGAAAAATACGTTGAAATCAACCAAATTACAATGTCTGAATTTGATGCTTTTGGTTATGACAATTTACTTTATTTGTAATGTTTATCAAAATTATTTGCAGAATTTAATGTTGTTAGTACATGTAACAACTTATTGTTGTTTTTGATTTTACACGGCCAATATGAAAAGAGTCATATGAGTCTCCATAGGGGTTGATATACCGAACAAAGTCAATTTATAAAGCTACTACACAACATGTTTTAATCAAGAAGTCGCATTATGTTGTGATAAAACAAAGATCACATAGATCATTTATGTTAAATGTTACTATATTAAAAAACCAAAGTGCTCTAATATAAATATTAAATTCTTTTATCTAATAATTTTGGTTTAAAAACTCTAAATATGAATCTGACTAACATTTTTTTTATTAAAATTCAACTTAAGACAAAACACATATTAATATAATATATATTTAATTTATGTTGTCGTGTTAAACAATGGTAATAATCTAATATTACTTTATAGTAAAAACATTTGAAGTATTCACTTAGTAAGTAGATCTCATATGATAGTAATAAAATGCATCAACATATGATCCAAATTTCACCTAACATGATAGATTTTTACGGGTTACCTAACGACCCAAGACATGACACTTGACATCGTTGTCGCATATTGAAACATTTTTATTATATATATTATTTATTTAACGTCATTAGATCATATCATTGTTTATTGGTGTTTTTCTTTGTACTCGTGGTGTTTGGTTTCTTCTTCATATATATTTAAATCAAATATAATACTTCGTCACAAAAAGCTGGGTTCACATAAAACAAAAAACATAGAGTGATAGATGATAGAGATACCATATTCAGTAGCATATTAAGACATCTGTTTCTTGTCAAGTTGGCAATGGAGAAAATTATTGTAAAGTTAATAACTAAATCACATAGTTAATGTATTGTAAGTTACGTAAAATAAAAAACCAGATTTAAAACAAAATTTAGAAATTCAGTTGATTAAAAATAAGATCCGACAAAAAAAAAGTTATAGGTACGGTTGATGGTGTACTTAAAAGAAAATTATTTGGTCCCACGTACAACTGGAATCCACCTCAAATGGAGAGATCCTCTATCTTCGTTATTTAATGATTCCACGACGCGACAATATAATAATTACTTATATTATTCAGGACTTATCACCCAAGTTATAAAAAATATAAAATTGCAGAAATGATAAATATTGTTTGTTGTTTTTTACGTGTAAGGTACAAAAAAATTATATTAGAAAAAAATACTCGTTATTTTAATTGATGGTTTAATTGTGGTTTGGTATTTATCGCGTTAATTTTAACAATTTGACTATTAAGTTTTTAAAAATAATAGTTTTACATAGAAGCCCATTTATGTAATTGTATCCTTTTATCAAACTAAAAGAATTATTTATGTAATTTTTTTTTTCATTTTATTAAATTATTATACGTTAATTTTTTTAATTATTTTTTAGTTTTTTTTATTGTATTATTTTTATTGAATTATTATATATTAACAAATATTATTATTAATATATTTTAATTAAATATTATAAATATTATTTTATTAGATTATTACTTTGTTAATTAATAATTTTTTTAATTTCCTTTTTATTAGATTAACTTTTATTATTGGATTATTATATATTAATAAATATTATTTTTAACATATATTATTTATATATTAATTAATATTAATTTATTATATTACAATATTTTAATTAATTATTTTTAAAAAAATTTAATTGTTTTTATTTCTTTTAATTGTTTTCTTTATTATTTTAAATAAAAATCTCATCCACCCCACCCCTCCTATTTTATTTTAGATATTTGAAAGATAACATATTTTGGACAACATTACCACTATCACTCGATCACCACCACCATTGTAGAACCATTTTCAACCCCTTTTACTATATATATATATATATATATATATACTTTTCAGTAACTATTCATGAATTAAGATCATAGTGTGTATTTTAGTTTTTGCGTATTTACATATATCTAATTTTATTATATATTTCAACAAACTTATGATTTCGACATACATAATTTCTCTAAAAATATTTTTACATGAATTACACTCCTGAGTACTTGTTACTTTGTAGTCGGCCGAACGAGTATTGAATAGCAAGTTCTACAATCTCGCCACCACCTGCGGCGATTTTGGTGTTTTGAAAACCCTCGATCTAAAATTGTCGTCATCGATGACAATGTCAGTAACAATTGGTGAGTTGGAGGCTATTTGTTTTTTGGGGTTTGTTGCGCATTGTGTGGGTATTCGACCGATGTAGCTTTCGTCGAGAATGCCCCACTATAGGTGATGATCGACGATTTCCAGCGAGATGATACGATGACGCAAGGTAATAAAAGGAAACAAATGGAGGAATGGACCAGGAGTGTTTGGATCGGACCTCCTGGTAGTTTGAATTGTGGTGGTTGTAGTGGAATATGGTCGACTTAATGACAAATACAGATGATTCTAACGGATTGTGAATAGGTTGTCGCAGCTGATTGCTGACGGTGTTGAGTGGAACAAGTTGGCGAGGTTTCCTTCGGACCATCGATGAAGGTGATTGACGTTTTTCCTGTCGGTTTTCGACAACGGGAGGCAACGCTTTTGCATATTCTGATGACTTTGTAGTGGAACAAATAAAATTAAAAAGAATTAATATTATACATTATAAATTATTAATCCATCAAAATAATATTTATCATATATAAAAATAATAAATTAAAAGTAATAATCTAATAAAAATAATTATTCTAATAAAAAATTAAAAATAATTAATTAATAGAAATGAATAATCCAATAAATAATATTTATTAATATATAAATATTATATTTTAAAAGTAATATTAATTGCTATATAGTAATCCAACAAAAAAGAATTAATCCATAAATGAAGACATTAAAAAAATAATAATCTTATAAAGTAATATTTATTAATATATAAATGTAATATATTAAAAATAATATTTATTAATATACAATAATCCAATAAAAAGAAATTAATAAAATAATTAATGTATATTAATTCAATAAAATTAAAAAGAAATATTATAGAAATGGTCATTGCAGTTTGGTAACAAGATACAACTACATAAATGATTGATAGGGGTAAAATTGTCATTTAAAAAAAAATTTAACAAACCAAGTTGTTAAACTTAAACATTATAGTGACTAAAACTATAATAAAACCAATCAATAAAAACCTTTTTTGTTAATAAATATTTTTTTAACATTACCCGAAGAAATCGACAAACCATATGGATCACTTATGCAGTTTTGTCCGTAAAAAATAAGAAGTTAAAATAGCAAGTTTTTTTTACTTGACCATTGAAGTTTTAGAAATATTATTTTGTAATTTAAATTAAAATCGTTCTAATTAAGTTTTCAAAATTGTTACTTTTTTTTGCATTTAGTTATTCTTACTTGCTATATAGTATGTTTGTAGGTTTTCATAAACACGTTTATGTGGCATGATAAGAAACAATTTTTTCGATCACCTTCATCCATGTGGCGTTAAGTGGCGACCAAATGGATTAAAAAAAAAAATTAACTCACTTTCTCTCACAAAAAAAAAAAAGCATGCTTCGTCATTTGGGCATCTAGGCATCGGTCTTGGGGTGAAAAAACATAAAAACTTATGGTTGATAATATTTTTTTAAGTTTGTTAGCAAATTGAAAAAAAAAATCAATAGTTTGTTTAAAAAAAAAAAAAACTCCATTCACTTCGAAAAAGACTATCCCAATAAGACTATTCCGTCAACCTCTCTTGTGTGTGTATGTGTTTTTAGGTGTTTGGATACATGCATTATAGATAAAACATATATTGCCAAGCAAAAAAACATTAAACATTACAAGAAGTAATAAAAAAAATCATTAAACTTTCTTATGAATAACAACATAAAGGTCGTGTTGCTTCTTTCTGATCTTCAATGCTTGCAGCAACACATTCAAGGGACTTCACAACTTTATCATCATTTCTGTTCTCCTTAGAAATACATATCATAACAAACTCCTTAATTTTACTCGCAAAATCACCATTTAATACTTCCAACCGTTTTCTCTTTCTTTTTG
Organism: Lactuca sativa; assembly: GCF_002870075.4. Classification (NCBI taxonomy): domain Eukaryota; kingdom Viridiplantae; phylum Streptophyta; class Magnoliopsida; order Asterales; family Asteraceae; genus Lactuca; species Lactuca sativa. The sequence continues at coordinate 130,343,563 of NC_056626.2, forward strand.
AGCTAAAAGGCTCCAAGCCTTGTCAACTTTAAACTAGAAGATGTAGAGCATTTTGTTTGTAATTTTGGGCTTGAGCAATAAGGACAACTAGGAATCATGGTATTGCGGGTTAGTTAGAGGAGGATTTGGAATATTAAGAGGCCATGGAGAAATTGGAGATGAATAAGCCATGGAGATGTTGATGATGAGAAAATAAGGTATGAAGGCTAAAGTTGGGAAATTGGTGTAGTAATGAGGAGCTAAAATGTTTGCTTTTAAATAAAAAACCACCACAAGTATCATTAAATGTAGGACAAATGTCATAAAAGCCCTTAATTTTTCAAGAAATTGTCGGTTTTACCCTTTGATGTCTTTTGGGTTCATTAAAACAGGATATTTGATTTAATTTTTGCATTTATACCCTTTTAGAGGGTTTCCAAGTCAACTCCCGGTAACACATATAACCCATTTAACTCATTGAATCAAACATCCAGTTTTCTTTTTGATTCAAATCTATAAATCGAGAAAGTTTTCTTCTTGATTCAGACCTACAAATATAGACTTAAAAGGTAAATCATCATTTATACTCTACATAACTGGAGATGCAAACAACAACCCATCACCACCTCTTCGTCGTCTTCTTCAACTCAGTTCATCATTTTTAACAAAAACCTCACACACCTGAAATCCACCACTGTTATCATATCTGAAAACCACCATCACCACCATATCTACATTGACATGGTCCACTACCACCTTTCATTCTTACCCATATCTAAACTTACCTCCTGTGATACTTTCCTCCTCTTCACCCCGTTCACCATGGTCATCATGGAAATACAAAGGAACACAAAATTACACGCATAACATACAAATCAGTAGCAAATCATACGTTGTGTGTGTTGTATGCAAATTTTAATCACAAGTTAGATATTAGTGAATCCCAAAATGGGTGTGTTATCGACGACGAAGACGTCTGAATCAAGCAATGAAGATGATGAACAAGTTTCGCCTTGACTCCAAGATATGAATCAGGTGGTGAATGTGATGAGCAGACGATGAACCCCTTTGCTCTGATTCATGTTTTACTGATGCAGCCACTTGAGGTTCTTTAGGATTCATTCATTTCAATGATGGAACCCGATGAGTTTGAGCATGACGGCGACAAGGAAGCTCCTTATATCAATCTGGAGAATTAGAAGGGAAAGATGGTGGATGAGATCGATCTGTTGGTTGAGGAAGAAAACTCTAATCAGCCACAAGCCCTAATCTTCAAAAATTATGGATGATTTTGATGGAGTCAGGTAAACATAAGAAAGGGAGGCGAGGTTTGTGCGTATAATGAAGATGTAAAGATGTGCGTCGATGTCATGGGGTGGAGCTACGTCAGTGGACCGACTCTGGTTATAGATGATGTTAATGACGAATCTAAGGAGTCGATTTTAGAGGAGCTCCAACACTCTTTTCCTAGGTTTCATGGTGGCTAGGGGAAACATGGGGGGTGTTAGGGTTCGATTCAGAAGGAAGAGGAAAGGAAACCAACGTGGTTTGTTTCATTTCACCATAAAAGAAGAAGAAGAAGAAGAATGGTGAACAGAAGAAGGATGTATGGAGAAGAAGATGACGATGGGTGGGGTAAGTATAACCGGGTAATTAGTTGTTTACCTGTTAAATGGCGATTTTGACACAATTAGTCTAAATATCCGGCTTTAACGAACACAAAAGACACCAAAGGGTAAAACCCACAATTTCTTGAAAACTTAAGGGATTTTATTGATGGGTTTTATACAAACAATCCTATGTGTGCATGCAACCCTAGAAATCAGATCTATGTTTTCACTATTAGATACACAACATTATGAACACATGAAGAACCCTAGCATGTCCTATGAATTTCGAAAATCATAACTAAAGATGGTTTACATGCCTCTTGTTGTTATGTAGTAATAACAACTTAAATCTTGATTCTCATTATCCTTGAAAGCAAGTACCACAAGTGTAGCACCTCGAATGGCTCACAAACACCAAGAGCAAATGGAGAGGCAAGAAAGAGAGGGAGGAGGCTACAAAATTCGGCCTTAGGATTCTTAGAGAAGCAAGTGATCGGTTTATGTAGCGTAGGGGCCTTATTTATACTGTGAGCAGCTAGGGTTTCCTCCAAAACCCTAATGGACAGCTTAGACATTAAGCAGCCCATGGAACCTTCTGGAATAAGGCCATGGACGAAAATATGATGGGCTCCCATCATAATTTCGTTCATCCCTTTGTCCCATTGGGTTTCCCACCCCAAAATCCAACTATCACACATTTGACAGTTTAAGTCCCTTTATTCAATTAGTCTCTTTTAGTCACCAAATTAATTCTTAATTAATTTATGACTAATATTAATTAAATAATATGATTTCTCTTTTAATATATTATTCTTATAATATATTAATAAATCATAATAACCTCTTTCACTATTATTTCTCCAGTCAAATTGCTTTGGTGAAGGCAACCCAAAAGGACCATGCACAAAACGGGTCAAGTACTTACCAAATATGGTTACAGGCTTAGACACTAATCCAATATTTATGACATTAGCCCTTAAATGTAAAGTTAATTGTAACGCCCGTAGATCCGGGCTAGTCAATTTAGAGACGATAAGCATCAAAAATGACTTTTTGATGGAATATTATTTAGAAGGATTAATCTTAACCAAGTTGTAGTATATGTCACAAGGTATCCGTGCATATAAAGAACGCCAAAATCCGAGTTATAACGAAGAAGTTATGACCTGTCGAAGTTTCGCGACAGAACCGACACGACCCAGTGCGACCCAGCGCGACGTAAATAGTGAATTTAAGGTAGATAGATATCTATCCTTAGTGATCTAAACGAGAGTCGAATATGTATTCGATAGTAGTCCAACGATAAAAAGACAGATGAAAACGAAGTTCAGATGAAGGAGTTATGAATTTCGAACGGAGTTTTCCTGTCCCGGCCTACTAAAGATAATATATAAGTAATATATTTATAATATATTAAAAATAAAGTCAGAATTAGCCAATGGAGTCTAAACGAGAGTTGTAGAGCATAATCTCACCTACGCGTCGATATAAAGAACGTCGAAAATGGAGTTTGTATGCGAAAGTTATAAATTTCTAAAGGTCGGGGCGCGAAACCCCAAAACTGTCAGATACCACGACGTGGAAAGCAGTGCCACGACGTGGCAAGTCTTCTAACACCTCCGGGAGTCCCCCAGATGGAACTTGCGATGACGCATGCAGTGACGACCAAGCCCACGACGTGGAAAAAGGTGCCACGACGTGGCAAGAGCAGATTTTGCCCTATAAATAGATTTGAAGGGCCAACCGAGTTTGGTTGCTCATTCTCTCATCTCTCTCCCATGTTACATCGTTTTACATGCAATTTTAACCCCCCGAAGCCCCGGTATCATCTCGAGACCCGAAGCAAGTCCCGAAGCCCGAAGATCCCAAGAAGAAAAAGAGTTTCCGAGCCGAAGCTCTGCCCGCGAGAAACCCGGTGTGTGAAGTGATCTCGGTTTCACCTAAGAATACTACCATTGCAAGCCGTAGTGCTGTCCGATCATCTTCTGATCAAGTGAGTGTGTGGTCACTTTCTTCTAACACATAAATATTAAGTATTTGCTATGAAATACGTGCTATGTGTTTATATATTGTTGTTTATTTGAGATGTTGGTGGAATGCATGAACTATATAGGTTTTAATGAGTTAAACTGTATATGTATTTTGTAACTACAAATATGTTGGGTAGGACATGGGTAGATGAGATCCACGAGTATGGATCAGATCAAGAGATTAGTTTAGATCCGTGAGTAGGGATCAAATCAAGAGGCTAGTTTTAGATCCGTGAGTATGGATTAGACCAAGAGGTTAGTTTTAGATCCGGGAGTATGGATCAGGTAAAGAGATAAAACTTGTTATTAGTCCGGGAGTATGGATTAAGACTAAGTTATTTGTCCCTAGTCCGGGAGTATGGATTGGGCACAGTTATTGATCCGGGAGTATGGATCAGACCAGGATTAAGGTATAGTTAATCATCCCTAGTCCGGGAGTATGGATTGGGCACAGTTTTAGATCCGAGAGTATGGATCAGACCAATAGGTAAACTTGTTATTAATCCGGGAGTATGGATTAATACATAGTTAACTGTCCCTAGTCCGGGAGTATGGATTGGGCACAGTTTTAGATCCGGGAGTATGGATCGGACCAAGAGATTAGTTTAGATCCGGGAGTATGGATTAGACCAAGAGGTTAGTTTTAGGTCGGAGAGTATGGATCAGGTGGAGAGATTAGTTTAGATCCGTGAGTAGGGATCATATAAAGAGGAAAAGTTTAGATACGAGAGTTTAGATCGTGGCGTTGTGGGGATCGATGGGGTGGGATAAGAGTTGCTTTTATATGGTGAAATTATATAATTTTGGATGTTCTATATATATTTATGTGATATAACATTATGGGATGAAAACCCTATATGCTCACCAGACTCCCAAGCCTGACCCACTCAGTTTCCTTTGTATCACAGGTATCGATACGAAGATATATTTCACGGAGAGATTAAAGGAGATGTAAAATCTTTAGTGTAAATAATGTAAGTTCTGTTTATGCTTATGTGTCTGTATCAGAACTTGACATCCCGAGATTTTGTTATATAATGAAAATACATTTCTTTAAAGAAATGTTTTGATAAATCTTTATCATATTTTGGGAACAAATTCCGTAACTGTTTTCTTTAAAAGATTACTCTGATTTTAAAAACAAAGCATAAACAAATCGGTCTTTTCTGACCGTGAAATTGGGGATGTCACATTAATGACGGTAATAGGCATTGATATTTCATGCATTTAAAGCATGAGAACTCACCTAACCCTTGTAAACTAAAAGAGAAATTAAATTACCTCCTACCTTTTTATGCCTACAATTATTCCTACTCACTAAAATTATGACAAATCATCATTCAATTTAATATATTCTTAATATAGCCTTAATGAGTTAGTTAAAAAAATATGAAATGATGACACTTGTCATAATTTTATTGGGTATGAACATTTGTAGGCATAAAAAAGTAGGAAGAAATTTAATTTCTCTAACTAAAATGCCATCAAAATGTGTTCTTTCCATGCATTTAAAGCCGGAAAAGCCACCTAAGTGTTCTCTTTCAATGCATTTAACTTTTAAACTGAAAGTCCATCAAAATGTCTACTCGAGTATTAGTGTAAAGGTCTTCTCCGTACATTAGGCAATAATGATGCATTAATCTTCAATTTATTTACAAACAACCAAGATTAGTAAGCATATTCATATTATCATATACACAAGTTGCATAAATTGAATATTTCTCACACAAAAAATAACGTCTTCACCCTTCTGTGATAAGTACCAATTTGTTTTTGAATAAAGCAAGATTTGTGGAGGGATAAGAAAAGAAGCAAATAATTTTTTGAGTAAATGGCAAGAGATAACTGCAATGAATGAACAAAAAAGGAATTTTCGAATAACTTGGTGCCTTCCATTAGTACACCAAAAGGCGTTTAGCAAAACTCCACCTAAGTGACTCAATTAGTACAAATATACAAAACCTTTGTGCCTAGTTGAAGGTGGTGAAGGCTATGGATGCAAGATTGGAGAACACGATACTAGGGATGAGTGTCGGAACCGGGAGCCCGCTTTTGGAACCGTTTTCGCCTCGGAACTGCCGGTTCTGGAACCGGAACCGCCTATGTTCATTGTTACTAGTTATGGAACCGCCTTAAGCGGTTCCGGTTCTGGTTTTCATTGTTACGGAACCCCTACCCGCAAGGTTCCCGCCGTAACCGGTTTATATATATATATATATATATATATATATATATATATATATATGTGTGTGTGTGTGTGTGTGTGTGTGTGTGTGTGTTACTTACACCGGTTTAGAATATATTGGTCCGATTTTGCCCGTATTTGGTCCGACCTGATTTGATTTGGATCAAAATAAATTGTTGTTTTATGGAGAAAAGTTGACAAAATTAATGCAACCGGTTTACCTGCTCTCAAAACCTGAACCGTTGGTTCCGGGACTGGTTCCAAACATTTAAGAATTGCCTAGAGCGGTTCCAATTCCACTTTCTAAGAACCGCTGGTTCTGGTTCCGGTTCCGGTTCTTGCCAAATGAGATGGATACCCGCTTATGTTCATCCCTACACGATACTACTCCTTGAGATGTTTAAGTATATGTGAGTATATGTTTGTAGTTTAAGGATATTTTCTTTGTATATTTTTGAATTTTTAAGAATATGTTTTCGATTACTTATATATATATATATATATATATATATATATATATATATATATATATATATATATACACATAGGGCTAGGTTATAATGTGGATGAACAACTATTGTACGGACGTGTGGACAATGCTATTCTATGAGAATTAGTAAGAGAATAAGTTGTTTAGTTATGCGAATACATTCAACCTCACGCAAATATTGTCATTTTCATGCATTCTTACTAATTATTATTCATTTTTGTTCTTACACATCGTTTTCACTCATATTCATTCTTATAGTATATGATGTAATAAACATTCTGACAGAACAAGAATAATAATAAAAAGTCTATAATAACCTTATAGACGGTTTAATTAGTGAAAATGTATGATAATAAGAATACTTATGTAAGAATAAACGTATTCATATTATCAAACAATCTATTTTCTTTGTCATTCTCACAAACTAGTATTGTCCACACGTCCGCACAATAGATGTCAATCGACATTTGAACCTAGCTCTCTCTCTCTCTCTCTATATATATATATATATATATATATATATATGTATACATATATATATATATATATATATATATATATATGACATGTTCATGTTCCATGAATGTTATTCATTTTGGGTGTGAAGACTTGATCAAATGTGCTTGAGCATCCCAACTAACCATCTAGATTTTGAATGGAGCATCTAGAATTCAATGGAGCATCTATAATTCAATGGAGTATCTGGATATTGAATGAAGCATCTAAAATTCAATGGAGCATTTAGAATTAAATGAAGCATCAAGAACTTAATGGAACATTGGGAAGCACAATGGAGCATCTAGAAACTCAATGGAGCATTTGGAGTTCGGATGGAACATCTAATAGAAGACTAAAGCATCAAAAGAAGCGTCATGCATGCGATACACCAAAAAGTGACAAGGTGCACCATTATTGGTCAAGGTGTTCCATCTTGTGGTCATAATGTGCCATCTTGATGATTATGATGAGCTTCTGAGTGTTGATGTGTTTCTTATGTACCACTAGAAGGATGATACTTCGCCAAAGGGAAAGATGCACCATTGGTGATGCTTGGTGCATCATTATCTTGGATGATGTGCCCCTCTAGTTTTGAGGGTGCCTAGGGTGTTCTATGATATCCCAAGTTGCTCAGATGTTAAAGGTGCTGAAGTTAGATGCTCTCTTATGGACCATGATGTGCACTTTTGGAATCACGTTGCTCTCCAAGGGAATGGTTGGTGCTCATGTATTGTGTCTCATGGTTGAAGGTTCTAGAAGAGCTCACATGGAATTTTATGATTAGTTCAAAATTAGGGCATCCTCTTCATGGGCTAATTATGGATGGGTTTGACCCATAAGAATTAGGGTTTCCCATTATTGCCTATAAATAGGCTCATATCCCCATTCTTTATTCCTTATGCACCCAAAATTTCAAGAGAGCAATCATTATGAGATTGAGATTTGAGAGCACATCCTTTGGAGTAGTAGTAAGCAAGAGGGATTCTTTTGTTTTAAGAGATCAAGTGAGGTGTAACATTTGTGTGTGATTGTAATTGTTCATGGAAGTTTAATAAAATCCTCTCTCTCTTTCTTTCTTTCCCTCTTTCTTTCTCTTGTTCACCTGTGGACGTAGGTCACTTTGACTGAACCACGTTAAATATTGTGTTCAGTTTTTTATTTTAGCTTTCAAAAGTTTTATTCCAAAAGTTTTATTCCAAAAGTTTGACCGAAGTTTGTTTATCGTTTTTCTGAATTTCTAACTTGTTTTGTTATTTACCCAACACTCTGGTATTAGATCCATGGCTGAAGATGGGAGAGTTAGGATCGAAAAATTCAATGGTCACGATTTTGGTTACTGGAAAAATGCAAATCGAAGACTATATCTACCACAAGAATTTACATCAACGTTTGTCCAAAGAGAAACGTTTTCTTATAAAGTAGGGGGATTAGGATTTTTTATATTGGCATGCACTTGATGTGGTGAGATTATCCTTGTCAAAGAATGTAGCTTATGACATTGTCAATGAGAAGACTATCCATAAGTTGATCAATGTGCTATCTAACATGTATGAAAAACCTTTAGCAACAGGTAAGGTTCATTTGATTCGAAAGTTGATAAATTTGAAGATGAAGGAAGGTGGATCAGTGAGTGATCATTTTAATGAATTCAATTCAATCTTGTCAAGACTAATGTCAGTTGAGATTAAATTTGAAGATGATGTCCAGTAATTGCTACTATTATCATCTTCGCCTTATAGTTGGTTCGTTACAGTGACAATAGTTAGCAACTCAACCAGAGGTGTTAAGCTGACAGTTGAAGGCATTCGCGATTTAATCCTTGGTGAGGATGTGTGTAGACGGAGTGTTGGAGAAGCTTTCAATATTCTTCTGAGTATTAAAGACATAGGAAAGGAGTTCAATAAAAGGGGTTGGGGTAGTCGATAACCAAAGTCGAGAAGGAGACAGGAGCGAGGTTATGTGTCTCAAAGGTGGTTCACTTGACCTACCAATTATTATTATTATTATTATTATTATTATTATTATTATTATTATTATTATTATTATTATAACAAGTTATATAGAATTAAATTATGAACTACCTTAAATATTTGAAGTGAACTACCTTAATATTTTTGGCTAAAGCAAATGTATAACTTAAGATTTTCAAAGCCATATTATATATTTTAATAGCCCAAATAACTAATTAATTTAAGGTGTGATCCAATAAGAAATAAACATAAATTTAAATAAAAGAAATAATTTGTTTATCGATTAGAAGATGTCATTTCATTCTCCAAGACTCTGATTCCCACTTCACGTCTTCGCAAATGGTCGGTCATCGACATTTGTTGCTACCACTGACAGCCTCTCCTCCACCACAGCCGATAGCGGCTGTAGTCTCTAACAATCTTCCTGATGGGTTTCGAGCCTAGTCAAAGACCAAATCGTGACAACATAAGCAACATTTTTTCTAATCTATAGACTCGAAACTAGTAGATCTAACTCAGACAAATCTATGCAGCTTTAAAGGATATAAAACAAGTAATCATATCTTAGTTTTTTTTTATTGGATTCATTTGGTCTTAACCAGTTGATCGAACTTGAGAATCCAATGTAGAGTTCCTCTCTTGTGATCGCACTCAAGATGTAAAAATACACAGATCTGAAACTTCCTCAAACGCAAGTAGTAGAATGACTCGAATAAACGAATCTGTGATTAACCACTTCGTGACAAACAAGAGACCACATCATGCGGACCGAGCTTCGGCGATTCTAGTGTTTTTCCTAGGGTTTTGAACTTTGGAGGTGGAATGGTATTTTCTTATCACACCAAAATCAGATTTTGACCCCTCTTTATATAGGGAGGTGATTTGAAACCCTAAAGATAATTACCAACTATATTTATAATCATCATGACTTTTAAAATCATTCTAAAATATTCCAAAATCATTTATTTTCTAATTAGTTAATTAAACTATTGATTAATTAATAAAATAAGTCCCTAATATAAATATCTATTTAGTTCTGCTTTATTTTGCTCTTGCGTGTAACACAAAAGGAAACTGTTATTTATAGTAATATTACTAGGTTTGTTATGGCTATGGACACTAATCTCCATCAACTCCCACTTGCACTTACGCATCAATAATTAATGGGTTCAATACTTACTAGGAATAATAGTGAGCAGCAATGCAAATATTGTACTTATAACAATATTGCTATAAACAGCCGGAATACTGGTGACTTCAAATTCCTTTGATCTTCATGATATCTTATTTTTAACTAGAGACATGGATGAAGGGTTAATATCATGTTTTAAGATCATTTTTGTCGATACCGACTTGTGGTGACTTTTCCTGATTGGTTATCGAATCGAATCAACTCAGTCTCAACTTGGCCAAACATTTTTTGTCAACACCAAATCAACAAGGGGACCAGATATATCTACTTCTCCATTTTTGGAAGAAGGATCAAATAAAATTTGACTATATAGGTCAATACTATTCCTCATGTAATATCTAGTCAAATCCTGTATGGTTACCAGTTCGGACAATGTTGAGGAAAAACCAAGACACAACAAATTGTAGAACAAAACATCGTACATCTCTATTTGAAAAATAAGAAATATGCTCGTCTTAATTTACACATGACATGATCCATGGAGTATAATCATGGTTACTCTAATACTTAAAATCTCTATTTTCAAATACTCATCAATATCAGTCACAAGGTTTTGCTATGTTCATATGAATGAACAATCTATCAATAATCCATGACAATCTTAATTCACTACAATCTTCCAAGAGTAGGACCGATTGTGGAAGTTTAAATAAAATATTATTCTGGAAGTGGTTCTAAACAAACAAAATAAGGAACACATATAATATGAACAAACATAGCAACTTATTATTAATAATTACTAAATCAAAATGAGGGGTGTTAGTTGTGTGGTTTGGTACGGTTTATAGTCAAAATCGCAAACCTTATCGCGTAGTGCAGTCTACAAAAAATCAAAACCACGAACCACATCTCAAATGTCATAAACCGCATTATGCGGTGCGGTTTGAAATGGTATGGTGCGATGCAGTTTGTGTGGTCTAGAAACTTCAAAAAAATCAGCGTTTTATTTAAATTCAGTTCAACGTTAACAATCAAACATAAAACTAATAAGAAAACCTAATTTAAATATAAATACAATTAAGAAACAATAATCTAATATGAAAATAGTAAATTTAAAACCAACAAATTAAAAAAAAAACTTCGAGACTAGTCATTTACAAAGTATCTTGCAAGCACTTAATGACAAAACAATACTTCATTTAATTCGAAAATTAATACAATCTAATATAAAATAGGGGTAGAACTTATTATGATAGTATATTACACGTAATATATATATATATATATATATATATATATATATATATATATATATATATATATATATATATATATATATATATATATATATATATACACACACAAAGAGAGAGGTTCTATTAAGATTAAAAAAAATATAAATCTTAAGATTCAAGCTCAGCCACATATTTCATATTTGCCACTTTAACCATCCGACGTATCAGCACAACAGGTCTGTTATAATCATAAATCATAAATGATTATATAGTGTCATCCGTTCATTTCTCCCCCGCCACCATCTCCACCACCTCAACCGCCACCTCCACCACCACTAGCACAACCTCTAACACCATCCGACCCCACCACTATCACATCTGTCAACTTATACCACCACCACCTCTGCCAGCACCACCTCTTCTGCCACCTACTGTCATAATTATATATGATTACTCAATCTGTGAACATACATGTATGTATAATCATTTATGATTAGGCATATACGTATAAAAATGTATAATTATATGTGATTATACCTCTCTGCCATATAATCATTTATGATTAGGCATACTTCATTGTTGCCGGTACGCTGGAGAGTTAGAGCGGAAAATAAGAAATGTGTAGTTGAGGTTGAATCTCAAGATGTCCATTTTTTTAATCTCAAGTGAACCATCCCCTACCCCTATATATATATATATATATATATATATATATATATATATATATATATATATATATATATATATATATACACACACACATACTTGCAGTGCGGTGTGGTTTAAACCGTAGTTTCATAATTAAAAACCACAAATGACACCACATGGTGTGGTTTAAAAAAAACACAAACCACGAACAGCACCACAGACTTTCTAAACCGCGTTATGCAGTGCGTGCAGGCGGTTTGTGTAGTTTGTGCGGTTTTTTGCACACCCTAATCAAAATATCTAAAATTTTCCATAGAATTAAACTATAAATTGTTTAATTAAACTAATTCACTAGAAAATATAATGCTAATAGATATAGTATGAGCATCATGCTTCATTTGTGATAATGCTTTGGTGAGTGGATCAGCTGGACTATCTTGTGATGGTACTATGCTCACAATAATGTCTTCATCTTCAACTAGCTTCCATATATAGTGGAACTTTATAAGTATATGTCTTATGCGTTTGTGATCTCAAGGTTCTTTACTTAAAGAAAATGCACCCTCATTATCAAAAAATATCTCAATCGATTTAGCTATGGTTGGAACAACACCTAAATCAATGATAAAATTCTTTTGGAACATTGCTTCCTTGACCGCTTCATTGGCCGTAATATGACAATATATCTTTCTTGGAACTCCTTCAAGTCATTGCTTCTCCATTTAACATGAACACAAAACCATATTGTGATCTAAAATTATCCATTTCAGTTAGGAAACTTACATCCACATATCCTTTGACACTTAGCTCTTTTTTACCACCATAAATCATGAATATATATTTAGTCCTCCTAATATACTTTAATATGCTCTTAACTGTGATTCACTAACTTTCACCAGGATTGGCTTGATAACGAATCATCATACGAATCGAATATGAGACATCTGGCCTTGTACATATCATGGCGTACATGATCGATCCTATAGTCGAAGCATATAAGACTCGACTCATCCTGTCCAACTCTTCATTAGTATTGGGACATTGGGTTTTACTCAAAATCATGCCACGTTGCATAAGTACAAATCATTTCTTAGAGTCTTCCATCTTGAATGTCTTCAAGATTTTATCTAAGTATGTATTCTGGAAAATTCTTATCATTTGCCTAGATCTATCCTTAGATCTTAATACCAAGTATGTAAGTAGCTTATATATAACACCCCATTTTCAAAATTTAATATAAAGCGTTATTATAGAATTTAAAGTAGAGATATATTACTTTTATCCAAAGTAATCAATATAAACATGTAGGAAACATCAACACGATTTTCATAGATATATAGAACTCCCGAATCCCACTTCATATGAATAAGTTATGCTACTTCGAAGTTTCATGATTAAACCAACACGGCTATGCACGTCATAAAATATGAATCATAGATATATCACTTATTAGCATAAGCAATTTATACGAAGGTCGTAGTAATCGTAAAACCTAGAGCGTGCATATACAGAACGTCCAAATCTGACTTCGCATGAGGAAGTTATGATATTTTGAAGTTTCAGCGTAGCAGTGTGCGACACATAATTTGCTATTAAGATCCATCGATTGTTAGGAAAAACAATTTAAATGAGAGTCGAAGATCTTGTCCATACCTATCCGTCGAAATAAAGACTCGAGAACGGATATCATATGAGAGAGTGACGATTTTAACACGGACTTTAACAGTCTAAGCCTATGAAAATATAACTTTAATAAAATATCAAAATTAGCTAACTGAATCTAAACGAAAGTTGTAGATCTCATTAACAGATATGCGTGGAAATAAAACCCGTCAAAAACGGATCTCTTACGGAGAAGTTATGGAATTTTTAAGAAATCAAAAATCCTTGTGCGCATCCGCGCGCACAGACTACTTGCGCAACGTGCCTCACACCCTCACCCAAATCACAACAAGTGGAACCACACAAAAGCGACACGTCAGCATGGCTGACACATGCACAACGTGCTCCAACCTATTGCACGACACATTTTCGCGTTTTGGCACTATATATAGCCTTTGCATTTCATACATTTTTCATACCAAAATTCCTCCGATTCTCTCTAGAATACTTCTATCTTTTAGACGTTTACTCCCTAGTTCCCGACTACTTTAACGAGGTCCTACGGCATCAAAGAAACAATGACTAGAAGCTCTCGGATCAGATATTTGCTCGCATACTCTTGGTTTCCCCTAGAAACTCTCTGTAAGCTAGTTTATACTTACTAAACTTAATGTGTAGCTTATATTTATATCCATAGTCGTTATTAGGGACCTATAAATGCTAGATTCGTCAATAATTCCAGTGATAATATTGATTGATCTACTTATGGGAGTGGTGTCTTGAATTGTCATGTTGGCTAGGTTGTTGGATTTCAAAAAGGCTATATGCCGAAATGGTCATGCCTCCAGACTGTTTGGCATGGATAATCCTTACTTGATAGAACCCTCAGTATTCATTAGGATATCTAAAAATCTATCTTTCATTACCAAATCATCATAGAAATTAATAGGTTAAAGTATTATAGGTTTAATAATTGTTCGGTGCATTATCCGATAGTTGAATCGCTAGTAGAATCACCCAAAAAGCTATCAATATTCTGAGTAATTTTCCAAGTGAGTTATCTTACTATATTATGTGTTACAATATATATATATATATATATATATATATATATATATATATATATATATATATATATTCATGTATTTTAGGACTTAGGATCTAACAGAGTAGAGCCGATAGTATAGCTTCTATGTGCATGTATTAGTGAAACTTGCTGTATACTCTCTATGTATGGTTATGCAGGTCAGGTAGGGCCCGTCATGTAGTTTGGGCGGGGCCATTTGTATGCGTGTATATGTATGGTGATATATGATATCTTGGGAAACTCACTAAGCCTAGCGCTTACCAAGTTGCTTATAAAAGTTTCTCAGGTACTCATGTAAAGGGAAAGGTTCAATTGTACACACGCGCATTCGTAACATGTTTCGTCATAATATAATAATACTCTGATATATTTGAATAAATAACAATGAAAATTTTGGGTTGAAAATCGGGAGGTTACAAGTTGGTATCAGAGCCATGGTTTGAGCGAAATGGATAAACACTCGTTTGATTCCAGACTCAAACTAAGGATCTTAGTAATTAGCAAATCCTTTCATAAAAAGAATAATACAGCAAGGAAAGAATGTGACGTGTGCAGTCATCCAAAGCTCAGTAAGGAAATTGATTACCAAAATATTCATATTTTTATGTTTACTAGTATGTGTGAAATGTTAGAAATGCATGCTAGCATGTAGGTTAGGGGTCTTTCAAGAATTGCTGCTTAGGATTGCCTGATAATTAAGCTGCCTTAGAACATACAGATTTGCTTGTTAATTGCTTCTCAGAACATATATTAATATGAATTAATTATTTGATAAATACGTTAGGTTGCATGCTCCCAGAATTAAATAGTTTTTGATTGGTTGATTTGTCGCTATTGCGCAACTCTCGTACGAGTCTAACCATCATAGTGTCAGATCTTTCAGTCGATAGACTGTTTGATTTTAGAGGCATGTGATCGTATTCATCCGATAAATAGTTAATATTAGTAGAAGTTCTTCCTCGACTAACAGAAGATAGAAGTGGAAAGTAATCCTAGAAAAATAGTCTATGAAGTTTAATATACGCTTGATAGGGCATATATTCATAAGATAGGGCATCGGTAGAGACACAAGATCCGAGTGAAATTTAAGAAGGAAATACATAGGTGCTTGAAACACTATGTGTGAAAAGAGCTATCAATAGCATAGTGTAGTGACTTGGGAACCTTGGAGAAATTCTTAGATCTAGTATGGATAGGTGTGGAAGGTAGTATAGGCTCGTACTACCGAAAACAGAGTATCCATATAGGAATCAAGAAAAGCCACAAAGTTGCTAAGGAACTAGAGTGGGTATGAATATTCCTTTAGAATTAGTTCGACTCACATTAAACTATTTCCATTACACCTTAAAAATGTTAATGATCACAGGAGCAAGCGAGTTGGGTTTTGGATCTGAAGGGTCAGGACCAAGCGAGGCTAAGATACATGATTAGATAGAGGCAGCGGTATCAACAACTACAAGAGAGATAATTATAGAAATGTTCAGAACTATTAAGACTAAACTGATATCTTTGTTTTGTCACAACTAGCATTTTAGTTAGGAAATTCTATTCTTGTGTAATCATTCAACTATTGTAAAACCTATACTCTAAGTAGATATCACTCAGTGCTCATTTAAATTCACCTTTTATGTTTAACAAAGAATCGGAAAACCCTAAGAATCCTGGTTTGAGTCCATATTGGACTAGGATTTCCTTATTGAGCCTAATGGACCAATAAGCATCCAATTCAACCATTTTGGGCTTGGAAACCCTATTTAGATTCTAAATGGACCCAATTCACAAATCTATAACATTTTGGACCATTTGGGCCTAGAATGATTCGTTCTAACCGTAATGGGCCTTATTGGGCCATAGCTAATCCAATTAACCTTAGCGAGCCATAAACACATCCTTTTATTCTATTTGGGCTATAAGTGTTTCCAAGGGCCCAATGGGCCGAAAATTTTATGATTAGGATCCAAAAATCCTAACTAAAGTTTAATAGGCTCAAACTATTCCATTCCTACCTTCTTGACCCAAAATCTCGGCCTAACATCAATTAACAAAAAAAAATGAAATGAGGGTTGATGTTGGAGGTGCTACCTCCATATTGTTCACCATGTAACAATGCATGGTCTTCTATATTTCCATGCAAAGTCACCTCATCCTTTTTTCCCCTCTCTTCTTGATATCTCGACCGAGAGCTAAGCGCACACACACACACACACATTCTTCCAAACACTTTCCAAGCACTCTCCAAACACTCTCAAAGAATCTCCTCCTTCCTCCAAGATCTCGAAAATTGGCTAGAGTTCTAAGGATCTTCATCAAGTCATTCCAATCTTTGGTAAGTTATTGTCAAATGCAAGTATCTTCTTTCATCTTAACATGAAAAACTCCTTCTTATATAGTTTTATTCCATGATCACACCTTAGAAGCTTCATAAGCTCGAGATCCACTTCAAGGTGTTGTTAGGACCAAAATCCTTTCCATTATTTCTTCAAAAACTGAAACATCAAGCAAACGTGAGTTCATACCCCCTTGTTTTTGGTTTTTACATGATTTTTGGGGGAGAATACAAGTAAAATGTGTAGATCTATGTGTTATATGCATGTCTTGTGTGATTTCTTAGTTTATGTTATAAAAATATGTTAGTTCTTGGCAAATCATGACTTCTTAAGTAACATTGAGTTAAGATCCATGAACTAAGACACCTTATACATCAAACTATCAAGTTAAAAGTGTTATATGTTTAAGATACAAAAATTTAAGGCAAAAACTTTGTTAAGGGTCAAAATTGTCAAGAAAACAAAAGATAAGGGTAAAAAGCGACATTTATGTTTTTATAGGGATCAAACATGTCCTAATTATATAAAAAGGGATTTTATATTAAACATACTTTCCAAAGGGCCAAAAATGTAAATTTTAGCTTAATGGGCCAAACTTTTAGGCCTCATGGTTTTGGGCTCAAAATTGCGAAAAGGGAAAGTTTTGGGACTAAAATCTTATTTGAGCAAAATTTGAGGCATAAATGTAAATAAACCAAATTTAGGGGTGAAAATAACATTTATTTCCAAATTGGACCAAAAATGTAACTTTTATTAAAATTGGGCCGAAACTGTAGATTTTTACAAACAAGGGGCTGAAAATGCACTTTTCTGTAAAACTGGGCCTTAAATGTCAAAATATATTTTTTTGGACTAAAACCGTGAATTTCTAGACATTTGGGACAAAATTGCAAATTTTTACAAATTATGGACTAAAGTGTCATTTTTACAAAACTTTGGGCCTTAATTGAAATTTTGAGGCTTTTGACCAAAAATGTTGTTTTATGAAGAAAAAAAAGAGACTTTTTATAATAAGTTTGGTAAACCACAAGCTAAAATAAACAATGAAACAATACGAATGGATGGAATACATCGATAATAATTTTATTGGACCTAATATTCATCTTACGTGGCCAATGGGCCTTAAAGGCCCATTCAAGTGTATATTGAGCCCAATAGCTTCCATGACATGTTTATTGGGCCTTGCGACCCATTTACATGTTAATTTGAGTCTGAGTTATGGGTCACATGTTTTTTGGGCCTTTGTGGTCCATTTACATGCCTATTGGGCCCAAATTACCGACTTACATGTTATTGGGCCTTTGTGATCCATTTACATGCTAATTGGGCTTGGACTGAAATTCACAAGCTTAGTATATTGTAACTATACCTTTACGTAACTATTGAACTGTGTATACTTATAAATATACCTTTGGATGGATAATGCATAACATACATGTAAACATTAAACATAGTACTAAAGGTTAAGAATCTAGTGAGACGTGTCAGTTGGCACCTTGAGTGTACAGTCGTAGCTTGTAGTTATAATCAGAGTCTCCTGGAGGGAGAGTGAGAGTTTGTGTATAGATCTATACGCGGTGACCCCCCACGCCTTAGTTGTTCGCTACAACTAGACTAGGCTAGTCTAGGGCGACAAAACCTTGAGCAAATACCGACATTTGGAAAAATGTCAAGACAGGCAACCTAGTCATTATCATGTATGATTATAACAACTCATATAGAGATTTAATACCAATTTAACAATTCGGAGATTAACTCTTCGATTGTGTCATTACAAAATAACTTATTTAACGATACAAGAACCTCGACATTATTATAAATCAGAAAATATCGGATTTTTTGGGGAATATTTATATACAATTATCACTTACTTACAATACAAGAAATCTAAACTACATTCATATATGTTACAACTATGAAATTCACACATGCATTTATACTTGATTTTCAAATCATTTGCAGACATTTTATAGAGAATATCCGATTTTCTGGGTTTTTATGAAAGATACAAAGACTTTTACTTAAACATACTTATGAACTCACCAACATTATACATGTTGACCGTTTTCAAAATAACTTGTATTCTCAGGTAATCATTAAGCAGGAAGATTTTCAAGAATGTATGGATTTATTTTGTGTAAAATCACTCATCGTACTATTAATACTTTATATAACTTATAACAATGTACTTGATGTGAACAATGTTGGTTGTTATATGTAATGTTGGTGATGAATGTGTTATGTTTCATGTATATTCATTGTGATGATAATTCAATTGTTAGTCACACGAGCCCCCAGACGTTTCTGTCGTCTGGTTCGTGGGTGTGACGTGTTTGATGAACGATACGTTGTTGTTGCCAGTATCATTGCTGCTGTAGCCACTGTTGTTGTCGCTGCTACAGCTTCACTAGGAGAAAAAGAAATGCCTTATTGAGAGTTCAACAACACCAAGCCCCAAGAGTTTGATGGCGTTAAGGATCAAATTGTTTCCATTAGGTGGATCTTAAATATGGAAGGATGCTTCTACACTTGTGCTTTTCCAGCAAACCTGAAGTTCGGATATGCACAAAATCTTCTATGTTTAGTAACAAAAGACTGGTGGAACTTTGTCACCAAGAACTATTCACCGGTGGAGAAGAGTGAGGTGACTTGGGAACAATTCATAGAAAAGTTCAAGGCAGAGTATGTTCCACCAGTAGAGAGGGAGCGACACGCTTAAGAATATCTATCACTTAAACAGAAAATTGATTCGGTAACTGAGATCACCAAGATCTTCACCGAAAGGGACCTGTTTTGCCCAGAGTATGCCTCGTCGGAGTAGGTACATATGTATCGATACTTAATTATGATGAAGACTGATATCAAAGAGTTCATATCGAACAATCAATATAAGACCTTAGAAGAGATGCAAGAACATGCCAAGAGAATGGAAACTGAGTTAGAAACTCAACGAAAAGAAAAGATGCAGACTCCAGCTCCATCTCAACTATCAACCAAGAAATTCAAGCCCGAAGAAACAAGGTCTGGAGGATAGAGAGGTCCACAGTGTAACAGGTTTGGGAAGTCCCACGAAGGAGTTTTCCATGCTTTGATATGCTTCAACTGTGGCAAGGATTGGCATTACAGTTGAGACTGTAAGCAGAAAGCACATGGAGTGGGTATCTGTTTCCACTACAACCAGATAGGTCACATCAAAGACAATTTTCCTCTTCTAAAAACAACATGCGCAATACAAGTACTAGAACTAGCAACATTGAGGATAACCGACGGATGAAAGGGCGGAGTTGAAACCCCAAAGGCTAAAGGGTGAGCCTTTCAACTCATGGTGGAAGAAGCAAGGGAAGAATTGACGTTCATAGCTGGTTGTTCTTCAGATCGAGGGAAAGCTCCAACATGAATGAGATCACATCCTGGAATTTAATAGTGCTCTTAGGCTTTAACGAATGTAATGAATGTACGACGATAGTATTATAATAAAGATGGAATGTTTACTTTAGATGTTATCGCTAGTATTAAGATAATCAACCACATGCGATAGTGTATTTCCAAAACGACATCTGATGATCCTATTTCAAGGAAGTTACTTGTAAAGAATACAAGTAGTAGTAGTGCAATAGGACTATCAAAGGTCATTGCTATGACAAGGATGAGTTTCTTTAAAGTCAACGAGGAGCCACGGATTGTGCAAACAAGGCCAGCTTAGGCTTGATCAGTGACGAGTAGCAGAAAATAATGGGTTGAACCCAAGTGGAGGTGAACCGATCCTTAAGATAGAGGCGTGAGGAGTAGTTCGACTTTCAACATAGAGGTCTTGGAAATATTGTGTCACAAGTACGTAGAAGTTTTTTCAGTGTTGTAAAAGAAAAGAGTCTTCGTTTAGAGTACCCATAAGTTATGAGATTCTTGAAGTGTTTCTCAAGGAATAGTTAGGATCTCCTTTCAAGTATTAAGTAGGATTTAGAAATTAGGCAGACTCACAGCTACGAATCAGATAGCCATCTAGGTTCATACCTTCACAGATGAAGGATATATACTTACAACGGAGCATCAGGAACATAATGAGTGGCTTGGTTTACCATAGAAACCATCAAGTACTCAAGGGATGCATTAGCCTTTAGATGTTGATTTCAACCATGGTGAGAAATTATTTAATCCATGCCAAAGGATTTTAGCAGTAGGATCGATGTCAAAGGATAGAATGTTTTTGTAAGCTTGTTAGTAACCCATATGAGTAGACCATTGGAAAAGGACTATGTCATTAAGCATATGGTAATACTTTAGTGTTATTTTAGGATTCAGGGTAAACAACGCATTTAGTTTATGATGGGTTTGAGCCAAAAGAACATCCTATATGCTCATGCAAACCCTAAAGCTTGGGTATAGGTTTCTCTATTGTACATGCAATTTATCCAAGACTTATGAACCCTAGATCTAGCATACATATTTCGAAATTACCATATGAAAACAGATGTACATGATTACCTCTTCAACAATGGCTTAAAATGTTCTTGTCTTGGAGCTTAGAGTCACAAATGTCACTCCTCTAATGGCTTACAAACACCACACAAGCAAGAGGATGATATTGGAGAGAGGGGAGGAGGCAAAATTTTGGCTATGAATTCTTCTAGGTTTTGCAGCGGCCGAAATCTGATGCCCTAAGGGTTTATTTATACTTGTGCTGCTAGGGTTTCAGTCAAAACCCTAATGGACATCTTAGGCCTTAAGCAGTCCAAGGAACCTTCTGGAATAGGGCCTCTATGGCCAAAATTACAATGGACACATCCCTAATTTCCTCCATGCCTAATCCATAAGGCTTCTCAGCCCAATATTCAACTATCACACATTTGACAGTTTAAGTCCCCTTTATTTAATTAATGTCTTTTAGCCACAAAATTAATTCTTAAATAATTCTTGTCTAATATTAATTAAACTATATGATTTATCTTTTAATATCTTATTCATATATTATATTAATAAACCATAATAACCCCTCTCTCTTCATAAATCATCCTGTTAAGTTGCTCTGGTGAAGGCAACCCAAAAGGACCATGCACAACCGGGTCAAGTACATCCCAAATATAGTTACGGGCTTAGACACTAATCCAACAGTTTAGTTATTCCTTTAGTAGATAAGTGTAAATATTAATAGAAAACTAGGATCGAATTTCAACATTCATAGGTTAACATAAGGATACAGTTAGACTTTAGCACCCATACAATATAGATTAAGGGCCTCTAAATAAATTATAATCTCAAAAGTTAAAAGGAAAAGATCTATTGTGATAAGTAGATATCAAGGAAAGAGGATGACTAGGTTCCTTTAAGACAGTCAGATAATGCTTATAAGTCTTTAAGACCAACGAAAGATTGATTGTGATTCTTCAAGCCCAAGGGGTGATGACAAGAGCGATTTGGCATCAAAATCCCAGTAGTTGGATAGTGTCAAGAGCATTCGTGAAAAATATTGTTCGAACAATAGTTGTACCTCGATATAGATAATGTAGTTAGAGCCTTGTGAAAGGGAAATTAGGTAAGCAAGTGTTCATTATAACCTAGTATTTTAGTATATATGAATTATCCAAAGGTGCGATAGGAGTAGGATTGTAGGGACGAATTCTTTATCAGTGGCAGAGAGTTGCAACACCCCATTTTGAAAATTCGATAAAAACCGTCGTTATCAAATTCGAAGAAGAGATATATTAAACTTGTAGGAAACATCAATAAGATTTCATAGATATATAGAACGCCCGAATACGACTTTGTATGAAGATGTCATGCTTCTTCAAAGTTTCACGATTAAACCAAAATGGGTATGCACGTCAAAAAATACAAATCATAGATAAATCCCATATTAACATAAGCAATCTACATGAAAGTTGTAGTAATCGTAAAACCGAGAGAGTACATATAGAGAATTTAAAAATCTGACTTCGCATGAGGAAGTTATGATTTTTTAGAAGTTTCAGCGTACCGGTGTGCAACACAGAAACCGAAATTAAGATCGGTCGATTCTTAGGAAAAACAATCTATAGGAGAGTCGAAGACCTCGTCCATACCTATCCGTCGATATAAAGATATTCGAGAACATATATTGTATGAGAGAGTTATGCTTTTTACACAGCCTTTAACAGTCTGATTTTGTGAAAATATAACCTTAAAACTATAATCAAAATTAGTTGATGGAGTATAAACAAAACTTGTAGATCTCGTCGATAGCTACGTGTGGATATAAAACTCGTCAAAAACGGAGCTCGAACGGAGAAGTTGTTGAGTATTAAGTGTTGCGTCTTTTGGGCCTTTGTATTTAGTCTTTTGTATATTCGATTTAGGCCTGTCCACTCGTGATTAATGATTAAGGTTTTACTATTTAAGGTGCATGCATGCATCATGTTTTAGTTAATTGTGTCATTGTATACCCTACACACCTCTACAATAGCAGTTCTTTATTGAGATCTTCTGAGGTTGTGATTTATAATCATCCGACACATTATTGATTTATTTTCTATGTTTGATTGTTCATACTTGTTTGAATCTAGTCGGTCTTAAGAGTTTTCGACTCTACAATTGGTATCAGAGCGGAAGATTGTATAATCTATACAAATCTCTTCTGTTGAAAGAATTTTTAGGGTTTCCGCTATTATAGGATCTAGTTCAGCCGTCATCGTTGTTATCAACACTAATCTTTGATCTTTATATTACCCAAAAACCATTTAGTTTACACATCTGATTTATACAAGTTTTTTAATCTCTAAACATGACAGACGATTCTCAAGTTAACTCGATAAATCTTTCAAGTAGCATCGGATCTACAACCAGAATTCCCATTCTTTTTCCTAACGATTATGAAGTGTGTGCATTGCATTTTGAAGACTATGTCCTCGGGCTTGAACATAATGGCTATTTGATTTGGGAGGCTATTACAATTCAGACGTTCACTCATACAAGAACAAGAAGAGAAATTAAAACTCAGCAAGACTACAACAAACTTCCTCTTGATGTAAAAAACTTATCATAGGATGAGAAGGACAAGCTGATAAGCAATGTTAAAGCAATGAGGATTATCAGGTTTGCCTTGCCACTAGACACTATCCATTTGGTTAGTTAGTATAACACAGCAAAATCCATCTGGGATAGGCTTAAGGAATTGTACTCAACTGATGCCGATCTCGAGCATTCTACTCAGACTCTATTGCTTTCTGAGTTTGGAGAGTTTATACAAAAGATAGAATAGAGTTTGGATCAAACTTTCAATCGCTATAATCATTTTCTTAGTAGGATGATGAAGCACAAGATTGGACGTGAGCTAATCGAGCAAAAATTCATGTTCATGAACGGGCTGAGATCTGAGTGGAAGGCGGTTCTTTCTACCATGAAAGTGCATGAACAGTTCAAGAACTACACGTTGGCGAAGCTTGTTGGAATTTTGAAGTCACATGAAGTTGAAATGACGAATGAAGGGAAGATTGTTTCTGGGATGGGATCGTTGGCCCTCGTTGTGAATGGTAGAAAGGTCGTAGATGGTGATGATTTGGAGTCTGATCTCTACAACAGCGAACTCTCAAAGGAAGAATTTGCTTTAATGGTTTCTAATCCAAAGAGATTAGCAAAGAAGAACTTTGGTAAAGACCAAGAACCGAAACTGGCAGGGCAGTTATAGCTCTGAAAAGGTAAAGAAGGAGAGTGCGAATAACTCTCAGAAAGAAGAAGCAAAGAAAGATAAGAAGCTTATGGGAGACTCTGGCTATCATTGTAACTATTGTCATGGAAAAAACCATCTAGCTAAGGAGTGTATGCTGAGAAGATTAAATGAGAAGAAAAAGGGAGAGGATGATGAAGCTTATTATCTCCGAAAGCTGGAGAATATTAAGAAGAAGAAGAACAACGATAACACCATGCCTGCTTTAATTGTGCAGGAAATCGAAGCTGAAGACGAGTTTGGCAGAGTCGAGGTTTGGTCGACTGACTCTGATGATGAAGAGGTTCACAGACCTACCCATGGTAGGGGCTTCGTAGCGAAGGATGAAAGTTCCCAGCTAGATGGAAGGTGTTTGATGGTTACAAGCGAGGTGTTAGATATGAGAGGTTATGCAATAGATGGAGGACGCGTCGCCGATAGTAGTGAATGCGAGCAGGTGATCAATACGGTAAACTCCATTCTCGAATCTTTGAATATACCTCTATCTAGATATGAAACTGAATTGAACGGCTTAAAATATACATTTTCAAGTTTTGGTGATAGCTTAAAACAAACTCGCTTAAAAAAATCTAACTTAACCGGTCAGCTCGGCAGGGTTTCGTCAAAGAGTGAAGAGAGACGTATATGGATTGAAAAGTTGTAGTTTGCTTTATCTAAGTCTAGGAACGAGTCTATTTACTTGCAGAGGGAAAATTTAGGTCTTTTAAAGCATCGTAACATTTTTTTTTGATTGCAAAAAGACTTTACTTTAATATTACTCAGTTGCATTTAAATTGTGAGATTGGAAAGAAAATTCACAAGATGATTATGCCCTTTCTTGAGCTGAAAGAGGACGAAACAGACGCTGAATGTTACAGGTGCGAATCCATTATCTCATCAGACGAAACTTCAGATGCTTACAGGGTAAGACTGGACAAAATTGAATCCTTCATAAAGTCCAAAGACTACAAGAACACGCTTAAACAGCTTTTAGATAAAAAAAAGAAACTATATAGAAGTTTGACTCATTAAGCACCAAGTTAAATTCAGATGTAACATCCCGAGATTTTGCAGGTATTTCCAAACCCTCTTCTATCACTACTTTGTCATTTGTAGTCCTTGGGGTTGGAAGTGTAGAGCCAAGACAAGTAATAGGGGCCAAGGTTGCAACCTTGGGTCAAGGAGGAGTACGTTGAGCGTACATAAGAGTACGCTAAGCGTACTAAGGTTCGCCTTAGTACACTGGGTGTACACTTGTGTACGCTGGGTGTACTTATGTCAGGATGAAACCCTAATATTTAGGGTTTGGGGGCTATATAAGTAACATTATGAGCACAAAACCCTCCCTTACCCCAGCCTTCACTGCTTAGAGTCGTTTTCCCCAAAACCTAGCCATTTCATTGAGTGTTTGAGCTTATTGAGTGTTTCTTGAGTGTTTTAAGAAGAGTGTTGCATCAAGGAGTTGGAGAAGAAGATTAAGCTTGTAGATATGAAGTTGGTTTGTGCCCTAGAAGCTCCAGAAGGTAAAAAGCTTCAAACTTTATGCATATATGTATCAATCTTGCCATTTTTGCTTTAAAGAACCATTTTTTGTCCCAAAAAGTCCCAAGATGGTGCATAATGTGATTGGGACGAAATGAATTGTCCTTCTAGACTCTTGAAGGGGTTTTGAGTGACAAAAATGAGGTCCCAATGGCTTAAGATGTTCCATGCATGGAGTAGGAAGGTCTTAATGGATTAAGACCAAGTATTAAGAGCTTTCTAGAAATTCTAAGTGAATAAGTTCGTGACTTTATGGGTCCTAGGCACATTTGGTCATTGCATCTGAAGTTTGGGCTTAAGTGCTTAAGCCCATAAGCACTTATTCAGATTTTGGCAAACCACTATGTACACCCAGCGTAAATCCAGTACGCCCAGCATAGTGGGTCAACCACCCCGATGGTGGTCAACATCAGGACGAGTACGCCCAGCATACCAGAGGAGTACGCCCCGCGTACGTCCATTGTTGGGCCTTTGACAATTAGGCTTCGGGTTTTGGGCTGTTTATGGACTAGTTGGATTTGGGCCTTTACTGGACTTTATGAATATAATGTTTTGGGCCAAGTTTTGATAATAGATCTTCGAATTAGGCCTAATTAGGGAGTTGGGCCTTGAGCCAATAATGGGCTTTGCATAAGGACTTTCAAGGTTATGGACTTGGCATTGGGCCTTGGACCAATAAAGAGAATGGACATGATGGATTGTGTGGACCCTTAGTCAAGATTGTTATGTTGTGTAATGACTCGGTATTTATTATGTGATAGTTCAGGATTTCCGATGAGACAACGATCAGACGTTTTTGGTACTTCGGCACTACTTGCAAGGTGAGTTACCACACTATACTAAGGGTTCTAAGGCACCAAGGTCGGCCCATTGGATATGATATCCTAGTAGTTGGTAGTATGTTGAGTATGAGTTAGTGTTGCATGCTAGTTGCTATGCCAGTTAGGTAGATCTGTAGGACTACCTATAGTATTATGTGATTATCTATATGCGCATTAGTTGTGTTATATGTCGACATATTATGTGGGATGGGTTGAGGTGACACTGCTTCGTGTGGTAACCAACAAACCCAGGAACATTCCAGATACTAGCTGAGGGCCGGGTGGGACATGCCAGACTCACACTGTGGGCCCAGGGGTAATCCAGTCTGTAAAGTTGTGGACCCATTATATGTTGTTATTTGTATATGTGTTATGTGTGCAGTGTATCGGTATTTTGGGGGAACTCACTAAGGCTTGGGTTTATAGTTTCAGTTTATTGTTTCAGGTACATCAGGGGATTGCAGAAAGGCAAAGGCGTGATCGTACAGCTTCTCATATTTATGTTTATGTTTCTGGGATACTCTGATATTATACATTTTGAAAACAAGTTTTGTAATGATTAATGGTTTTTAAATGTTTTTAAAAGTTTAAATTAGGCATGATTTTTATAGGTGTTACAAGTTGGTATCAGAGCCTTGGTTTGAGTGAATTGGAGGAACACTTGTGTGAATCCAGTCTCAAACCAAGGAAAAGATTTTCAAAATGATTTTTTTTTCAAAAAGGTTTTCAAAATATCAAAGGAGGGTGCAGGGTGTATGATCAGCCGGAGCCAGTAAGTAGACCCCAAAATACCATACAGTTATTTGATATTATGATATGTTAGAACAACATGTTAGTACTAGGCTAGGGATCTTCAGGAATTGCATGATTACATGATGCCTGCTAGCCTAGGGTTTTCTTTATATGAGATTGACATCATTGCTGTAGTTGCTTAGTGTATGCATCACGGTTATACATAATTAAGATCTTATAGCCTGAGAATGTTCGGTTTGGCCTTATGTTATGTTCTTGTCTGATTAGGGGCTTAGGGTAGGATTAGATATTCGAAAGTCTATAGGGTCCAGCATTATGTATGGATAGCATACACGAGTGCTGCAGGGTTGGTGGAAGTTTCATGGGGGGTTTGTGAGAGGCCGAGAGGCCAGTTATGAGATATCTAGCATTCCTCTAGGAGTGAGGATTGAGCGATCACTATGTTTATGTATATTTTTAGGGTGTTGTGGTGATACTTGAGACAAATTTGGGTAGGTGTGGAAGGTAGTATGGGCCCGTACTACTGAAAGCACATGACCCATATGCGTGTCAAGGTAGTTGGGTCCCTATTATTTATGCGGATTATCTGATATCTTTTCTGGTATATTTTTAAAATGGTGGTTACGAGACGCTTTGTGGCAGGATCCGAATCAGGATCAGGATCAGGAGAGGGCGGCCAGGAGGGGCCGGCAGCACCCGAGGTTGTGATATAGATAGGGACAGATGAGCTAGACGCCAGGATTCGATAGATCCTGCATGATGAGGTTGCCACTTTGTTCCGGGCACAACTGCCAGAGATGTTTGGGTCTACTAAGACCATCATGGTCGAGTACTTCGACGAGCGATACGCAAACCTTGCAGAGACGGCTACCGCTGCAGCTGTAATAGCGGCAAGTGGATTACTAGGAGCCAGTCGGAGCTTCCAGTACTGGGAATTTGATAACACGAAGCCCCCTACTCTTGATGGAACTCAGGACCCCATAAAGGCCATGAGGAGGGTTTCTGATGTGGAGGGGTGTTTCTTTACTTGCCCGTGTCCGGTTGACCAGAATGCCTGGTGTGCCCTGAAGCTGCTGAGGTCCAGGGCAAGGACCGGTGGAGATTAACGACCGGGTCGTACACTAATGATCAGAGAGCTGCTGTTACTTGGGAGCAGTTCAGGGATATGTTTTGCACTCGTTACAGTCCACGGGTTGAGCGGGAACGATTGGCTCAGAATTTTTTGAGTTTGAGACAAGACGAGGAGTCGGTGACGAAGATCACCCGCATGTTCACAGAGAGGGAAATGTTCTGCCTAGAGTTTGCTTCCGAGCTGGCTCAGATGACACGTTATCTGAGCATGCTCATGACTGACATCCGTCAGTTTGTGTCTACCTAGCGATGTGATACTCTTCTGGAGTTACAGGAGGCCGCTAGGTGGCATGAGTTGGAGATTGAGCTGCATGTGAGGGAGCAGCGGCAGGCCCCGACACAGTCCCATCTGGCGTCGAAGTGGTCTAAGACCGCCGATTCTAGGACAGGGGGTCAACAGAGCCGCACTTATGGAAAGTGCGGCAAGGGTTATTCTAGGGTTTGTCGAGCTGGTAGTGGGTGCCACATGTGTGGCAAGGACGGGCGTTATACGAAGGATTGTCGCCAGCTCGCCTCAGTTCCGAGTATGAGATTTTGTTATCACTGTGATCAGGTTGGATACTTGAAGGCCAAATGTCCATTGCTTGTCGCTAAGCCGGCACAGGGTCTCGCGCTAGCTACTTTGAGGATTACAAACGGGAGTCTAGGTAGATTAGAGCCCCCGAAGGCTCAAGGGCGCGCCTTCCAGCTCACTGCAGAGGAGGCCAGGGCAGCACCAGATGTGGTTGTTGGTATGTTTCTATCCCTTATCTTACTGATCTTATATGTTTTATGCTTATTTATCTACACCTGTGTTTAGGTGCGTTTTTAGTGAACTCCTTTCCTACATTATTTAACTCAGGGGCGAGTCGGTCGTTTGTATCCCAAACATTTAGTATGGAGTTCAGTGTTCCAGTAGGCGAGCTAGAGTGTCCGTTGCGAGTCTCTATCGCCAACGAACATGACATTTCTTCTTCTTCGGTCTACCGAGGATGTGAGTTGGAGATCTTCGGGGTGTCCTTCCCGATAGACTTGATTCTGATTCCCATGAGGGATGTTTGCGTGATTTTGGGGATGGACTGGCTTAGTCGATTCGGTGCCATGATTGATTACGAGGGTCGGCGGGTGGTAGTTCGAACCCCAAGTGGGGGAGAACTGATTGTATATGGAGAGGGCACCAGAGTGGGATCAGGGTTTTGTTCAGCTGCTAGGGCTCAACAGTATATTCAGCACGGGTGTGCGGGTTATCTAGCGTATGTGGTGGATACGCGGGTCAGGGATCAGACTCCAGTTTCAGGGGTTCCAGTGGTTAGAGATTTTGCTGACGTGTTCCCGGAGGAGTTACTGGAGATACCTCCGGAGAGGCAGGTCGAGTTCCAGATCGACCAGGTGTCGGGTGCGGCCCCTATTGCCAAGGCGCCATATCGATTGGCACCACTCGAGATGCAGGAGCTGTCATCACAGCTACAGGAACTATTAGGCAAGCAGTTCATTTGACCGAGTAGTTCTCCATGGGGAGCATCGATCCTCTTCGTTAGGAAGAAGGATGGTTCGCACCGGATGTGCATTGATTACATGGAGTTGAACAAGTTGACGGTGAAGAACCATTATCCACTCCCAAGGATAGATGATCTCTTTGATCAGTTACAGGGTGACTTTTGGTTTTCCAAGATAGACTTGAGATCTGGGTATCATAAGGTCAGGGGCAGAGAGGAGGACGTGGACAAAGACCGTGTTTTGGACTCGTTATGGACATTATGAGTTCGTGGTGATGTCGTTTGGGCTCACCAACACGCCAGTAGTATTTATGGACCTGATGAATCGGGTTTGCGGACCGATGCTTGACTGCTTGGTCATCGTGTTTATAGATGATATCTTTGTATATTCTATGACATGAGAGCAGCACGAGGAGTAACTCAGGGAGTTATTGGGAGTTCTGAGATGGGAACGGCTGTATGCCAAGTTCGTCAAGTGTGAGTTGTAGTTATGAGAGGTCCAGTTCCTCGGACATCTCGTTAACCAGGAGGGGATTTTGGTCGACCCGGCCAAAATCAAAGCATTCATGTAGTGGGAGGTTCCGAAATCTCCCTCAGACATCAGGAGCTTTCTAGGATTAGCAGGGTACTACCGAAGATTCATACAGGATTTCTCCAAGATTGCAGTACCCCTCACTCATCTGGCCAGGAAGGGGGTGGATTTCTGGTGGGGCCCTGAGCAGCAGAGGGTGTTTGAGACCCTCCGACAGCGTTTGTGCGAGGCCCCAGTATTGACTTTTCAAGAGGGAGTTGCCGATTTTGTGGTGTTCTGTGATGCATCCATCACAGGACTGGGGCGGTCCTCATGCAGAGAGTACGGGTGATAGCCTACGTGTCGCGGCAGCTGAAGCCGCATGGAACGAGATACCCTACTCATGATCTGGAGTTGAGATCGGTGGTATTCGCTCTCAAGATTTGGAGACATTACCTCTACGGGGTCCGTTGTACCATATACATGGATCACAAGAGCCTGAGACACATTATGGATCAGCCGAACTTGAACATGAGACAGCGCATGTGGCTGGATGTAGTCAAGAGCTACGATTGCGAGATCATTTACGACCCCGGTAAAGCGAATATGGTGGCGGAAGCTCTGAGCCGCAAGTCAGATAGGTCTTCCACCCCAGCGATATGTATCAGGATATCGGCGGATTCTCTACTTGTGAGTTTGATTAGAGATGCTCAGGCTGAGGGCATGCGACTAGAGAGCTGGAAACTAGAGAGGATCAGGAGCGAGAACGCCTGGTTTGTGCAGGATAGCCAGGGATTATTGACCCGATGTGGTCGAGAATAGGTTTCGATGTCTGCTGGGGTCAGACAGGCAGTTATGGAGGAGGCTCACAAGTCTCACTTCTCTATTCACCCGGGGGCCACCAAGATGTACCAGGACTTGAGTTTGAGTTACTGGTGGTTGTGCATCAAGCGAGAAATCGCTTGGTACGTCGAGAGGTGCTTGACCTGTAGGATGGTCAAGGCCGAACATCAAAGGTCGCATGGCACACTGCAGCCCCTGGAGATTCCCATGCAACCCCTGGAGATTCCCATGTGGAAATGGGAACAAATAACGATGGACTTCATTACCAAGATGTCGAGGATTGCAAAGGGGTTTGATGATATAAGAGTGCCCATTTCTTGGCCATACGAGAGATTTCATTGGCCAAGAAGTTAGCCAACGTGTATGTCCGCGAGATCGTCGCTCACCATGGGGTTCCGGTCTCCATTGTTTCCGACCGAGATGTTAGATTTACCTCCCGATTCTGGCAGAAGTTCCACGAGGAACTGGGCACGCAGCTGCATTTTAGCATAACATATCATCCGCAGACCGACGGTCAGAGCGAGCAGATCATTCAGACCCTCGAGGATATGTTGAGGGCGTGTGTCATTGACTTTGGTGGGAGCTGGGATTCCTACCTACCCCTTGTAGAGTTCCCCTACAACAACAACTATCATTCCATCATTGACGCCCCTCCTTTCGAGCTGTTGTATGGGTGGAGATGTCGCACCCCGGTTTGTTGGGGTAAGGTCGGACACAGGGTGATGGGACGGATGGAGGTAGTCTTGCAGACTACCGACTAGATTCAACAGATTAGACAGCGAATGCAGACCGCTCAGAGTCAGCAGAAGAGTTACGCCGACAGACGTCGATTTTAGTTGGAGTTCCAGGTGGGGGACATGGTATTACCGAAGGTTTCACCCTGGAAGGGTGTGATTCGTTTCAGAAAGAGGGGAAAGTTGGGTCCCCGATACATTGGACCGTTCACGATCGTTGCCAGGGTTGGCAAGGTGGCATACAGGCTAGAGCAACCGAAGGAGCTTAGTCGGATCCACAACACTTTTCACGTTTCGCAATTGCAAAAGTGAATTATGGATTAGGAGGCAGTGGTATCGTTGGATGATATTCAGGTCGATGAGCGCCTGAATTATGTGGAGATGCCTGTGGCCATACTGGAGAGGAAGATGAAGGTTCTACGGAACAAGGAGATAACTTTGGTAAACGTATAGTGGGAGCATCGGAGGGGATCCGAGCGGACGTGGGAGCCCGAGTCCGAGATATGGGAGCATTACCCGGATCAATTTACCGCAGCAAACTTCGAGGACGAAGTCTAGGTCAAGTGAGGGAGAATTGTAACATCCCGAGATTTTGCAGGTATTTCCAAACCCTCTTCTATCACTACTTTGTCATTTGTAGTCCTTGGGGTTGGTAGTGTAGAGCCAAGACAAGTATAAGGACCAAGGATGCAACCTAGGGTCAAGGAGGAGTACGTTGAGCGTACATAAGAGTATGCTAAGCATACTAAGGTCCCCCTTAGTACGTTGGGCGTACACTTGTGTATGTTTGGCGTACACTTGTGTATGCTGGGTGTACTTATGTCAGGATGAAACCCTAATATTTAGGATTTGGGGGCTATATAAGCAACATTATGAGTGCACAACCCTCCCTTACCCCAGCCTCCACTGCCTAGAGTCGTTTTCCCCAAACCCTAGCCATTTCCTTGAGTGTTTGAGCTTATTGAGTGTTTCTTGAGTGTTTTAAAAAGAAGGTGTTGCATCAAGGAGTTGGAGAAGAAGATCAAGCTTGTAGATCTGAAGTTGGTTTGTGCCCTAGAAGCTCCAGAAGGTAAAAAGCTTCAAAATTTATGCATATATGTATAGATCTTTCCATTTTTACTTTAAAGAACCATTTCTTGTCCCAAAAAGTCCCAAGATGGTGCATGATGTGATTGGGACGAAATGAACTATCCTTCTAGACTCTTGAAGGGCTTTTGAGTGATAAAAATGAGGTCCCAGTGGCTTAAGATGTCCCATGCATGGAGCAGGATGGTCTTAATGGATCAAGACCAAGCATTAAGAGCTTACTGGACGTCCAAAGTGATAAAGTTCATGACAATATGGGTCCCAGGCACATTTGGTCACTGGATCTAAAGTTTGGGCTTAAGTGCTTAAACCGTTAAGCACTTATTCAGATTTTGGCAAACCACTGCATACGCCCAGCGCAAATCCAGTACGCCCAGCATAATGGGTCAACCACCCTGATGGTGGTGAACATCAGGACGAGTACACCCAGCGTACCAGAGGAGTACGCCCCGCGTACGTCCTTTGTTGGGCCTTTGACAATTGGGCTTTGGGTTTTGGGCTGTTTATGGACTAGTTGGATTTGGGCCTTTACTAGACTTTATGAATATAATGTTTTAGGCCAAGTTTTGATAATGGATCTTGGAATTAGGCCCATTTAGGGAGTTGGGCCCAAGTTGGTAAATTGGGCCAATAATGGGCTTTGCATAAGGACTTTCAAGGTTATTAACTTGGGATTAGACCTTGGCCCAATAAAGAGAATGGACATGATGGATTGTGTGGACCCTTAGTCAAGATTGTTATGTTGTGTAATGACTTGGTATTTATTATGTGATAGTTCAGGATTTCCGGTGAGACAGCGATCAGACGTTTTCGGTACTTCGACACTACTTGCAAGGTGAGTTACCTCACTATACTAAGGGGTCTAAGGCACCAAGGCCGGCCCATTGGATATGATATCCTAGCAGTTGGTAGTATGTTGAGTATGAGTTAGTGTTGCATGCTAGTTGCTATGCCAGTTAGGTAGATATGTAGGACTACCTGTAGTATTATGTGATTATCTATATGCGCATTATTTGTGTTATATGTCGACATATTATGTGGGATGGGTTGAGGTGATACTACTCCATGCGTTAACCAACAAACCCGGGAGCATTCCAGATACGAGCTGAGGTTCGGGTGGGTCATGCCATACTCGTACTGTGGGCTCGGGAGCATTCAAGATACTAGCTGAGGGAGACTCGTATTGTGGGCTCGGTGGCAATCCAGATGTGAGTTGTGGGCCCGGAAGGCAATCCAGACTCACACTGTGGGCCCAGGGGTAATCCAGTCTGTAAAGTTGTGGACCCATTACATGTTGTTATTTGTATATGTGTTATGTGTGTAGTGTATCGGTATTTTGGGGGAACTCACTAAGCCTCGGGTTTACAGTTTCAGTTTATTGTTTCAGGTACATCAGGGGATCACGGAAAGACAAAGGCGTGATCGTATAACTCCTCATATTTATGTCTATGTTTATGGGATACTCTGATATTATACATTTTGAAAACAAGTTTTGTAATGATTAATGGTTTTTAAAAGTCTAAATTTGGCATGATTTTTATGGGTGTTACATTAGAAAATAAACTCGATGTTGAAAATGTTTCTGAATTTGACGATGAAAGTGATATGAGTGAAATCTCTATGGAGGATGAGGTTGATTGCTCAGATTTTGTTAAAAACGAACCTTTACCTGCGAAAGTCCTAATTTCTGAAAATTCGGTTGAATTCGCATGTGTTTTTGAAAACAAATCTAAAGATTTAAAAGCATTTGAATTAATGTCCATGGTAGAAAATTATAACTAAAGGACTGAACAAAAATGAAACAGTTGAATTAACGTCCATGGTAGAAAATTATAACAAAGATAGATGTGATATGTTCTTCTGGTCTGCTCCAATCGACAATGCAGACGAAACCAAAGTTCTATCCTAAATGACCTCGTGGAAAACGAAGAGCCGATACGTAGCAGAACCCCTAAACAAAGTTAACTCAAGCTACGAGAAGGAAAGCCCAAGTGGAACTAAGAACGTTCCAAGTGAAACATCATCTGTTTAGACCGAATCTTCTATCAGAAATCCAAAACCTAGAGCGAGCTTTCACAAATCCTCTGAGCAGTTTGTAGCTCAAAAACGTCAAAGGAATGCCAGATACGACAAGAATCTCAAGAAAAGAAAGCAGTTCTGGTAGTCTAAAAATCCCAACTTCATTCATAAAGAAAAATCCAATCCAAATGCGAAAGTCTCTTCACATACAAACCTTAAGAGTCCTCATCGAAATAAGTTTCCACAGGTCTCGAATCAAAAAGTTTTTCAAAGACCATTATTTCCAAATCATGTGAAACCTGTGCAAAAATCCAACTCTCACCTCTCTCCTAACAAGAATTTTTCGCATTCGGACAAGACATCGCAAGATGTTAATGGAAAAGGAAAGATAACTTCGGAGCCTAAAGTTCCTCTCAAAAAATCTGAAGCTAATCCAAAATAAACAAAAGAAACCATCCACCAAGGATGCAAACTCTAAAGACAAAAGGATTACTGTTTTTCAAATCACAAAGAAAGATAAAACAACTTTAATAAAAGGAACTTATTTGGTTGATCTTGCTATTTCTTTTCCTGTGAAAAACTCACGAGGGCCCAAACAACTTTGGGTTCCTAAATATGTTTAACTTTCACAGGTAATACGTGATGAGCAGTTTGACTTTGAATGGTATATCGACAGTGGTTGCTTGCGTCACATGATAGGAAGACAGGAGGAACTGCGAGAGTAGAGAGAACTAAAGGATGGAGGCATAGTGAAATTCGGTAACAACTCACTTGGTGAAAACAAAGGTTATGGGATGATAACTAATGGAGAGTTTTCAATTCGCAAAGTAGCTAGCATATTTGGAAGGACTGCAACACAGTCTCATTAGTGTTTCGCAATTGGTAGTGGGAACAAGTATGAGAGTATCGTTTGACGAGGAAGGATCAGAGATAATTGAAAAGAAGTCCAAGATGGTTCTCCTGAAATCAAAACGCAAAGGCAAAATGGATCTGCTGAATCTGAATCCCATCAAAGGGAAGCCTACAATTTGCTTGCTTGCAAAAGCTTCTACTGATGACAACTAGCTATGGCACGGGAGACTCTCGCATCTCAATTTTAAAGATATCAGCAAGCTTGTTCTTGGTGACCATGTGCGAGGGTTACCACTCCTGAAATTTGTCAAAGAACATCTATGTGCAACCTGCGAAATGGGAAACAGAGCAGGAAGAGTCATCCAACAATCGTGAATATGAAAGTCATTGAGCCACTTGGACTTTTGCATATAGACCTTTGTGGTCCATCCGCAATTGAAAGTGTTGGTGATAATATATATATATATATATATATATATATATATATATATATATATATATATATTGTTATTGTTATTTTAGATGATTTTTCTAGATTCACTTGGGTGCATTTTGTTAAACAGAAATCAGAAGCCACTCCTAAGCTCAAAGACTTCATAAAGGAGATATAGGTTCAACTGCGAAAGCTGGTTCGTAACGTTAGTAGTGACAACAGTCTGGAGTTCAAAAACCAAGTGTCTGAAGAATTCATGATTGCGAAAGGAGTTTCTCACAATTTTTCAGCTCCTTATACTCCTCAACAAAACGAGGTAGTCAAAAGACGAAACCGTTCATTGTGCGAAACTGCGAGAACCATGTTGTCATTCACAAATCTGCCACTCTACCTCTGGGCGGATGCGATAGGTAATGCTTACTTTACCCAAAATTGATCTATTCTCAATAAGCAATTCTCTATCACCTCATACGAAATAATAAATAATAGAAAGCCTAATGTCAACTTTTTCCATGTTTTTGGTTCCAGATGCTTCATTTGGAACTCAAAAGAACAAAGGAACAAATTCGATGTAAAGTCTGCCAAAGGTATCTACCTGGGGTATTCTGTAACTTCCAAAGCATACATGGTTCTCAACAAAAGGTCTAAAAGGATCGAGGAAACTTACTATGTTATGTTTGACGATAATTATGTAAAAAAGTTTCAGAAGAATGACAGTCCAACACAGGAGATCTTCCCTAAAACAGAATCTTGCTACCATCCCACTTTCCAATCTATACGAGGAGTTCCTAAACTTATTTGATGAGCTAGAACAAGCAATCTCCTTAGAGTCCAAAGCAACAGACAACAAGGAAGATGAACTGAAGAAAATCATTGATGATGTTGCGAAAGAAATGGAACAGGAGAATCCCACTTCGAAAGATCCTGAAGTTACATGTCAACCTACAGAAGCGAATGCTAGATCGCAGGGGTAGGGTTCTACTTCAACCTCCTCCCCCGATACACCTGTTCAGGGAGAGAATAAAACCCCTGAAGTCAGCTTAGCGCCACCTTTCCAGGGGGAGAATCTGAATCCAGAAGACGATAATCATACATCATTCGAGGGGAAGAATGGAAATGCGAATGATGACTCGGATGTACAATCAGAATTTGAAGAAATGAATGCAGAATTTGATCCAAATTACTCTCCATTGGCTAAATGGACCAAAGATCATCCGAAAAATCAAGTCATTGGAGATTCATCTTCAGGCGTTCTTACAAGAGCTCAACAAAAGGCGAAGCAAATTGCACTATTCTCTAAAGTGGAATTTTGCATGTTTAATTTGTTTATATACAAAATTGAACGTAAAAATGTTCAAATTGTTCTTGATCATTCTAATTGGGTGCAAGCAATCCAGGAGGAGCTCAATGAATGCGAACGAAACAAAGTCTAGAGACTTATTCCCACTCCAAAGGATGCCTCTGTTGTTGGTCTTAAATGCGTATTTCGCAACAAAATGGATAAGGAAGGCAATATGATTAGAAATAAAGCGCAACTCGTAGTAAAGGGTTACTGGCAGGAATAAGGAATCTACTACAAAGAAACCTTTGCATCCATTGCAAGGTTAGAATATGTTCGCATATTTCTTGCATACATTGCACACAAGAACTTTGAAGTTTATCATATGGATGTCAAGTGTGCATTCCTAAATGGGGAACTAGAAGAAACAGTGTATGTGGAACAACCACCAGGGTTCATAAACGAAAATATCTGAACCACTATTACATTCTGGACAAGGCACTTTACGGCCTAAAGCAAACTCTAAGAGCCTGGTAGGAAACTCTAACTTATTTTTTAAAACAGGCTAAATTTAAACAAGGATCTGTCGACCCAACCTTCTTTCGCAAGAAAGATGGTGACCATTTGATGATCATCGAAATTTATGTTGATGACATTATCTTTGGATCTACTAACCCCAGCTGAACAACTGAGTTCGAAAAGTTGATGGAAACTAAAATTGAGATGAGCTTCATGGGTCCGATTAACTCTTTCTTAGCTTGAATATAAGACAGAGTCACAAAGGGATCTTTATCAATCAGGAGGCTTATACAAACACCTTACTCTCCAAGTTTGGAATGGTGGGAGATTCAAAAGTGAAGATTCCAATGGCATTCGGAACGAAACTAACTCCATCTCTGGACAAACCGGTAGCTGATATGACTCTTTATCATCAGATGTATCTAACTACTAGTCGTCCAGATAACATGTTTTCTGTTTCCTGTTGTGAAAGGTTTCAAGCTAATCCTCGCGAACCTCACATGATCGTTGCTAAGAACATCTTCAGGTATCTCAAGCTAACATCCTTATTGGGAATATGGTACCCTTCGGGTTCAGGTTTCTTTGTGCAAGCGTTTTCGGGTGCTGCTCTTGGAGGTTACGGTCTAGATAGAAAAAGTACAATAGGAGGATGCCAATTTATTGATGGCAAACTCGTAAGTTGGCAATCTAAAAAGCAAACTTGTGTATCCCTATCGATTGTTGAAGTAGAGTACATAGTTGCTACATCCTGCAGCTCACAATTCATTAGGATTCAAAGTCAAATTCGTGACTGTGGCATCAACATGAAACGAATCCCCTTATATTGCAATTCTAAAAGCGCCATTCGCATTTGTCATAAACCAGTGCAACAGTCAAAGGTGAAACACGTAACACTGAGGTATCACCTCATCAAAGATCATGTGGAAGATGGAAATGTGAGATACACTTTGTAAGATCCGCTGATCAGATAGTTGAAGTCTTTACGAAAGCCTTACCTGAACAATCATTCAATCACATTCTTCAAGGTTTAGTAATGATAGAGGCCAAGTCTATTCCGAAACCACCTTCGCAATCATAAGTTTTTTATTGGCCAGCGAATACTCGCAATCATCGTTTGTCCTGCGAATTGGTGCGAACGCTCGCAGTCATCTTTTGTCCTACGAATCGGTGCGAAGGCTCGCAGTGACTCACAACCAATTGTTCACACTGCGAATTGGTACGAATGTTCGCAGTGACTCATAGTCAAATATTCAGTCGTGGTTTGGAATTTTCCTCTATCCTTTGTACATTTTCGTTATTTAATTCTGTTTTATTTCTTTTTCAGAAAAACAAAAGTCCAAAAATATTCTCTTTGTTTTGTTTTTTATTTATTTTTCAAAACATTAAAATCCAAAAAAAAAATTATTTCTTTCTATTTTTATTTGTTTTTTAGAAAAACAAAATTACAAAAATACTTTCTCTATTTTCTTCATTTTTATTTTATTTATTTCAAAAATACCAAAAATATTGGATAATTGAGTAGGTTTCCAGTCAAGAATCTTGGTGATCTCAATTACAAACGATGGGGCAAGTATAAAACTTTCTTATCTATGCACTAGTTAAGTGTCCCTAGAAGCATGTTGCTGCATCTAGACCAAAGCCTCAACGACTTTCTATGTTGAAGCCTTAATGATTCGATAACACCAATCGTTTATTCCCAATAAGGATCTTAATTCACATAAGTCATGAGCTACCTAACTCTTCTCACAAAGAGTTAAGAGTTCACTGCTTAAATCACTTTCGTATAGCAGAGGTACATTCTTTCTTTGGAACCACCTCATACCTATTCTCCATCACTTTCACATTCAAAAATATAACCTTGAGACTCTCGAAAATTACTACTGAGGTTTATGGTTATAACCAATTCTGGCTTTATGATCTTAAATTTGTTATTACCATGAATTGAGTGAAACCAAAAATCCAACACATATATACGAATTGACAGTGAAAAATATACATGTTTTAGAAATTTCACCTTGGAATTGACGAATGTCCACTTTTGTGGTCAGTACATTGAAATCTCGTTTTTCTTTTTGTGAGATCTTAATGAGACATTCTAGACCTAAGACGTTTCTACCCAATTGATCCGGTTTTTATTTTTCTTGAGATTTCTATGTGAATCCTAGTGACTCAAAATAATTCCACGGCTTACTTCTTTTTATGACTACACTGGTCAGACAAGCACTTCATCCGAACGTTCGTACTTATATCAAGTTTCGTCGTTTGTTTGAAGATAAAACCACCCTTTCAGCCTAAACAAAGACGCCTTTCGTTGTTTCTTAACAAACAAGTGATCATACTTCAACGGGATACCACACAGACACTTTAGAGTCTCTCTTGACTTCAAAGGAAGAGATCATTTTCTGGGATCCACTATTTTGTATCTTAATAGACATCACCAATATCTCACAAAATTTTGATTTATTTATTTATCTTTGGCACACTCTCTCACAAAGATCCTTGTGATTTTCCAAAGTCTTATTCATGACACTTATATGATCTCTTAGTTTCGTAGAGTTGATGATGATTATTCGTTGCGAAAGCTCGCAAACGAATCAACTGCAAAAGCGCATAACTGAAGCGGCACCTTAACAAATAAGATTGTGCGCGAGAATTTGAACAAACGTTGATTTGACGCCGCCTGACACACGCCACAGCTGTCAATCACGCCTTTTTATGCGACTTTTCATTAACCGATGAAACAAATAAACGGATTTCTCTCACTTTCAAATCGTATAAAAGAATTTTGACGCTTCAATAATCAATTACCACTTTCAAGAAGCAAAGAAATCCTCCGGCGACTATTCTCTGTCTACTGTTCATCTTCTTCCTCAACAAGCATCAATGGCAGCTTCCTCAGAGACTGCTTATGTTGCAGAAACTATGGCCCAGTCATCCATCCTCAACATCAAGCCCAATCAAAACCTGGTTCTCGATCTCGACCCCACAAAATACGATGAGTTTCTTCAGCTGATTATTGATTTTATAAGGTACTCTCCTTAGGTCATCGCTGTAACAATGTCTGAAATTGTTCCTATGGTGCATCTTTCAAAGGCCTACTCCACTGCTAGTTATCAGAAATGGGAAGAACTGATTACGTTTGAAATCTACAATCACAAAACCTACATCACAAAATCTAGATTCTATCAGCTCCTAAGGCTTCCTCTGGGTCGTGACCTAATTGACCCTAAAAGTGTCTCAAACTCAGCGATTCCAGAGATGTTCTTCCAGATGGGCTACAAGGAATCGATAAGCGCAGTTTCAAAGTTCAAAAAGTCCAACTTGTCGCCGATGTGGAATGGTTTATTCACACTACTCTTAAAGAGTTTTTCTAAACGGGTTACTGGCTCGGACTGTGCGAGCAAGCTCTTCATGACCATGATGTACGACATCTACTCCGGCATCAACTTGGACTACGGGACTGTTCTTTGGGATCAGTTCGTACAAAGTACTCTCTCAACAACTCGACACGGTGAAATCTCTTGTGCTCGCTTTTGGTCCATTGTTGTTCAAAGGGCGATAAACAAGTATGACATCCCCTATTTGGAAAATTATCCTTTGTCTTCTATTCAGATATTCCACACAACGAACATCATTCTTGCTGACAACTCGAAGTTCAACTTCATTGGTTCAATTCTTGAAGCAATGCTTCGTGACATACCGGTTGCGAGCGATGTATTGCGAGCCTATCGCAGTCTACCCCTCTTAGGATTTCACCCATTGACATACGCAATGTGAAAGGTCCTGGATGAGGTGGATAAATCGAAGAAGGGAGGAAAGAAGAAAGGTGTGAAAGTTTGTCCTTCTGATCCAGCTCCCTCACCTAAAAAGGGAGGCAAACGAAAGTATGATGTCGAACCTTCTAAACCAAAGAGGAAGAGAGTCAAAAATATGGCTTGTCAACCACGAATTCCATCCCCAAGCGATCAAGAGGATTCGCAGTCTCAAACAGTTTCAGATGTTCACATTCACACGGAGGTTCGCAACGAAGAAGATGTTACATCTCTACCGAAGGTTTCGGAGCCGGCAACTACGAACCCTGAGGTAACCTTTGAGATTGTTGTCTTCGTTCCTTCTCTAACTGCCACTATTTCAACACCCATTACCATTTCCCCATGCCCATCTGTTTCTTTGGGCGTTTCGCAATCGTAACCTCCTCTTTTCATTGAATCCACTACAACCACCAGTACATCCCCTGTTGAGCCTCCGGTAACTGTCAATGCATCTGATGCGAGGGCAGGAGCTTCAGGTTTCGCAACTGGTCATCCCACACCACCCATTTCTCCTTTATGCCATAATGATCTTGACATGATCTAGGGTGATTATGATGACGACTTCGCAGGATTCACCTACAGTCCATTCAACATTCGGACTGAAACTGATGACGAAGCTCCAGTCACAAGAGGGCAACTCAAGGAGATTCACAAAAAACTAGATTTGTTGCTCGAATCATCAAAGGCTTCACCTAGTGAAGACTATTCACAGGTAACTATCAAATTGTTACTTGAGACTCCAACGAAAGAGCACTCCGCCAACCTTGAAAAGACGAACAAGGTGATAGATGCTTCTACCTCTGTCTGCAACAACACGACTGAAAAAGTCGATAAACTAATTACTGATGCACGTGTATTCATGGAGAAATTTCAGAACTCCTTTGAGTCGAACACCGCGAAGGCCAATGAAGTTATTCCAAGCCTGGGCTCAACTCTTAAAATTGAGAAAGGGAAACTTCAAGAGTTTCGCACTAGTCTTCAATCTGACAATGCTGAGTTCAATTCCTCTATTTCCTCAAAAGATCACAAAACTTCAGGAGGACTTATGCCATCGAGATAAAAATCATGGATGCTCTTGTTGTAAAGACCAAAAAGGTGAAAGTCTTGACGGTCAAGTTAGAAAATGCTGAGAAACTAGTCATTGATTTGCTATTTGAGAAAGCGGTTATGAAGATTTGTATTGCCGATGTCAAAGCAATGCTTTCAGAAATTATTGAGACTTGTGAATCGATGATCACGATAACCATAAAGAAGTATCTCTCTGAGAAACTCAGTCCCGTATTTGCCATGCTTCACAGACTTGAAGGTGTTCCAGAATCATGCTCTATTCCGAAAAAAGGGAAGAAGAAGTAAAACAATCTAAGAAGGAAAACCCCAAACCTTCAGACAAGTCCATTGTCAAGCTCAAAAGTGAAACTGAGCCTAAAGGCAAAGAAAAACTTTTCAGTGAAGAACCGATTATCGATAATAGTGAAGATGAAGAGCCTGATGAAAATGAGCTGGAAAGAAGAAAGGAACATGAAGCTCAGATGGATGAGCATCAAAGAATAATTTGCGAGGCTGAAGCGAAAGAAAAACCTGAACACGAAGCTTAGGTTACGCTGGAAAGCCGAAAGCTTCT
This sequence comes from Lactuca sativa, assembly GCF_002870075.4. Classification (NCBI taxonomy): domain Eukaryota; kingdom Viridiplantae; phylum Streptophyta; class Magnoliopsida; order Asterales; family Asteraceae; genus Lactuca; species Lactuca sativa. Next base: position 130,387,462 of record NC_056626.2, read on the forward strand.
ATTTCCAGTATGGACTCTGAAGCGAATTCAAAGTGAGGCTGTGGATATGCGAGTCAATATTGCCTAGAAGCAGTTGTGTCATTCGATCTTCAGAATACACAAGATTCGCAGCTGGACCTTCCGATCACTCTGAAAGCCTTCCGGTTTCGAAGCTTTGTAAAAGTTACGAATGTGCCAACAACAGATAGCGGCACAGATCACTTACTTTTCTCTTTTTATCTCAAGCATATGAAGCCACATTTCGAGACGTGGAGTGAGAGCAAGATTACGGTTGTGGAGGTCACCGGTCCAATCAAAACCGACAGCTTCTCAAATGCGAAGTTCAAGGTTGTGAGGGGTTCGTCCAGTCAGGTCCACGAATTCACCCTCGCTGATTTGCCATGCCTTAACCCTTATTACTGGATCGTACTTTACAACTTGTTGCTGAGAGATGGACAGAAATATGAGCTCGTTATTGCTCACCTCAAGTAGATGTTAATCTCATACATTCAAGAGGTAGGCAAAATGGATGTGGAGATTGATGTTGTGCTGCGAAGGAAGTCCCAGAAGGTTTTGAGAAACTGAAGCCTGGGAAGATACAAAAGGAAGGATGGTATGTGGCCTTTCAGATGAAAGAACGAAATAATGCAAACTTTCATAAGGCTTGCTTCTATCTTGCTGATAAGCATTTGTTCACTACCTCTTTCCTAGAGTATGTCTTGGAGATTGTCAAAAAGCACAAGGGTAACAACAAAGGTGACAAAAAGTGCTTTTCGAATATGATTCTATGGTATATCCAAGTTTACAAGGTTCTGTTGGGCATCATTTCGAAAGTTTTTGAAGTGCAAAAGCGAACTCAGCCGTGAAGGACTCTCGCCTCAATCGACGCAAAGGGGGAGATTGTTGAGTATTAAGTGTTGCGTCTTTTGGGTCTTTGTATTTAGTATTTTGTATATCCGAGTTGGGGTTGTCCACTCGTGATTAATGATTAGGGTTTTACTATTTAAGGTGCATGCATGCATCATGTTTTAGTTAATCGTGTCATTATAAACCATACACACCTCTATAGTAGCAGTTCTTTATCGAGCTCTTCTGAGGTTGTGATTTATAATCATTCAACACATTCTTGATTTATTTTCTGTGTTTGATTGTTCATACTTGTTTGAATCTAATCTATCTTAAGAGTTTTTGACTCTACAGAAGTTATGAAATTTTTAAACAATTAAAAATCATTGTGTGCATCCGCGTACACAAACCACTTGTGCGAGGTGCCTGATACCCCACCCAAATAATGACACGTGGCACCATACACAAGGCGACACATCATCATGGCCGAGACATGCACGGTCCAACCTATTGTGCGGTGCACTTTCATTTTTTGGCACTATATATAGCCTTCGCATTTCAGACATTTTTAACACTAAAATTCCTCCGATTCTCTCTAGAATACTTTTTAGCTTTTAACCCTTTACTCCCTAGTTCCTGGCTACTTTAGCAAGGCCTTATGGCATCAATGAGACGGCAACTAGAAGCTCTCGGATTAGAGCCCATCCCATATAATCCCATTTTCCCTGCGAAGTTACAATGAGATTCACTCAAGTGACGCTTGAAAATCACGATCAACATATACCTTTCTTTGACTACTCTTCTTTTGATGATTCGGTAAACCACACACACTTATGTTAACAAGAACATACCACAAGGGGTAATTTCCATGGGAAGCATAAGATTCACATTATTAATGTAAAATGGCATTTTTCTTTATTACTTATAAAGTTAATACTTTTAACTTTGCACAATTTTCATATCAAACCCTTTTGGTAACTCCACTTCAAAATGCAAAAAGACGGTGAGGGTGGCGAGCAATGAATATCACTTATAAGCCAACCTCATTACGAATCAAAGGGACCTACCTTAAACCTTCCTTATAGCAATCAAAATGGATGATGTGAGATGAGATAAGACTAACAATGCACATTTAAGCAACACACAAGGACGCAATGTTTATAATTCTAATGTGATACATATAAATACAATTTTACAATATATATATATATATATATATATATATATATATATATATATATATATATATATATATATATATATATATATATAACAATTGAGTTATAAGTGTCCTAATCTTTCGTCTTTTAATTACTCTTATATTTAAATCAAATATACTTTATGTTTTAGTATAAATGTTGGTTTCTATGTGTTGAAAATCAAAAAATATGAGCAACAGAAAATAAAAACGAATTTAGAAAAATTTCGGGAATTCAGGTTCCACAACGTGGGGGACGAACAGCCACGTCGCGACACACAGAAAACACTCGATTTTATTAAATAATTATTTTAGTTCTCGACGGCTAGGCACGACGTGGCCAAGAAGAGAACACAATATGGCAACGAATACAATCGCGATCTAGACCCAGCCCATGACATGGTGGAGGACCAGCCACGACGTGGCGAAGAGTCAGAACGACCAAAAACATGGTTTTTCAATCATAAACGGATTCAATTTTCATCAAGGAAAATTTCTGCACATACAAACCCTAACATACTTGTAAAGACAAATTCTAAGTGAAATAGACTTGAGTTAATGAGGCTTTGATACCACTGATGGGTTTCGAGCCTCATAGAGATCAAACATTAGGCGGCAGAAACATAAACAATTCTAATCAAAGACTCAAAACCTGATAGATATAACTAAACAAATCTATGCAACATTGATAGGACACATAAAGTAGAAAAACATAGTTTTGATTTCTAAGTAGGTTTCTTCTTTTGACAAGCTAGTTGATTGTAACGCCCATAGATTCGGGTTAGTCAATTTAGAGATAATAAGCATTTAAAATGACTTTTTGATAGAAGATTATTTTGGATAAATAATCTTAAACAAAGTTCTAGTATATGTCACGAGGATTTTGTACATATAAATAACGCTGAAATCCGACTTATTAATGAAAAAGTTATGACCCGTTGAAGTTTCGCGATTTAAACAGGCACGATTCTACGTAACGTAAAAAGTAAATTTTTAATAAAATACTTTTTATCCTCAGTGATATAAATGAAAGTCGTAGTAGTCGTCAAACCGAGAACATGCATATAAATAACGTCTAAATCTGACTTCGTTAGAGGAAGTTGTGATTTTTCTAAGATTCGACATAGCGATATACAATTCAAAAATTGAATTTTAGATCGTTCAATTTTTAGTCGGAACAATCTAAACGAGAATTGAAGATCTCATTTATAGGAGTTCAACAATAAAAATATAGTCGAAAACGGACGTCGGATGAAAAAAGTTATGAATTTTTAACGGACTTTAACAATCTAAGTCTGTTAAAATATAAATTTATAAATAAAGTCAAAATTAGCTGACGGTGTCTAAACGAAAGTTGTAGATCTCATCAATAGCTACGTGTGGTTATAAAGAACATTAAAAACTGAGTTCGTATGAATGATTTATAATTTATAATGACATGTTTACGTATTAAAATAAAGTATAAATCATATATATATATATATATATATATACACACACACACACATATATTTATATATCATTTGACAGGTATCGACGATGTAGTCATTATAAGACTAATATTGAATACTTTCGATATTAGTTTAGCATAAATATCATTAAATATATTTAATATAGTATTATAAAGGGGCGTTTGGTCATTTAAATAACTATGAGGTCGTTTAAGTAACTATAAAATGTAGTTTTTGAAAATTCAATTACTATAAATATGAGGCTCTAAGCTCTCATATTTCTTGCACCATTATCTTGATTCAAGAGTCCTTCTCTTTTTACTCCCGAGCATTTCGGTCCCTCGTGATTCGACTTCTCTTTCTATAGTTTTAGTATAGTAATGTGGGCGTTGAAGCGCTACAAGAATCTTTTTAGAAGAAAGATTCAACAACGAAGTTTTGACCACGGAGTTTTAAGTTTTCACTAGAAACCCCTTAAGTTGTGCTACACCTATTACGCTTTAAGTGTAACTTATGTTTAAATTCATTATCGATATTATGAACCTATAAACAAGATTTATCAGTGATTCCAAGATATTATACTAATTGATCTACTTTCGGGGATGAGGACAAGGCTAGATTTAGTGAGGTGTTCAAAGTGGGCTTTCCAAACAATATACTCTTTATACCATACGGACCCTACCTCTGATGTGATTTTACTTGGTTGTCCCTTATCAGCTATAGATCAGTAGACTTTGAATTAATGATGAATCTAGACTAATAATTAGTTTCAATAAATATTAGACTAAGACTCAATGATAATAATACTAGGTTATGTCGAAGGAAAAGACAGTTGCTAGAAGCGAAGTGTTATCTGAGTTTCGAGTCATCATTTTAACAAATGAGTACATAATTACTTTCATCATACAAATAGATATGAAGTATTTAATAAAAATACATGCTATATGTTTATATTATCTGTGTTCCTGATATTTATGCTAGATGAACGATTTATACATGTTTTACTTGATTTAAACTGTATATATGTATTTTTATACCTATAAATATATTAGGTAAAGATGGGTAGATGAAAGATCATATAGATGATGAGAGATGAAAGATGATAAGAGATGAAAGATGAAATATATGATGAGAGGCCTTGACTTTAAAGATGACGTCATCTAGCAAAGTATAGATGACAACCACAGACCATTCTAGACAATCCAGTGGAATGCTAGTAAGCTCGCAACCTATAGGTGTTTGTGAACCATGTGTTCATAGAATGTACTCTAAAAACCCATTGACATGTATTGTGGGTGGACTCCCTAAAATAATTTTGTCAATAAAGAAGATAAACCCTGGCAGTTATGAACTTAGTGCCTAATAGATAAACATTGGCAGCTATGGACTTAGTGTCTATTAGATAAACCTTGGAAGCAATGGGCTCCGTGCCTATTCCTTTGGACAAATCCTTAGGATTAAATATAAAAGAATACCTACTGACAAGTATCATGGAGGAATCACTGAACTAGTATTGTCATCATAGATGATCCTTATGGTAGATCCTTAAGAATAAAGAAGATAATGGGGATGGGAAATTGGGTTAATTGTTTGATAATTATACATATTAATTAAATTATTGTGGGTTGAAAACCCTATGTACTCACTAGGTTTCCCAACCTGGCCCACTCACCAGGAATCCATGAACTAGTATTGTCAACATAGATGATCCTTAGGATAGATCCTTAAGAATAAAGAAGATAATGGGGATGGGAAATTGGGTTAATTGTTTGATGATTAAACATATTAATTATATTATTGTGGGTTGAAAACCCTATGTACTCACCAGGTTTACCAAACTAGCCCACTCAGTTTATTGAGTTTATTGTATCACAGGTAGCGATATTAAATATACATTTTGTTGAGAGATTCAATTGGTATTAGGCCACTAGATTAATTATTGTAAAGTTTGTAATATTTCGTTATGCTTATGATTATGTATTCAAGATGACATCCCAATGTATTAATATAAATAAAATACATTTCCTTGGAAATGATTTCATAATATCATTACCATATTTTTGGGAACAAATTCTGCAATATTATTCTTCAAAAATGATAGCTTGATCTTTAAGTAAGCATAAACAAATCGGTCTTTTGTGGCCGTGAAATTAGGGATGGCACATTGATTGGACTAGAGAACTTAATGTAGAGTTCCTATTATGTAATCGAACCCAAGAAGCAAAACACTAGCAGATCTAAACCACCTTCAAACTCCAACTAATAACAGATTCAAGAAACTCGAATTGATATCTCGCCATGTTATGGGAAAAATGTCCACATCATGGGAACTGTATTTCATGCGATTCGAGGGTATTGAGGGTTCCGTGTTTCTGTGACTAAAAGGTATTTTTCACAAGTGCCAAAATCAGATCTGGAACCCTCTATTTAGAGGGATGTGATTTGCAACCCTAGAGATAATTACTAAATTTAATTGTAATTATCTAATGATTTCAATTCATTCTAAAATACTCTATATTCCATTATCTTCTAATTAATTAATTAAACTACTAATACATTAACAAAAAAAAGTCCCTTTAATAAATATCTTTTCAGATCTGCTTTAATTTTGTTCTTGTGTGTAACCCAAAAGGACACTTTGTTTAAATTAATATTATCAGGCTTTGCTATGGCTATAGGAACTAATCTCCATCAGAAACATTCTCAGCGATATCTAAGAAAAGGTATATGTGGTTAATTGTTACCGTTGTTGCCTTCTTTGATTTAATATATGGTAAAGTGGATGTTTAAACGAATTTAATTAACAAGAAACTCTAGAAGGATTTTTGACACATCCTAAAAGGATTTAAATATACGAAATATCCAAAAAAGGTGTGTAAGCTTGAGAAGTCAATTTGTAGATTTAGACAAGCATCGTGTAGCAGGAATCTGTGCTTCCATGAGAATGACAAAGAATGTTGTTTTATAGAAGTCCATATGGTTTCTGAGTACAAATCAAATGTAGTGGGAGTGTAGTTGTTTTCCTGGTATTGCATGTTGATGAAAATACTACTCATAGGAAACATTTTCCCTAAGTTGCAAAAGGTAAAATTTCGGGAATGGTTTTGATATGATGGATATTGGGGAATCGACATTGATACTTGGTCTGTAGATATAAGAGTGGAGATCAAAATATTTAATAGGAATCACTCAAAGCACAGTGTGTTGAAAGGTTTCAACATGAAAAATTCCAAGAAAGGAATTGCTCACATGCATCGTAGCAAGGACTTTTTTGTTTTTGTTATGGTCATGAAAATGATAGGATAATTCAAGTCCCATATGCTTCAAATATAGGATCGATCTTGTATGCTATGACCGGTGCTTGTTTTGATGTCTCAGATGGTCGAAGCATCATGAGATTGTATGAGAAAATTACTTGACTGAACCGCTAGACAACTGTCAAGAACATTCTCAGGTATTGAAAGATACCAAGGAATGCTTCCTTATAGATAGTAGAGAGCATGATTAAGAAGAGTTATAGTGACATGAATTTTAGAGAAGCCTATGATTTATAGTCTAAATTGACATTTATTTTGAATTGTAGTGTGGTAACATGAAAGGTTTCATGTAGGAGATGGTGGTAGGCTCAACATTTTGAGTTAGATTACAATAATGCAAGTGAAGTGTCCGAGGAGGGTACCTGGACTAGAAAAACTTCATAGTTGACCTTGGATTTATTTTTAGTGACAAATTGTCATTATAAATATTCTGTGAAGGTGCAGTCATGTTGAAATGATCCTTGAGACTACAAAAGGTCAATGCATAGAAAAAGGAAATTCCAATACATCCAATATAAGGTTGAGGATGGAGATCTGGTTGTGAAGTGAGTATCTTCCTGATAATTCTTTCACAATAGTTATGACTAAAGAAACATGATATGCATGCTAAAGGCATAGGCATGAGAAATGATAAAAAGTTTAGTTGTTAAGTCGATTACCCTGAAACATTTATACAATTAATAAATATATAATTGTATGGTGATTAGATAATAGGGAATTATATATATTCAGGAGTGTGATACCATAGACAATTAGTTTATTATCGCAATTCATTTTGTATGTTACTTCCTAAATATTAATTTATTTGAAATGTCATGGTTAGTTATACTTCTGGGAGTAAGTATTGATTGAAGACTATCATGAAATATTTGTAGATTGTCCATAGTGATTTGACATTGCATAGGGATTGTTGTAGTATTCATAAGCACTTGGAAATAGGTATTTTAATAATTGGTTAAACCCGTTCTTAGATATTACTTCATGGATTCAATCACGAGTAATTATAAGACGGTAATATCTTCTATTTTTCAAGCAGAGATATATAAGTCATAGTTTGCAAGTCTGTTGTGCATTGATTTTACATCAACGCATCCATAACTGGATGTTATAAAATGTAATTCCATGCATTACATGGTGAGTAAAGGGTATGATTATATAGTCAACTTTTATTCGTTCCTTTTGCCTTATGATAACGCCTATTTTATACATATAATTTAGGTGTTTTCTTATATTTATGCTATATTTTTATATTATTTAGAGCTAAAAGGTACTTATAATGTTTTGAATTGTAATTTATAGCTATTAATTATTGTTGGAGCGGAAATGACGCAAAAAGCCAGAAAAACGAAGTCGGATTGCAAAATAAGAAGATTTGGGCTGAAAGCGGGCTGAACGCCCTGCGTTCCCAGGCCGAACGTGCTACGTTCGTAGCTTGCTGATTACGAGATCGCTTGGACGAATGCCATGCATTCATTGGACCTACGGGCTGCGTTCTTTTGGCGATGTAAAGTTACTATATATCGACATTTATTTCGTTCTAAGGAGAGATTCCGACTTCTAACCTATCTTAGTCGACAAGTAACATCAGTTAAGCCGTTTTGAGGGTCTAGGAGGCATTCAGAAGGCCGTTAAGTTGACAGGAACGAAGATCTGAAGGATTGGAGAGCTGATTCATGTCGGTAATCATGTGGTTTGTTGTTCCAACCAAGATTAACGTTCAAACATTGATTCTATGTGCAATTACTTTCTAATTTGAGTGTCAAAACCCTTTGCTTTGTGTTTATGATTATATGAAACCTTAATTTTGTGGATGAATTGCTATATGGATTGTTTATTCATGTTTAATTTATCTTGTAAACTTGTTAAAAGATCCTTATGTGTTAATGATAATTATTTTCTGTTAATAATCAAGTTTATTGAGTTGTATGAACATCTTCTTAATTGCTTGAATCATATATTTTTGTGAAAACAAGATTGTATGCCTAGTATTAGTGAACATGAACCTAGGGCTAACTAGAAAATAAATAAGTTAATGTGTGAGCATGTGTGATGAACAACTACATATGAGTTGATTGAATTGACAAATTTAGTTAAACTAATATTACAAGTCTTACTTGATTCGAAATGAACACTAGGAAACTTGTTAGTTTAATCAATTGGCCACTATTTGAATTGACTTGTTTGCTAAAGGATTAGTAATAGTGAACATGAACTTAATCATTTTAGAAATCGGTGAACATGATAAATAAATATGTGTGTGCAATTATCTATGACTTTGAGATATAATTTGTTTAAACCAAAGTACCTAAAGAGATTTGTCTTCGGTTAGCTTATCAAGATTTATTGTTTAATCGATTGTTTGATATTTAATTCCATAAAACCTTTCTTTACTGCTTTCGTGTGTTTTATGTAACCTATAATCAAACATTCTAATATTAATTCACTACCGTTCCCCTTGAGTTCGACACCCTTATTTATCAAAACTATGTTATACTCGATCGGGTTCACTGCCTATAAGGTGTGGTTTAGATGCGATAAATTTGGAATTATAAATAAAAAAACTAGTGCATTAAAAATTCACATCACCTTAATAGGAAAAGTGATATCTTTAGGCCCCTTGACGATTTGATCTTGACATTCATGTTCAAGGCCCTTCCCAGACTAAATCAATGTGTTCAATTAGTAGTCTGAATCCAGTCATCAGAAATCCAGAAACAGAATCTTGGTACACGATATTGATTTGAATCCATATCTCGTGTCCATGTGATATCTTGAAGAACGAAGGAATAAGTGATCACTTATCTTAGGGCCACCGTAAGTTAATCAGAGTTCGATGGTGGATTTGGAAAGCACTCTTTACAGGTTATTCAAAGTTGACAACCTATTCAAGTGGGAGACTGTTGGATTAAGGTGGCTAAGGTCTTAACTAAATTCGTATAATCTTAGTGACTAAAAGTAATGTCATTTCAGGTTGCCCTCAAAAGCTAGAAATAGCTAGAAACGACTTTAAGAGAGAGAGAGAGAGAGAGAGAGAGAGAGAAAGTGATTTCTTAATTATATGATTAATAAATTAATTAGAAATAGTTAGACATAATTAATTTTTAATCGTAATTAATCTAAAATTAATCTGAGACTAATTGGAATTAATTAAAGATATAAGTGGTGAATTGTAATTGTACAATAGTTGAACAAAAGAAGCAATTCTATATACTTCCTAAGCATGGACGGATTTGAGGAGGGATTCTAGTGTTTCTAAAAGCTTCCTGGTAGTTGATAAAGTAAGGATTTAAACTGGGATTAAATCTACTAATTAATTATTCAAATCTTGATTTATCTACAAGTTACATTAACTATAAATAGGACCCTTTGACCGCATTTTTTTTAGGATATGCTTCCTAGAAATATGAAATATGATTTTATCTTGTCTCTTGTCTCTTCTTGTCTTTCTAGTGTTCTATGGTTTTCGGTGTGAACCAATAAAGACATTCACACTATTGGATGTACACTTTCCATAGAGTTTTAGAAGACTTGAAGATATAGTTTATTATATTCGATTATAACAAAATGTATGTATACCAATGCTTGTGAATGCCAATTACAAGTATGTTAGAAATTTCTTTCATAAGTATGTCGCTATAACTAGAGAAAATACCACAGACTTCTAGGTTGCATGTATCCATAATATGATTGTGATTCCGCTACGTAATTATTCTTATTTGTAACCTAGAAAACCCATTAGATATGCCATTTGTGGTACATGATGCACCATTGGTGGTACATTATACACCTTCATGGAACATGATTCACCATTATCTTGGATGATGTGCCCCTCTGGTTGTGAGGTGCGCTAGGGTATTGAAGGATGTCCCACGTTGCTCGGATGTTGAAGATGATCAATGTGGATGCTCCCCGATGGATCATGATGCACACGTATGGCATCATGGTGCTCTCCATAGGCATGATTTGTGCTCATGTATAATCTATCAAGGTTGAAGCTTCCAAAAGCACCCATATGATAATTTGTAATTGGTTGGAAATAATGATATTCCCTTCATGGCTTAATTATGGATGGTTTTGGCCTAGGGGTGATCATAAGCAGGTACCCGACTAAATTTGAAGGAACCAGAACCGGAATCGGCGGTTCTTACATTGTTGGAACCGGAACCAGTCGTATTGGCTCCCATATTTTTAGAACCGGAACCAAAACCACCTGTTCCGATTCCAATTCAGGTACCCACTCAAAAAAAACATCTTGATTTTTTTGAATAAATTTAAACCGCTATTTTTTAGACCAAACTAATTTAAACTCGGTCCATTTGTGAACCCACCCAAAAGAGTATAGTCATCGATTTTTTGTTTTTTAGTATACAAGGCTTCCATTTTATAAAGTGGAGATTGTCTTTTCTTTCCTCCCCACCAGCGATGTGGGAAGATTTCATTCATATAAGATTTACTCATTTACTCAATTAGATATTCTAACTCCATCTCCGGTATACAAACTGTCTAATTTATTACTATATAAGTTTTAAATATATTATAAGTTGTTTACATTAACATCATCATATACAAGTTGGAAGACAACAGCTTTGGATTATAGTAGCTTCATTTTGACAGAAATATTGATAAATAATAAATAAATAATATTATTTTCTCAAGATAAGTTATTTTTACCAGAAAATAAAACCATTTTAATAGCACTCACAAGGTTATTATACTAAAGTTAGAATACACAAAATAAAAATATTCAATATATATATATATATATATATATATATATATATATATATATATATATATATATATCAAGGTTCGGAAAAACTCGTCATGGCTCCAAGGTTTGTGTCTGCCGCCAAGTTTGATCAAAACACCGCCTAAACTCATATATTTGAATAAAATAGAATAATAGTTGAAAATACATATAAAAATATTAATGATATACAAAATTGCCGCCTTAAGTCACGTCTTACAAACAACGTGACTCGCCAATGCTTGGAAAAGCCTAAGGCTTGACATTGTCGTCAAGTCGCGCCTTACGTTATTTAGAACATTGTCGAGTATCCGGCGGATAGCGATTCTAAAAAAATGAGAACCGGAACTGCTCGAGGCGGTTCCAAGACTTTAGGAACCACAACTGGAACCACGATAAGTAGTTTCGCTTCTCGAACCGGCGGTTCCGAGGCGGTCCCGGTTCCGAAAATGGGTACCCGTATGTAAAAAGTTATTATAGGAATACATACATACATTGATACATTATATATATTGTTATACTCCATGTATTGACATACATCATATTAGTATATTTACTATTAAAAAGGATACCGAAAATTTCATATTACAAACAACATACATTTAGAAGTGCTTTTAATATTATTATTCTTTTTAATTTTTCTTATGTAACTTCTGTTAACATATACATACATATAGTTGAAAACATACATACAGTCAAACACATACATACGGTCAAATATATAGATATATAAATGATCCATATTATATTACAGTTTCAAAAGTAGTCCTGTATGTAAACAGTTATTATAAAAATTCTCCCTCGTTAGTTAGAAATTTTTTATTTTTATTTTTTATTTTCATTTTCAACGTTTGTACTTTAAAAATAAAATGGTATAGTATTAATTTATATATGAGTTTAAAGCATCTTATTTTCTTTAAAGAAGAAAAAATTATAAAGAATAATATTGTATTTTTACTTTGAACATACATAAAATAGCTTTTCTTAGTCAGTTTTGTACATATTGTACAGGAAACACACATAGTCAAATATAAACTGAAATTGCTTAACAAACTAACCAACAACATCTGAGAGAGAAAAAGAAGTTGATTCTTTAATGAAACTAAACATCAAAATCAATTTTAAATCTATTATCAATAACTATTGGATATACATTAAGGATGTCGTCTTCATAAAGATTTCAAGCTAACTTGCATCAACTCAAACATGAAGTTGCGCATCGATATTCTGATAGAATCAAAACACCCTATTGGTAGTCAATAATGTTAGATTAGGTGTCTAAGGTAAAAACTAAATTGATATAACTTTATTAACTAAAAACAAAATACTTTTTAAGAAGCCCTTAATAACTATAAATAGTTAGAAACAACTTAAAGAGTTTGTATAATATTAGCATAATTTGATAGGGAAACGAATTTTCAACTTTGTTCATATTTAGTCACTAGTTTTTTTTTATTAAGGTAAAATGTAAACAGTTTTAATAGTTCAGTGACAAATAGATATTGTAAAAAAAATAGTGACTAAATATGAACGAAGTCAAAAATCCATTACGCTTTGAGTTATTATCCCCAAAAAAAAACATATTACAACATGTGATATTGTCGTCATCCTAGTCTTGAATCTATATTTTTTTTTCTCTAAATATACTGAACTTTCAACATTTTGTTGAGACTATGAAATATTTCCATCAATTATGGTACCGATATGCTATAAGCATGCAGGATGATAATAATGTTTTTAAACACTTTAAAAACTTTAATGATATAATTTACGGACAAAAAATCTTAATAATATTGTTTTTCAAATATAATTAAAACTTTGTTTCGTCGTTAATAAATTTTCTCTATATTATTATACAAATCGACAAATGACAAATTATAAATTATTAATCATTCGCATTTCGTATGCTAATAAAGACCGCACTTTGGATAAGTTATGACTTATGACTATTGTTGACGTTTCACTTGCATATATTAATTGATAGGTACGGTTGATGTCTTCATTGACTACTTTATGAAAATGTTTGAAACCCATTTACAACTGGATTCCACCCCTTTATGGAGATTCCATTTGCAAGGAATCATTAAATTACCATTATATATATATATATATATATATATATATATATATATATATATATATATATATAGGGGAGAGTTCAATTCAGAAGAAAAAAAAAAAGGTTGAGAATGGGGGAATCATTCTGAGTCAATCATTTATTTTTGCCGCAAAATCCTCCATTGTACCGACGGAAATGGGAAACGAATGCACATGTGTTTTCCAACATAACATATTTCCTTAAACTATCCTAATCATTACCTTAATATATACAAAAACATAGTTTTTTTCGTTTTTTTTTAATTTTTATAAGCTATTTTTATCAAAAAATAATTTTAAATATTATCAAAATTCATGATTTTTTATTCTCTACAAATAGACATCCATATTGATATAGTTTAAGATAAAATAAATTTTTTTTTTTTTTATATTTTCAGCTATCGTTATTAATATGTGAATAAAAATGAATCAGGTTTTTACTATAGTACATTCGTTATTCAGTTATGAATAAAAACTATGATTATTTATTTTTTTTTTTTTTACAATTTAAGTATCATTCATATATGAATATAGCATATAATAAACATAGTATATTCATATTTAAATATTAGACGATGCATTCACTTATGAATATTACATAGTATATTCACTTGTGAATATTAGATGGTATATTCACTTATGAATATTAGATAATATTTTCATATCTGAATATTACATAGTATTACATGGTATATCACATGTGAATATTACATAGTATATTCATTTGTGAATATTAGATGATATATTCACTTATGAATATTACAAGTATATTCACATATGAATATTACAAGGTATTTTCACAAATATATATAATTTTTATATGTTATTCACATATGAATAACATACAGACTTGCATATTTGTTTTTTTGTTTTAATAATCATATACTGAGAAAACATATTCATATATGAATATAACGTGGTAATTTAGTTCATGCATTTCATCAAACAGTTGGAGTGCATACAATTTAACTTTTTTTAAAAATGTTAAAAACATGATAGACCATTTAAATCTTACAAAAGAGTAGATTGATAGAGAATTATATGAAATCTTTCAAAAAAAACGATTTGATATTTTTCTAACCTCAATTTTCAAGTTTTATTTAATAATCGATGTTGAATGAATGATATGAAGTGGATTTTTGTTGATTATCGATGATGTTGATCTAATAACGCTGAGAGTATAATTAATCATAGATGTTGAAGATCTGATCGTATTCAAGCACAATTGAAGGTTGAATTAAAAGAACCAAAAACGAATTTTTGTTGTTAACTGTTGAATCGTGTTGATTATTGACAAAGATCGATGATTGATTAGCACTGGATGATGTTGATGATGGTTTAATTGAAGAAATCTGAATGATTGTTGAAAGTTAGAGAAGAAATTTGGATGACGAACGATGAATGGGTTTGAACTACAGATACGTATTTGAGATTGAAAGTTGTTCTCATATTTACAAGTTTGCCACCGTGTCTTTTTATGCTTGAATAAAATGAGTGGCTGAGAATGATTCACCCATTCTCAACCTTTTTTATTTTCTCAATTGAACTCACCTATATATATATATATATATATATATATATATATATATATATATATATATATATATATATACACACTAGCAGTGTACCCGCGCAAAGCGGCGGGACGCATAAGTTCTTTCGGTGATATGTTTTCTTTAGAAAAATATTACGTTCCAAAAGAAAGTACATGTCGAAGACAAAATAATCAAACTATGGTGTTCTTTGTTACATGATACATCAAATAACCGATAAAAAGAAACCGGAGCTTATTATATTTTGACATCTATATCAAACATTTCTTTATGATAAACAATTACTATTACCAACAACCAACTCAACTCACAATTAAAAAGTCAATTAGAGATACTCATCCAACACCAGTGAAGTTATGTAGCTCCAAGCCTCTATTTTCACCAATGCCTTCTTCTCTCGGATCATTGCCAAAGTAGGACATTAAACTTTTTAAGAAATCTACCTTCTGCATCACAGTTACAATTGCTTTGTATTTGGATGATGTTTCTATAACCGGTTAGATTTTCAAATTACTATGATGTAGAAGAAATGAAAGTAGGATGCAATAACGAAAACTATTTTTTTTGTGATAAATACACTTTACAACCTTACCTTCTTGATGGCTAGCAAGAACGAAAACTATAATCAAAGTGTCATTCATTTCCACCATCACCTGTCCAACAAAGCATTTGATCACTAAAATAAGAATAAAAAAAATTACACTGAAAAGAAAAAAAATATTATAGGCTTACATGTTGTGATTCGGAGTTGCATTTTCATTTTTTAGGGACTTGATTAGATCAAACATGTCTTTCACAAGCTGAGTAGTACCACCCATTATAGACGTTTTCTCACCATTTTGGTGTGCTAGTTCTGAAAGATAAAAACAAACAGAGTAAACAATAAAAAAATAATAAAATATACATTAAATAGTTGTATGAAATTACCAAGTTCACCCCCTTATTCAAGAAAGAGTTCATTCAAAATGTTAACTCTTCATTTTCTGCCTTCCAACCGTGTCGATTTTTTAGGAAGTTTATATGGGTTGATTTTTTTAGTGTGTAATCTGCATTTTGAGGCATTTATTATAGTAAAGAAATAAATTTATAGTTGTAAAAATTTACCAATGGTGTCTATGGTCACCTCAATTTATGCCTAAATTCCTCGAACAAAAAAAACAAAATAAATCACATAATGAGTAAAAGGTAATTACAACTAAATAAAGCAATTGTGTGCAGTTACTTTCACTACTGCAAGTAGGATGTAGATAAGATTTTCAAAAGTATATAAAAGAGCTCAAGACTGAAACAGAGAAAGAAATTTGTATTCCATCCTTTTATGATAGAAGGGCATTTTAAACAATTTGTTAAGTAAAACTTACAACTCCTATAAGTTGCTCAACTTAGAAAAATCCAAAAGGATGCTTCCAGTCATGTTCTTTTTTGACAATTTTTTGTATAAAAGGGTAGAACACTCAATTCCACCATCAACCCTTCAAAATATATGTTTTTAATGAAATACATAACCTGATGGTAGATAGTGTTACATCCAAATGCTTACAAAGATATGCAAATAACACTTGTTTCTTGAACCATTGGCTTATTTATACATAGAAACATAGAAATTGGTATTAAAATATCCCAATAGATGTAAAAAACATGGCAAAAAATAGAAGATTACTGACAAAACTGACCTCCAGCCATGAATTTTCATTTGACTTCATCTTGTGCCTCCTTTATTTTAAGGTTTTGCCTTTCTACGACCTGTAAACACACATACACACATAAATTTAGGATTTGCTTAGATATACACAAAAGGGAGGGAGAGAGAGAAACAGAGGGTGGAGGTTTTTAGCGAGAGACAACGAGGAAGAAAGAGAGAAATACAGTGGTGAGGCAGTGATGGAACTACAAATCTTAGAACCACATCGAAAAAAAGAGAATGATGAATAACATATTTTTAACGAAACATAAATAAGTATCATAAAAAACTTGAACCTGGGAGTAGCTACTATTGGTTAAAGGTGGAATGAGCACCGAATCTAGAGAGTATTATGGAGAAGGCGGTAGAAGGTGGTAAAGGGTGGGTTACTGGCGCAAAATGTCAAAATACCACAAAGACCCCCCCCCCCCCACACACACACAGAGAGAGAGAGAGATGTACGAGAAATAGGTAAAGATGATGGCACTTTCCAAATCTACAATCAACATCAGGTAAAGAAACAAAACACCCAGGCATGGTTAACCGGTGCACCAGAGTCGGGTTTTTAAGTGTATCGGCTTATTCAAGTGGAAGATGAAGCAGAGAGAGCATGGGTGTATTGGTGACTAATGTGGTTGAAGATTCATAGACACGATGCCAAATAGTGGGTGTCAATGCTAGGATTAGGGCTCATTTTTTCAGGCGGGAGCAAAAGGAGGCGTTGGCGTTTGAGTGGAGGTGGTGGTGGCAAAAAGTGTGATGCCAGTAAGGATTGATGTCTAGGGTTTTTAAGGGGAGAGAGAGAGGGTACTATTGTGATGGTGAAATTGTGAGTAGGGTTTTTTGTGGGAGATGACTGGTATTATCGTGGAATCCCCATTCAAATTTTCCTAAAAATTTGGGGAATGGCTTATATAAGTCAAAGTAATTAAAAAGCCGGTCAATAACATGTGCAATTTATATTTGTATCTTGTGCTATATCATTTGTATAATAGGGTTGAGTTCAAATTTTTAATATTATTTTATTAGTAGTTATTTGTACTATTAGCTTAATTGTTTGGACGTCTTAAAAAAATAATATTATTCTATTCAATCTATTTATAGAAATAGTGGGATTTCTTTTATAAGGTAGTAAATATATATATATATATATATATATATATATATATATATATATATATATATATATATAGAGAGAGAGAGAGAGAGAAAGAGAGAGAGAGAGACAGAGAGAGAGGTAGGTTCAAATGTTTCTCATATCTATTGTGTGCTAGAATACACCAATAAAAATTTTGTAAAAATTATATGTATATTGTAGCACATGGTTCTTGGTACGCTCTTCTTTTATTTTTATCTATGTATTTTTCATTTTTGGCCTTGAACTCGGCGAGTTGAAGGACCAACTCGCCGAGTAGAAGCGGGATGGGACGCGGATTTTAAGCTGTGGACTCGACGAGTAAGTGTTGTCTGGACAAAAACCCTAATCCAAGGGTTTCCACCCTATTTAAACAATGTTATGTCGTCCAAAACGTCCCTTATGCTCCCAAAACACCTCTCATTGAAACCATAGCCGTTATTGAAGCAATCTAAGCCTTGTTGGTGGATTTTGGTGCTTGTGCTCTTAAGAAGGAAGGAGAAAAACTTGAGGAAGCAAGTAGAGACCAAGGGAACCCGAGTTTGTGCACCTTCTACAGCTCATTGAAGTTAAAAAGCTGTAACCTTGCTCATTCATTTGTTAGATCCCTCTTTGAGGAGATTTAGGGCTTTTATAAGCCATTTTTGGTGGCCAACCATGTTTGCAAACATGGTTGGGGGTTAAAGCTTATGAATCACATCATTTAAGGGGTCACTAGGCAGATTTGAGTGGCTTTTGTACCCATGAAAGGCCCCATGCATCTTAAGAGCTTGTTTTGTGCCTTTTTGAGCTCAAAGTCCCATGCAAGCACGTAAAGTTTGTAACTTTACGTGCTAGATCAATTATAGAAGCTTGAATCTACCTTTTG
Source organism: Lactuca sativa (assembly GCF_002870075.4). NCBI lineage: Eukaryota > Viridiplantae > Streptophyta > Magnoliopsida > Asterales > Asteraceae > Lactuca > Lactuca sativa. The sequence continues at coordinate 130,406,334 of NC_056626.2, forward strand.
ATCAAAAGTTGTACATCAGAAATCAAGGATTTAGAGGGTGGACATGACTGACTCGACGAGTCCGTTCTTGGGACTCGACGAGTCCGAGGCGTTGAACCCCATATCTGTTGAGGGTCAAAGGAACCCAGTAAGTGTTAGAAGGGTTGTAATCGGACAGAAATAGTTACCCAATGTATTGGACGTTATTTTAGACCTGGAGTTCATGGGACTCGATGAATGCTAGAACAGACTCGGCGAGTCCAAGACAATCTTCATAAGGATGAAGATGAACTCGAAGAGTTGTTCATCAACTCGGCGAGTCGAGGACAAAACTTGTTCATCGGATGAAGATGAACCCGACGAGTTGTTCATCAAATAGGCGAGTTGGATGAGTTTCATGTGATGTTCATATGAGAGAAAGAAACTCGTCGAGTTGACGGCCCAACTCGATGAGTCAGGTCATGGATGAGGACGAGTAAAGGGTGAGGGACTCGACGAGTTGACGGCCCAACTCGGCGAGTCGGGTCAACTTGAAGTTGACTTTGACTAGACTTGGACTGACCCTGTCTAGGGTTGTACTTGCTGTGTATTGACCTGAAGTTCGTCGTGTAGGGATCGAGGAGTCGAAGGGAGTCGACTTGTATGTCGAGGATAATTCAAACACTGCATGACATTGAGGTGAGTTACCTTCCAGTAGGGGTGGGTCTAAGGCCACAATGCCGGCCCACCAAAAAGGGGTATTTAGAAGATAATGGTCTTCGTGATAATTATCTTGGTCTGGTTATGTGTTGGTTATGAGATGTATCTGGACGATATGTTATGTGTATAGTAGGGATTAGTTTCCCCAACAGTGGTCCGTAGGACCCAAGGGTAGGTCAGTACCCGGATATGCCTGACTGTATGTTTATATGTGTAGATTGTATGATAGTGGTAGGGGTGAAATAGTCCCCAATTACCGATTGAAAGATACCGATGTCGGATATCGGTTGAAAGATACCGATGTTGATTAGCAGTTGAAAGATACCGATGATGGTTACCGGTTGAAAGATACCGATGTTTGTTACCGGTTGAAAGATACCGATGTTGGTTACCGGTTGAAAGATACCGATGTGGGTTACCTGTTGAAAGATACCGATGTAGGTTACCGATTGAAAGATACCGACGATATTGTATGGTATGTGGTATGATGGGGGAACTCACTAAGCTTTGTGCTTACAGTTTTGGTTTTGGTTTCCGGTACCTCTTTGTCGAAGGGGAAGGAGTTGGCGGTGTAGCAGCGCATCACACACACATGGTTTTCCACAAGGAGTTTTTGGGACTGTACTCTGATTTTTATTACTTTGACATTATGGTTTGGGACACAACAATATGATTTTGCGATGTGTTGTTTATTCGACAATATTTGGTAAAAATGTTTATGAAATTGTTAATTTAAAAATGAAATTTTCAGCTTTAAATTTAGGTCGTTACAAGTTGGTATCAGAGCCCTAGTTTGAGGGATTCGGATGCACCCTCGGGGGTGTCTGGACTCAAACTGAGGGACTAAAAGATTTTTACAAGGAAAATGGTTTTCTAAAATCTAAATTGAGAAATTTTTAAGACGAAGTGTGTGATGCGTGCGACTGGCCGGGCTCAAGTAAGTTTTCCCCAAGATACCCATACTTATTATGTTATGTTATATGGTCTGATTCATAGAACTGCATGCTAGAATAGGACTAAGGAACTAGGAAGATGCCTTGTGTGCCTGATATATGATTCTGAGAATTGCATGCTAGTTAGGACTAAGGATCTAAGAAGGATTCCTTATGTACCTGTTGTATGAGCCGTATGCTAGGACTGATTAGTCAGCAGTAGGATGGCCTGTGTAGGTTATGCCTGGTTTGGTTACTCAATGCACGAATGCTGCTTGCTTTGTGTTATGGGGGTTCTGACCAACCTCAACTAACTAAGGAACGAATATGTAACAGTATCTGCAAGCTAGTTATAGGGGAAGTGGTGGGGACTCCTAGAGCAGCTGATGGCGGAGAGTAGGTCGGAGAGTGCCCTAGGGAAGCCTAGGATGAGATCAGTGAAAAGGGTATCGGAAAAAGGGACTTGGCGAAGTCGAAGCAATCCTTGAGGAAAGTACAAGTAGATGTGGAAGGTAGTATGGGCCCGCACTACTGAAAGCAGAGGACCCGTACTCGAATCAAGGAGGGCCTAGATCGAACCTGGAAACTTGGAAAGTGTGTGAGACCTCTAAAAGGTATATGTGACCCTGACAGTCTTATGTTTATTTTCAGAATGGTGGTCATGCGTCATGGAGCAGGAGGTTCAGGATCCGGGTTAGGATCGGGCTCGGGAGCAGGATCTGAACATGTGGATGATGGGTTACGCGAGTTCATCGCGTCCGAGATCACGAGGGGTATCCTTGATGCGACGTCGGTTATCTTCGGGTCGATCAAGGAAGGGATCATTGAGCTGATGGAGGAACGCCTCAGGGCATTCAGGAGTGACATGGCGACCAGACAGTCAGGGCCACGCACACTGTCCTTTAAGGACTTCAGAGGGAGTGGTGCGCCAGATTTCCATGGAGTGAAGGACCTCATTGCTACTAGGAGATGGCTCGCAGACATCGAGTCTGCACAGCTGATGAGCTTCTGCCCGGAAGGGTCGAAGGTCCGTTTCGCTGCAGGATGTTTGAGAGACAGGGCCAGAGATTGGTGGGAGTCGGTTGGTGACTCTCTGGGAGCCTCGGCTGTTGAGGCTATGACCTGGGCAGACTTTGTGTCCAGATTTAGGGCAGAGTTTGTGCCAGCTGTGGAGATTCAACAGCTGGCCAGGGAGTTTTTAGATATGAGACATACTACGGAGACTGTGGCGGAGATCACCGCCAAGTTCCGGGAGAGGGCATTGTTGGTGCCCCAGTATGCGGGTGATGAGGACATGAAGAGGACCCGCTACCATGACATGTTACAAGCTGACATCCGGGAGTATGTCAGTTTCTCAGCCAGCCCTACCCTAGATTCCATGATTGCCAGGGCTAGGGAAAGGGAGATTGATCTAGAGCACATCCGGAAGAGGAAGGCGGTGGAGGGGTTGACGATGGGGGCTTCGGGGAAGAAGCCCAAGGGATCCGATGGTAGGCCGAAAGGCCAGTCAGGGCGGGACCTATGTGGGAAATGCGGTCGGTCACACGAGGGAGCTTGTCGCATTGGGCTGGGTTCAGGCTACTATAAGTGCGGCAAGGTTGTACATTTTGGCAGAGATTTTACTGCCTCTACTCCTACGGTTCAGATATCTGACCTGATTTGCTTTCATTGCAATCAGAAGGGCCATAAAAAGGCCAATTGCCCTAGATTGACAGCAACAGCAGCAGCAACAGCAGCACCGGCGATCGCGCCGACTTCAGCGACAGCACAGGTTGTGGATGGCCGGAAGGCCAAGGTGGAGGCTCATGTGGTTCGGAGCCGAGCATTTCAGCTGACCGCCGAGGAGGCACGCGTTGCACCCGATGTGGCGACGGGTATGATTTCTTATTTTATGCTTTTATGTTATGCCGCCGTGATTTTGATATATTATGTGTCTTGCTTAGGATCGTTCCATGTGAACGGTATCCCAGTTCAGGTGTTGTTTGATTCGGGTGCCACTCGATCATTTGTTTCTATTGCGCTTAGCAAGAAGTTTCTGGAGTCTTCAGGCATGTTGGATTGCCCTCTAGAGGTCGAGATTGCGGACGACCGGTCGGTACGAGCATCGGAGGTCTACCGGGATTGTGTTTTGAGGCTGTTCGAAGAACGTTATCTGGTGGACTTGGTTCCCATACCTTTGCGGGGGAACAAGGTCATTATTGGTATGGACTGGCTGAGCCCCAATGGGGCAGTGATCGACTGTGCGCAACAGTCAGTGCGGATCAGGACCCCTAGTGGGGGTGAGCTGGTGGTTCAGGGCGAAAGGCCACAACAAGGACCAACCTTATGTTCGGCAGCGAGGGCTAGGCGCTACCTCCAGCAGGGTTGCACAGGTTATGTCGCCTATGTTATGGATACCCGGAAAACGGAAAGGGCGACGGTGGACGATGTGCCCGTGGTGCGAGAGTTTACGGAAGTATTCCCCGAAGAGTTGCATGGGATACCTCCGGAGAGACAGGTAGAGTTACGGGTCGACCTAGTCCCTGGTGCGGCTCCGATAGCCAAGGCACCGTATCGGTTGGCTCCTCCTGAGATGCAGGAGCTGTCTACACAGCTACAGGAGCTATTAGACAAGGGGTTCATTAGATCGAGCAGTTCACCCTGGGGAGCCCCGATTCTGTTTGTGAAGAAGAAGGTGATGGGTTTTAGCCATAAGAACATCATATGTGCTCATACAAACCCTAATGCTTGGATCTAGGTTTCTCTATTGTACATGCAACTCATCCAAGACTATAAACCCTAGATTTAGCATATGATAATCAATATAACATATGAATTAGGTTTTAGATCATACCTTGATTGTTATGTAGCAATAACAATCTCAAATCCTCCTTGTAATGACTTTAGAAAGCTTAGAGTCACAAATGTCACTCCTCTAATGGTTCATAAACACCAAGAGCAAGAGGATGAAGAAGAGAAGAGAAGGAGGCTGCCCAAAACGTGTGGAAACCCTAATCAACAAGTTCACCACGTTTTTGAGCCATAAGGGTCCTTTAAATAGAGAGGCTATTAGGGTTATCTAACAAGGAAAGCCTAATTTGGATGCTTAAGCCCTAAGCAACCCATGGACTCCTTCCTTAAAGGCCTAGGACGATTTCTAATGGGTTTCCCATAGAATTCGTCAACCCCTTTAATATACAGTCCATTAGCTCAATATTCAACTATCATATAATTGACAGTTCTAGTCCCTTAAGTTTAATTAATCTCTTTTAGTCACAAAATTAATTATCAATTAATAATTGACTAATATTAATTAAACAATATGATTTATCCTTTAATATATTATTCTCATAATATATTAATAAATCACAATTAATCCTTTCTCTCCATAATTCATCCTATCAAGTTGCTTTGGTGAAGGCAACCCAAAAGGACCATGCACCATCGGGTCAAGTACATACCAAAATAGTTATGGACTTAGACACTAATCCAACAGTCTCCCACTTGGATAAGTCTAATAACTATTCTGCGTATGACTTCAGATCCTGATCTGCAATCGTAGCTTTCCAAAGCCACTGTCAAATATGATCTTATCAGATACGCGTGTCCTTTAGATAAGGGATCATATATTCCTCCATTCTAGATATCGTATAGATATGAGATATGAATTCTAATCATTCTCTCTATACTATTTCCCGACTTCCGATTTATGATGACTGACAACAGACTACAATTGAACGCATCAATTTAGTCCCGTCTTGGCCAAGCGCTTAGGTGCCATCACTAAATCATCGAGGGGCCCAAAGATATCGCTTTCATCCTACTTTGGATAAAAGGAATGGATAAACTTTAACTCCATGCTCGCTTGCACTCACTTACCGAATCACACACAACAATATGTTTTATGACACCAAGTTACTAGTGCGTTTACATATTATCAATGTGCAACGGGTTTGTAAGATACAACTCACACATCTCGGTTTCAAGAATATAAGATGTTATCGTTTCACCAATCACTCGTGATACAATTCATGAAGTGATCCAAGTGAGCATGGGTTTAATCCAATGCTCAAATCATATTCATAAGCACTCATGAACATTGCAGCAACCATTTGCTTATGTCTAATGCTCTTTAAACAATCCACACACCAATTCACGACAGTCTTCATTCATATCTACTTCCAACATATGAACGACTATGGCCCGTTTGAATAATTTGACTGTTCTCAACCAATTAAATTATTTAGGAAGTCAAAACATGCAAAGTGAAACACAATAATAATACTAATCCCATATGGCCTCAAACCTTTGAGTATAAATAAAACACATTTTATTTATCACCATATCGATTACTCATTATTTGTTGTTCCGGGTAATCAACTTCTTACTTGAATTATAACTACACTTGTCCCATGCTCTTAGCATGCACACAATGTTTACCTACGGTTCTTACTTTTTGAAATAGATCAAATGAACACATTTCGAATCATACTTATTTCACAACTCCCAATCCTTTTTACAAGTGTAAGAATATCAAATTCTTGCCACTTATAGAATATGCTAGATTTTAACATTTTATGCAATGATCCTTTCGTAATGTCATAGCACAAAAGTCACAATGACTATTGCCAATGAAATTACAAAGTTCTCTATGATTGTTACAATACAATTCCATATACGTGATGTCTCTCACTCAAAGTACATTCCTTTGAACATCTTTTTGCATAAAAGTTTCTAATCTAGACATAGACTTTCAATATTCAACTCCCAATATGGAAACGTTTCCATATTTTCCATATGACAACTCATTCTTAATAGAATCTTTTCTATTCATAATAATGTCTATACGGTCCATCCAATACTATACTTCCAACTACTCACAAGCGACCAATCCTTGGCGAACTTTGGATTGTCCTTTGATAGTTTTCTAATTTTCTTAGTCAAAACCGATTCTTGTCCTTTTTCCCTCTTAATGCGCTAGACATTTGGAAAATTTTAGAATGGTTAAATATTATAGTATTTGCAATCGATCATATACCCGAAGCGTATGGGACACGATGCATAATGTCTTACATGAAGATTTAATACTTTATCAATCTTCTTACATGAAGATTTAATTCTTTATCAATCTTTTGCCATAATATTTTATGTGCTACGTTCTTATAATTCGAATTATGAAGAGTAATGTCGTAATCATAATCGAAATTTAAGAACACACTATGTATCCTTGACTATATTTATTAACATTTCACAACCTAATCCTTTAGATTTGAAATAAAGCATAATATTCTCTCCCTTAATTATAGAAAAACAACTATTCAACCCTTACAACTTTGCAAAGTATGACTCTTGTTTTCTATAATTAATATTGCTAACTTGCAATACTTGCCTTAATAATCATACAATCATAACATTTATGCTCCCACTATCACGATGATTATTATAAACATAACATTTATGCTCCCACTAACTTTGACATGTATTCAGAAACAGCTTAACTTTCAGAAAAACAATACTTATTGAATTTCTTAAGTTCATGTTTCTAATACCTAATGCTTTGATAATCCTTTATCTAAGCTTATACACCTTTCCCTTAGATAGCTCCTATGTGTGTCTAAACAATTTAGACTAATTGCCAAATCTCACAATTCGAATCATGGAAAGGGATACCGTAACCATAATCGAATTCGAGAATCCAATTTTCACAATTACTATCTTCTTAAAATCTCTCTTAGTGAAAGAATTTCCTCACAGTCATTTTCATGAAGGAGGGAATCTTATGACACTTAGATTTTAATGATGTATGTGTTCCTATCCATGCGAATTTGTCAAAACCAAAGTTTGCGACAAACCCAAACTCATATGGACCGAACTTCTAAATCTTGATTTCTTGCCTTATGGTAACACGAGTGCCCACCATGTCTTCCAAATAGTTAAACAACTCACCCTTTCCTATCAATGTACTTTTCATTGATCAAGGTGCTTGCCTTTTATGCATTTAAATGAGAACTCATAGGACTCACATGTATAATTAACTCAATTGGAACGGCACAGAAACAATACAATGTCAACACGATAGGTTGTAAACCTCAACTCGTGTGCTAGTGATGATCGATAAGGTTTATCCTTGATTAGTTCTTGAACTTTTCAAGACATTAAGACTCCCACTGACTCCTTCACATATTAGATTCTTTTGTCAATAAACATTTCTTGACAAACCAATATTCAAGAGTTAGTGTAGCTTTTATCAAGACAAAAAATTTCATAAAATTGGTCCTAGTTGTTCCTTGTCTTATCCAAGACATCACAACTTTCCAATTTCAAATGTACGAAAATAAGAAAATCCTTTTCGAAATTCTACATTTGATGAATGTTATAAACCTTCTTTAGACTTGTCACTCAGCGTCACAATCTTAACACTAAGACTTGTTATTGGAACGAAGTATGATTGACTTTTTGATTTAACCATTTCCTCAATTCTCGATTCCTCTTCTTAGACATACAATTGTACTAAGACTTACTTATAGGATTAATTGAGATATGGTTCTTAATCATTAAGACCTATCATAAAACATAATAAAAGGTGCTCTCCCTTCTTCTTAGAATAGAGAAACTTTTATCTTTCTGCCTACTTGATTCTTCTTATTCGTTCTTTCTATTGATTTAAACCTTTTTCAATCAATTCAGAATTACACTTAATCTTATAAGTATTATCATATTTACTAAACCTTTAGTAAATCATGACGAATATCTTTGTTACTCTTATGGTGGATTTGATCAACACACAACTTTGTGTACTTGATCTCCTAGTCCTTCACTTGACACTTTGTCAACGAATTAGTATAATTTCCAAATATGAAATTTCTCATTCATCATGCAACCAAGTTGCATGATTCCAAGTTTCTGTCCATTTGAAACTTGGGTGATGAGAAACTCTCCCTATTTGGTAAATTTTCGACATTTCCACAAACAACATAATTAAGAATCACATCCACTCGTTGTAGAAATATACGAACATCAATTTTTCATAACGATTTTATTGCAAGGAAATAAATAAATAAATAAATGAGTCAAACCAAAATTTATTTTATTCATAAAAGCAGCGGAAAACATTTGTCCTTACAATGCAAAATCAACTGAAAAACTATGTAGTCAAATATTCCTAACAATTCTATCATAACTTTCTAAGCTCAAAATCTAATCTTCAAATCCATGCGATCGAGATCCATTTCTTCGTGATTAGACTTATCTTGCTCTTTCATCAAGCTTCCTCTCTTTTCACTGATCCTGCAAAACATCCAAATGCAATCTTATCACATCATGTATTAAGAATCAACGAATAGGAACTTAATGGAGTTAGATAGTGGATTTTACCTGAAGCACAACCAATACTCTTTGACTCTCCCATCTTCTGGACTCTTCAGGCTCTTAGGGCAGACTTGTATCCAACGCCCTTTCACTTGGCAGCAAACGCAGGTCGGTTCTCCTAGAACGTCCTCATAAGCATGGTTGGTTGATTTTCCCAACAAATATGCTCCATTGCTTTGCCAAATCATTTCTGATTCAACAGAAATGAGCATGTAAGTTAGGTCAATGAGGTTTTCGTCATGATCCATCATATAATACTTTCTTTTGAACTCATTATATGATTCAGGGAGTGACTGCAGACCCCAGTTCACAGCCAACTTATCAGGGAATGATGCACCCAACATTATCAACCTATCGATGTGTGATTTCATTCCTAGAACGTGGGCACACACGGGTTTACCATCTTCATGTTTCATTTCAAATAGGGCTTTAGTGACATTGAACCTTTAAATTCTTCGATCTTGTGGGTTAGGGAGAATAATTGGAGGAGGTGGAGGAAGTGAAGCATGATCTCTTGTTCCTCGATTGAATCGTGGAATATCATCTTCATGTGGAATGCTTGCTCCACGGGATTTGGGAAGACCATAGTTGTCGTACTTTGACATCTATAAATGGGAGAAAACAAATTCAAGTTAATTGATTGATTGAGTCCTTAATAAATCACCCAAATGAGATACTAAGGCTAGGACCCAACACAATATTCTACAACTCGGGAGAGGGATGTCGTAACCCAAATTGCAGAACATTTGAAGGTAAGTGAATGACGATTCACTAATTTTCCACCATGAAAAACGAAAACTAATTAAGCTTTAAATGCTTTGAAAACTCCTAGATACTTTGAGATTCATTGAACTTTTCAATGGCATGTTCAAATCTCGATATGCCCCTCTAGTTTGTGATTGGGATGCCGAGGATCACAAAGCATGTGTGAATAACCATGCAAACTTACATGGTGCCCCCACATGTTACAGTCACTTATTCGATGTGCCGGTTAACCACACACGCTCCACCGAACTATGACAAACATTAAGTCACCCTTTGCTACCTTTGCATAGAACCATTTAGTGTGCCGGTTAACCACACACGCCCCAATAACGTCTTCGCAAGGGCACAAAGTGTAATTTCATGGAATTGCATCAATTCACTTTTGCCTAAAGTAACTAAGATTTGGAATTTTGTAAAAACATTTAGTTACTTTTGTACTTCATTAGAATTATAATGGAAGGTTTCTGTCCTATCCTACCCGTTCGGCTAACGACCCTCCACTAGTCAAGAGTGTGTTGGGTAAGAGTGGATACCCATTCAATCGCCATTTTATAGGCAATTTCCTTAAACACCCCTCATAGACCAGCTTCATGAATGAGGCCTACTAACGGTAAGACTGACTTTTACTCATACATATATATATATATATATATATATATATATATATATATATATATAATGTTAAACTTTTAATGTTATATATAGTATAGGGTGTATTTTACACTTTTAAAATGCTAGGTGGTCAAAATTAAGATTTATACTTTTAATCCAATTAAATTGCGAACCATAACGTTATGGATTTATTAAACCTCCTTTAATTATACACCTTAATTAATTAATAAAACCATAAGGGTATGATTTGAACTTTTCAAAACAATACTAGGGTTTTAGAATTTAACATTCCTAAATTAAACTTTTAATCAACTTTTAAATTCCAAAACTTGAGGGCAAGCTTTGAAACATTTCAAAACAATAGGGTTTCAACTATTTAAATTTCAAAACAAAAACTTTTGAGTTCAAATTTAAACTATAAAACCTTAAGGGGAAAAATTGAAACTTTTCATAACACAAGGATCAAATAACAAATAATATAAATTAAACAATTAATTTTATCATTATCTATATATTTGACCTAATATCAATTTCTTGCAAAATAAGTTACCCAATTAATACAAATAATCAACTTTAATCATATAAGGAAGTTATTATCTAATCAATTGGTAATTATCTTTTGTTTAATGAAGGATATACTCATAAATATGTATAAAATCGGATTTTAATGACCTAAAACAGATAAGGCAAGTATCCATGAGTAAAACAACAAGAAATCCCGAAATCCCCTCTTTTTGACGCTCGAACTCGCCGAGTACCCCTATGGACTCGCCGAGTAGGGGCCTACTCGCCGAGTCCACAATGGGACTCGCCGAGTTCATCAGGCAGGTGGGCTAAAAATCGATTTTGCAACTTGAACAAACATACAAGGCATCAATACAATAGAAACTCTGATACCACTGATGGGTTTTAGCCATAAGAACATCCTATGTGCTCGTAAAAACCCTAATGCTTGGATATAGGTTTCTCTATTGTACATGCAACTCATCCAAGACTATAAACCCTAGATTTAGCATATGATAATCAATATAACATATGAATTAGGGTTTAGATCATACCTTGATTGTTATGTAGCAATAACAATCTCAAACCCTCCTTGTAATGACTTCAGAAAGCTTAGAGTCACAAATGTCACTCCTCTAATGGTTCACAAACACCAAGAGCAAGAGGATGAAGAAGAGAAGAGAAGGAGGCTGCCCAAAATGTGTGGAAACCCTAATCAACAAGTTCACCATGTTTTTGAGCCATAAGGGTCCTTTAAATAGAGAGGCTATTAGGGTTATCTAACAAGGAAACTCTAATTTGGATGCTTAAGCCCTAAGCAACCCATGAACTCCTTCCTTAAAGGCCTAGGACGATTTCTAATGGCTTTCCCATAGAATTCGTCCACCCCTTTAGTATAGAGTCCATTATCTCAATATTCAACTATCATACAATTGACAGTTCTAGTCCCTTAAGTTTAATTAATCTCTTTTAGTCACAAAATTAATTATAAATTAATTATTGACTAATATTAATTAAACAATATGATTTCTCCTTTAATATATTATTCTCATAATATATTAATAAATCACAATTAATCCTTTCTCTCCATAATTCATCCTATCAAGTTGCTTTGGTGAAGGCAACCCAAAAGGACCATGCACCATCGGGTCAAGTACATACCAAAATAGTTATGGACTTAGACACTAATCCAACATAAGGACGGGTCGCATTGGATGTGTATAGATTATTGGGAGCTGAATAAGGTGACGGTGAAGAACCGTTACCCACTCCCGAGGATGGATGATCTCTTTGACCAGCTTCAGGGAGCATCTTGGTTCTCCAAGATCGATTTGCGTTCAGGATACCATCAGATGAGGGTCAGAGAGGAAGATGTACAGAAGACGGCGTTCCGGACGTGCTATAGCCATTACGAGTTTGTGGTGATGCCCTTCGGGCTCACCAATGCTCCTGCCACGTTCATGGACCTCATGAACCGCGTGTGTAGACCGATGTTAGACCGGTCGGTGATAGTGTTTATTGATGATATCTTGGTTTATTCCAAGACGCAGAGGGAGCACGAGGAGCATCTGCGAGAGGTTCTGGAGACCTTGAGGAGGGAGAACTTGTATGTGAAGTTCTCTAAGTGTGAATTTTGGTTGCACGAGGTGCAGTTTCTAGGGCACCTTGTCAACCAGAACGGGATTTCAGTAGATCCGGCCAATGTGGAGGCCGTGATGAGGTGGGAGGTTCCAAAGTCTCCATCTGAGATTCGGAGTTTCCTAGGATTAGCCGGCTACTATCGAAGATTCATCTGGGATTTCTCCAAGATAGTCGTTCCCCTGACCAGACTGACAAGGAAGTCTGTGGGTTTCCGTTGGGGGACTGAGCAGCAGGCTGCATTTTAGACTTTGAGGCAGCGATTGTGCGAGGCGCCAATCTTATCCCTGCCGGAGGGCATGGAGGATTTTGTTGTGTACTGCGATGCGTCCATCTCTGTTTTGGGCACAGTATTGATGCAAAGAGGGCATGTCATTGCTTACGCTTCGAGGCAGCTGAAGCCTCACGAGGTGAACTACCCGACACATGATTTGGAGCTGGGGGGCTGTTGTGTTCGCCCTCAAGATTTGGCGTCATTACCTCTATGATGTTCGTTGTATGATTTACACGAACCACAAGAGCCTGAGGTATCTCATGGACCAACCAAATCTGAATATGAGGCAGCGTCGGTGGCTTGATGTGGTAAAGGATTACGATTGCGAGATCCTTTACCATCCAAGAAAGGCCAATGTGGTGTCCGACACACTTATCCGCAAGTCAGCGCCGATCAGGGATATCTGTTTGAGGATGACAATGGTGACTCTGCTTTTGGAGCAGATTCAGGAGGCGCAGAAGGAGGCCATGAAGGAGGAACATCGGAAGAGCGAGCGGATTGTAGGGCAGGTATCCTCCTTCTACTATGACAATCGAGGGTATTTGACACTACACCGTAGGGTGTGGGTTTCGTACCTCGGGGGTGTGCGCCAGGTTCTGATGGAGAAGGCACACAAATCTCGATTCTCCATTCATCCCGGGGCAACGAAGATGTATAGAGATCTTCGCATGGACTATTGGTGGCCCTGCATGAAACGGGATGTAGCATGGTACGTACGTGGAGTGGTGCTTCACCTGCAGGAAGGTCAAAGCCTAGCACTAGAGGCCACACGGCAAGATGCAGCCGTTGGACATTCCGCTATGGAAATGGGAGGACATTACGATGGATTTTATCACAAAGCTTCCCAGGACTGCGCGAGGGGTGGATTCGATTTGGGTCATCGTCGACCGACTGACCAAGAGCGCTCATTTTATTCCGATTCAAGAGAGCATCTCGGCCGAAAAGCTGGATGACATCTATATCCCGATGACTGTATGGTATGCTATAGTCTTTGTGATTATTACATCTGCTAGTATGGTTATATGTCTATATGATTATATGGTTACATTGTTATATGGTAATGATGGGCGAGGCCCGATGACTAGAACATATGCTAGTGTTTATGATCATTTTATGTGTTAGCATGATTATGTGATATTGTGTATGTGTGTCTAGTGGGCGAGGCCTAGTGACAGGAGAGGCCTAAGAATAATAGGTCTATAATCCAAGCGGGTCTAGATGTCGGGCGGGGCCCAAGGCCAAGTGGGACTCGAGACCGGGCGAGGCCCAATGGAGGGCGGGGGCCCAATATGTGATTTATGTAGGTGTGGTATGGGGTATCTTGGTGAACTCACCAAGCTTCGTGCTTACGTTTTTTCATTTTATGTTTCAGGTACTTTGGTTTTCAATGGAAGAGCTCGGGATGGTTGTGGGGCACACACCACATGTTTCCGTATTCTATGATTTACTATGATTCGATGATGTTTTACTAAATCTTGATAACCATGGTTTTATGGAAGGAAGATCAAGACTTAGACCAGATGATGTTTTAATATTTGGATGGGCTGGAGGAAAACATGCATGTGTGGATCGAACAGGGGGTTCCCCTCTTGTAGGCTTGGGGAATGGGGTTTTCACTATGGGGCAAGCTACTTTAAAAGTTGCATCAAGCAAAGTGGCAAACATGAGAAAGCGTGCATGGAAAATCAACACTCGTTTATACCCTTTGCATTTGACACTTTTGGTTTCCTTGCGCCAGAAGCTATGGAGCTACTCAATAGAGTCCAATGGGTCATTAATAGTAATGTTATGACTCCAAAATCTATAGATGTTGTTTTTAAAAGAATTAGTTTTGCCATCCAAAAAGGGGTTGCCGCGCAGCTTGTTGCTCATTTACCCGTTACGTCTATGTAAAACTTTCTTCTTTATTTAACATAAAAATATCAATGCAAAAAGTTTTATGGAAATGAGATGTATTTACGATTTATTAATCTAAAAACGAAATTTTGTGTTATTATTTTTGGGACGTTACAGTACGTTGTGTTCAACGAGTATGCACATCGTAACTTTGGAGTACGCACAACGTACTGGGCTACGTGTCTGGATCTAGATCGTGAGTATTTTCTTAATACGCCCCGTGTAACCCGACTTACATCCAACGTACATAAGTCGGTTCCAATATTTTCGGTCAACCAGAAGAGAGAACTTGATTTTTATTGATCCTTGGTCGACAAGTTGTTAGGAATCAATGAATAATGAATAAATATACATTGTATCAGTAGTTAGCCATTATTTTGAGATATGATTTATCTAATTCAAAGTACCTAAAGATATTTTTCTTCGGTTAGTTTATCGAGAATTGCAGTTTAATAGGATATTTGAGATTTAATTTAATAAAAGCCTTATTGATTGAGTTTGTGTGATTTGTGTAACCTATAATCAAGAATTCCAAATTAATTCACCATCGCTCCTCTTGTGTTCGACACATGTTCTTACCACAACTATACTATTGCACGATTAAGTACACTATCTAGTGTGTTTATTAGTCCGGTTGAGATAAAATCAGTTTATAAATTTAAAACTTGAGTAATAAAATATATATAAAAACACATCAATTTTTTGGCACTATTTTTGGGGAACAATTTTCAATTAATTTGGTTTGTTTGATTATTCTTTATTTGTTTTCAGTTTTATTTTATTTTGTTTTATTTTCATTGATAATGTGTCACTTGTCGGAGGGTTTTTCCTATTGTTTAAGTGCATAATTTAATTATTCAAAAGTGTCCAAATGGAATTTGATAGAAAAAGGAAATAAAATGCACAAAAAAATCATTATGAAATTACGCCTAGCGTAGGTGCTGGTACGCCTTGCGTACATAACCGAGGATCGCGACTACAACTTCTCAGCATAGCAAGTACGCCCAACGAACATTTGGAGAATGCCCAACATTCTTCAAGCAATAGCGATTTCGGAACTGATCCACACCGAGTACGCCCCGTGTACTTAGGTCTTACGGTCAGCATAAAGCTTCGACACAGGTTATATCGTTCTGCCTTATTTCTTTCCTCTTTCACTTCTTTTCTAAAACACGTTGTAACGTCTTGTACTCAACGAAAGCTTCGATTTTTAATTTTTCTTTGATGAATTCTACATTAAGGTATGATTCTAGTTAACCCTTTTGCTTAAATTTGTGTTTAATTTCATGCAATTTGCTGCATTGTGAGAGATTAGAAATCTAGGGTTTATAACATTCTTGATTTAGGGTCAAATTTTCATGCAATTGGTACTACATAATCCTTAAATGGACTGATTAAGACCCTAAGAACTAAACCTTTGGAATGATTTTGGCCTAGAACTCGAAAACCACCCCTTGCGAATTGCCCCACTAGACGTACACCCAACGTACATCGTTGTGTCCAACTCTCTCTTTTTTTTTCTTTAATCTGTTTAATGTTGTTTTGGTGGTGGTTGTTTTGTGCTTAATTTTTGCAGATTATGGCTAAAGGAAATCAAAGAAGAAACCAACCTCCCGAGGAAATAACTGATCACCGCTTTTTGCAAATCCTACAATCTTTGAATGAAGGAACTCATGCTAGATAACAAGAAAAACTTAGTTTACTGCTCACCAAAGAAATAGATATCGCGTCATCATTCGATTGGTGATTGGCATCCCAAACTGGACTTGATGAACTAATCCAGAAGTTTTTGCAATACACCCACCTTGATGCGAGTGGAGTGCCTTTGTTTGTATGTTGTGGTAGGGAAAGACTGTTCAAGATACAAGACCCTATTTACCGGGAATTTTTGCTGAAGTTTTATTCTACAGTTTACTTTGATACTAGGAAGACCCCTGATGACAGGACATCCTTTTACTTTCGACTTGCTAGAGTGAGTAGGGAGTGTGGTGCGATTGAGCTTGCTGTTAAAGTAAGAGTTTATACTTTGGATGAGACAAGGAATGTCCACTTTCTGACATTTCTTGTTGATTTTGTTATGGGACGGCATGTTGACTACAACAAGAATGTATTTTGGGGTGATATTACAGGAGGAGTGTATATACTGTCAACCACAAGAGGAAGCACGATTCGTTCCACCGCCTATGGATTATTGCACCGCTTCACATCCATTTCTCTTACGCATCACAAGAATAGTGAGAGAGTGTGCCTTCTTCTAATTTGTTCTTCCTGTGGGCGCTTGTTACACCAGGGAGGCACCTGAACCTCCCAATTGCTTTAGCTACTTATATGGGGAGGAGGGCCAGGGGGATTCGAGAGGATAGCCTAATTTGTGTTGGGCACTTTATCACACATCTGGCCAGATCTTATTTATTATTTATGAGAGACATCACAAGATCGATGGTGTTTTATGATGCTAGACCAATGAGTTAGAAGTTATTTGGAGTTGATGAGGGTACTTGAGTGTGGTGTGGATGGTATTCTGAGGTTCACGTCGATTTAGTGAGGGATTATTTTTTTTCGAACAGTGGTGTTTCTAACTATACATTGATTCCTATGGCATGGAAGAGATGTTCCTACACCATGGAGTTTTATTTCAACACAAAGCAGAAGTATCATCCCAGCTGCCATGACATTGTTGACACTTTCCTATGCCGTGGGGGAGTTTTTCATCACGAGAGGAGGCTGCCATTCTAGACACCACCACGTGGTCAACACTTACCACGTCGTGGCCATGCTTTTTCCTCATTCAACGAAATGACGTGGTCGACAATTTCCTACATTGTGGTCACTATACATTGCATTAGTTTGCAATCCTTTACACCACATTTCAGAAGCCGATGTTCTTGGTTTTATTTTCTGGCACATTCAGAAGCAGCAGTTCTAGTTTCCAGTCTTCCAGCAAATTTATGGAGTAACTTTTAGCAGCCCCATTTGATCTCGTTACTACTACCCCAGGGGAGTATGTTCCTTTTTCTCTTTTTTACTGCTTTTATGTGCTCAAATGGTTTTATGCATACAATGAGGGAATTGTATGAAATAAGTGTAGGATAGAGGGTTGAAAAAGGAATTTAAGTTTAATTTGGAAAATTAAAAATTTCTAGATCAGGTAAATTTAAAAATTTATAAACTTGAAAAATCGTTTACTATGAAATCTAGTGATAATTAAAAAAAAAACTTAATGCTAGTATTGTATGAGATGATCCGATGATAGCCCAAATGTTTACCTGAACCAATATATGTTATAGTGTATTTGTGGATTTTCATTCATTGTATAAAGTCTTGAGATATGAAAGGTAATCTGGTAGTTTGTACACTGTAAAAGGTTTTGCAGTGTGTACTTGAAATACATCCATGAGAGCTTATGTATTCTTTGCACTTAGACTAATACCTCTAACCAATAAAGGTTGAAGTTAAACTCCCTTGCTTAAGCATGTATGATTTGAGCGAAAAAAGTGAGATATATATATATATATATATATATATATATATATATATATATATATATATATATATATATATATATATATATATATAGAGAGAGAGAGAGAGAGAGAAAGAGAAATTACAAAAGTTGAAAGAATTTTGGAGCTACCAAAGTATGAAGATCAAAAGATCAAAAATTCTGAAGAATCAAAAATTGAAAACACCAAAAATCAAACAACAAAGTGTTGAATTCAAAGAAGTTGAAAATCAAATATCAAAGAAGAGATGAATTCGAAGAGCTCCACTGTCGTATCAAAGTTGTAATTCTTTCTAAATCATATGTATGCTTAGGAAACTTAACCAAAAATACCTTGAGGTTAAGAAAGATTTCTGATAATAGATTCGAAAGGGTCGAAAAAATGAGTGTCGTATAAACAAAGGGGTGAATGTTCATAAGGATTGGGAAGTTTTTAGGAATTATAGGCACAAATACATGCATTGTGGTCTTGGGATAATGGTTGGGTTTAAAATGGTTTGTTTTATGCGATATTGGTAAGTTAAAAATCAGTTTGCTTGGGGGCAAGCAAAAGACTAGTGTGGGGCAGTTTGATAATGTTTGTTATTGTGACATTCTCATTTTCACGGACAGAAAAGACCGATTTGTTTATGATTTGTTTTATAAAATCAGAGTAATCCTTTGATTAAAAGAGTTACGGAATTTGTTCCCAAAACAAAATATGATAAGAATTTATCAAAGTATTTCTTTAAAGAAATGTATTTTCATTAAATAACAAAATCTCAGGATGTCATGTTCCGATACAGACCAAAGTATAAACAATATAAAATAGACCTTACAACAGTTATTTATAACTATTGATCTATAATCCAAAATCTCTCGTCAAGTCCACCAACTTATACTCTTGTGCCATTACTTGTAATGCAAAGAAAACCGAGTGGGTCACGCTTGGGAGCCTGGTGAGCATATAGGGTTTTCAACCTAATATAATTATTATATTCAATCATCAAACAATCAACCTAATTACTCATCCCCATTATCTTCTTTATTTCTTAAGTTTTTACCCTAAGAATCGACTATCCTTCATTCATTCGTTCCTAAGGATTGACCTAAGGAATTGGCACAAAGTCCATTGGTGCCCGAGGTTCCTATAACAAACACTAAATCCATAGCTATCAAGGTTCATCTATACAATACTAAATCCATAGCTACCATCATTTTATTATAAGGCACTAAATCTATAGCTGCCATGGTTTTTAGAGTACACCGGTGAACATCAAGTCCACAACACCTACAAGTTGCGAGCTTGCTAGTGTTCCACATGACTGTCTAGAATAGTCTGTGGTTATCATCCCTACTCTGATGAATGATGGGGGCCATCGTTTGGGTAAAGGTTTCACTCATTTTTCACCTGTCACCCTCATCTCATGACCTATATCATCTTTCGTCTCATCCTCAAACTAATCTTTCCTCACACACCAACTGTTTCATCTACACATGTTCTATCCAACATATTTGTAGATATAAATTACATATATAGTTTAAATCATTTAAAAACCTATACAAAACACTCATTCAACATCCATCTCAAGTAAACAAACAACGTATAAACACATAGCATGTATTTCATAGCAAATACTTCATATCTATGCGGTAGAAGAAAGTAACTACACACCCGCTTGATAAGACGATTATCGGACAGCTGTACGGCTCTTAAAATATTATTCTTCAATGAAACCGGGAGATCTTCACAAAAACCGGGCTTCTCGCGGGCAGAGTTTCGACTCGACAACTCTATTTCTCGGGATCTTTGAGGCTTCGGGACTTGCTTCGGGTCTCGGGATGATACCGGGGCTTCGGGGTATAACTTGCACATAAAAAGAGAGTATAGGAGTGAAAGAGAAGAGGTTGAGCAACCAAATTCGGCTGGACTCGACTTCTATTTATAAGAGGAGTCTAGCCCCCGAACGCAGTGCGTTCCTTGGACGAACGCAGCGCGTTCCGGTGCGTCATTGCTTACCAAGCTTCGGAAATGATGGCTATGTGACTAGAGCGCGACGTGGCCAATCCGAGGTCAAGCAAAACGAACGCGGGGTATTCCCTCCGGATAAGCTTCAGTATACGTGCCTCGAACTCCAAAAATTCTTATCTTTCGCATACGAGCTCCGTTTTTGACGTTCTTTATATCCCCACATAGGTGAGATTATGCTCTACAACTCTCGTTTAGACTCCGTCGGCAAATTTTGACTTTATTTTTATTATATTATTTTTAGTAGGTCGGGACAGGAAAAACTCCGTTAGAAATTCATAACTTCTTCATCTGACGTCCGTTTTCATCTGTCTTTTTACCGTTGGACTACTATCGATGAGATTTTCGATTCTCGTTTAGATTGTTTTGGCTAGAAACCACTCGATCTCATATTCGAACTTTGGGCTACATACCGCTAAGTCGAAACTTCGAAAAATCATAACTTCACGAAGTCAGATTTAGACGTTCTTTTTATGCACGCTCTCGGTTTAGCGTATTCTACAACTTTCGTTTAGATAACTAAGGCTAAATATCGCTCTATCGTAAATTCACTATTTACGTCACGCAGTTTTGTACCGGTTTTGTCACGAAACTTCGATATGTCATAACTTCTTCGTTATAACTCAGATTTCAGCGTTCTTTATATGTACGGTAACCTTGTGACATATACTACAGCTTGGTTAAGATTATTTATTCTAAACACTCTTCTATCAAAAAGTCATTTTTGATGCTTATCATCTCTAAATTGACCAGCCCGGATCTACGGGCGTTACAGTTATATATATATATATATATATATATATATATATATATATATATATATATATATATATATATATATGTGACTACATCTCCAAGATGTGTCCACACCTAGACCTTGCCTTGCCAATAGGGCTTGAGTGACCTTAAACTTTTCAAGAACTTGTGGGTTAGGGAGAATAATTGGAGGAGGAGAAAGAAGTATGATATCCATGGGACATCATCTTCATTAGGAAACCTTGTTTCAAGAGATTTGGGAAGATCATAAGTGTCTAAACCAGACATCTTTTGGGAGATATTCAAGATAGTTGATCTTAAGTCCTTAATATGACACCCAATATGAAATATTAAGGCTAGGACCCAACAAACTATTTTATAACTTAGAAGAGGTATGCCGTAATCCAAGCTATAAAATATTTGAAGGTAGGTGAATGACGATTCACCAATTTCCACCAAGATAAACGAAATGTATTATTAGGTTTTAATTGGTTTTGAAACTCCTAGATCTTTGAGATTCATTGAACTTTTCAAAGGCATGTTTCAATCTCGAGTGTGCCCTTCAGGTTTTGTGACTGGGATGCCGAGGATCACAAAACAAGGTGTGAAGTAACCATGCAAATCACTTGGTACCCTTAATAAATTACCCCTCAATCGATGTGCCGGTTAACCACACACGCTCCATCGATACTATGATAAATATTAAGTCACCCTTTACCTACCTTGTTAAGTCCAAGTTAGTGTGTCGGTTAACCACACACGCTCCACTAACGACTTAGACAAAGTGTAAAGTGTAATTTCATGGATTAGCACCTTATTCACATTTTTCCTAAAGTAACTAAGATTGGGAATTTAATAAAACATTTAGTTACTTTATAATATTCATCATACTTTGAATGAGAATTAATAAGTCCTTGTCTTACCCGTTCGGCTAACGACCCTCCACCGATCAAGCAAGCGGTGGGTGAGAGTGGACACCCATTAAGTCACCATTTTATAGGCAACAACCTTATACCCACCTTATAGACCGGCTTCGTGAATGAGGCGTACTAGCGGTAAGACGACTTTGTTCTTATACATATATATATAATTATTAAATCATAATAATATAAGTATAAGGGTTGAATTTTAACTTTTAAAATTCTAGGGGTTGGAACTAAAGTTTTAACTTAACTTTACTTGTTCCAAAACTTGAGGGCAAGTTTTGTAATCTTTCAAAACTTTTCATTTCTTGTAACTTATGAGTTTAATAGAGTAATAAAATGAGGACTTTTCATTTTTCTAACTCTTGTGTTCTTTTAATGGTTTTTTAATCCAAGAGACTTTTGGTTTTCCATAACTTGAGGACAAGTTATGGACTCCATTAAAACACATTATGATCATGAATTAATCTACCACATAGGTTACAAATAATTCCTATGATCATCTAAACATCATAAGAACAAGAACATGAATATGAACACTTTCAAGAATCAAAATCACATTAAATCTTTGTAATTTTGATAATTTGTTGTTGTAAATGAGTTAGAAAAGACATTACACCTTCTAAAATAAGTTTTCAAGTACCAAAACATTTTAGGGTAATGATTCTAATCCATTTCCAGCAACACAAGTCGAAATTCTGCACTCTGTCGACCCTACTCGCCGAGTGCATAAACCTACTCGCCGAGTAGGTTGAAGATACACATGAACTCGTCGAGTCCTCCCCATGGACTCGCCGAGTCCATCAGTCAGACAGCAAGATTTTCGACTTTCTTCAACTTTTAAGCACAAATAACAAACAAACAAGCCTAGGCTCTGATACCGCTGATGGGTTTTGAGCATTCTAACACTTCCTAAGTGTACATGCAACCCTAATAACCTTGGATCTATGTTTGTCTAATTATCATGCAAAGATGAATTCCAAGGTTATATTCCTATCTAGCATACATGGGGAACAATTTTAACTTGAATCATAGATAGAATAACTTACCTTGTTGTTGCTTGTGTTCCTTGAAACCTTGTAAGCCTAGCACCCCAAGTGTGATGCCTCAAATGCTTCACACAACACCAAATGCTCTTGGAAAGACTCTTGAGATAACACACACTTCTCAAAATCGGCCAAGCCCTCTTGTTTCTTATGTCTAGCCGTTTTTGGTGGAGAATGGGATCCTTATATAGTGTTGACACATCTAGGGTTACACCATGTAAACCCTAATGTGTCATGACTCTTCATTTCCATGACCCATGGGTTTGTAACTCCCATGGAGCATCCATGGAGCATCCTATGGGTAGAACCCAACTTGATAATCCATGGAGCCTCTTAGCCCACTATACAAGATATGGATGAACCCATATATTTAATTAGTTAACCTTTGATCACTTAATTAATTCCAAATTAATTCTTGATCAAACTAATCAAATAATATTATTAATATATTAGAACTTATAATATATTAATAATCTCCAAGTGTTATTTCTCTCATTTAGTCTATCCAATTGCATGGTGCCATGCAACCCAAATGGACCATGCCGGGTCGGGTCAAGTACAAGCCCGAAATAGTTATGGACTTAGACACCTTATCCAACACTTTATATCCCCACATAGGTGAGATTATGCTCTACAACTCTCGTTTAGACTCCGTCGGCAAATTTTGACTTTATTTTTATTATATTATTTTTAGTAGGTCGGGACAGGAAAAACTCCGTTAGAAATTCATAACTTCTTCATCTGACGTCCGTTTTCATCTGTCTTTTTACCGTTGGACTACTATCGATGAGATTTTCGATTCTCGTTTAGATTGTTTTGGCTAGAAACCACTCGATCTCATATTCGAACTTTGGGCTACATACCGCTAAGTCGAAACTTCGAAAAATCATAACTTCACGAAGTCAGATTTAGACGTTCTTTTTATGCACGCTCTCGGTTTAGCGTATTCTACAACTTTCGTTTAGATAACTAAGGCTAAATATCGCTCTATCGTAAATTCACTATTTACGTCACGCAGTTTTGTACCGGTTTTGTCACGAAACTTCGATATGTCATAACTTCTTCGTTATAACTCAGATTTCAGCGTTCTTTATATGTACGGTAACCTTGTGACATATACTACAGCTTGGTTAAGATTATTTATTCTAAACACTCTTCTATCAAAAAGTCATTTTTGATGCTTATCGTCTCTAAATTGACCAGCCCGGATCTACGGGCGTTACAGTTATATATATATATATATATATATATATATATATATATATATATATATATATATATATATATATATATATATATGGTGTCTTATTACTTTAGACTAAGCTTTTATGCTATTAAGAACTAAGAGGTACTAATAATGTTTAAATACACATTTTACAGGTATAAATTGTTGTTAGAGCAGAAACGATGCAAAAAAGACGGAAATTGGAATTGGATTGCAAAAAGTGGAAGAGAGGCTGAAGAGATCCATTACGCCCAGCGTAATGGGTATGCACCTAGTGTACGTTTGTTCAACGAGTACGCCCAGCGTAACTTCGAAGTACGCCCAGCGTACTAGGCTAGGTGTCCGGCTCCAGATCGAAATTATTTGCTTAGTACACCCCGCATAAACCGACTTATGTCCATCGTATGTAAGTCGGTTCAAAAACTTATAAATTGCGATTTTCGGTCAACCAAAAGAGGGAACTCGGTTTTTATTGATCCTTGGTCGACAAGTAACCTTCCTTCTGTCGTTTTGTGAGTCTAGAAGGCGGTCGGAAGGCCGTTAAGCTGATAGGAACGAAGATCTGAAGGATTATGGAGCGGATTCATATCAAATATCATGTGGTTTTTTGTTCTAACCAATATTAGCATTCCACTGTGATTCCATTATATGCTACTTTCTGATTTGGGTGTTAAAACCTTTTACTTTGTGTTTATGATTGAATGAATCTTTGATTTTATGGTTTAATTGCTATTTGGATTGTTTATTCTTATTAAATTTATTTTTTCAAGTGTGATTGAAAGAACCATATGTGTTAAAGATTGTTACTTTATTACCCATTGCTGAATTAATAGAGTTGAGATGACCATTTTGACCGTGTACATTTCAATCGTAGTTGTGCACGACCTTTGGTGATTATGACTAGGGTTAGAGAATAAAGTGATGAACTTTAATGTGTGTGCATGAGTAGATAACCACTCTATGCATGAGTTAACTCCTATGACCATTTGGGTTAAATAAGATCAACACTTGCTTAATACGAACTAAATACTAATTTTCATGATTGTTTGTTCACTTGATCAATGAATTAATAGTTGTGTTGAAATCAAAGGATTAGTAGTCTTGACCATGATGCCAGTCATACTAGGAATCGGTGAATAATGAATAAATATGCATTATATCAGTAGTTAGCCATGATTTTGAGATGTGATTTATCTAAATTAAAGTACCTAAAGAGATTTGTCTTCGGTCAGTTTATCGAGATTTGCAGTTTAATAGGATATTTGCGATTTAATTTAATAAAACCCTTATTGATTGCTTTTGTGTGATTTGTGTAACCTATAATCAAGAATTCCAAATTAATTCACCGTCATTCCCCTTGTGTTCGACATCTAGTCTTACCACAAGTATACTCTTGCACGATAAGGTGCACTGTCTTATGTGTTTATTAGTCCGGTTGAGATAAAATCAGTTTTATAAATTTAAAACTTTAGTAATTATAAAATATAAAAAAAACACGCATCAGATTCAAATCTTATCATCATCTTAACCAACATTGTTTGATTCACTACTAAAACCAATTTTTTCATTAGCCCAATAAGTCACATACCATACCAATCAATAAGAAAAAAAGGAACGACCATAATCAATATCGTACTGATCTAGCTAAGCATACTATTATGTCATAGTATTACAAAAACATTCAACACACAAAGGATCCAATCATGACATAAGTCATATAGTGAGTAGACTCACATGAAGCTAATGAAAACAATCTCAAAATCTCAGACAATAACAACTAACCCAAACTACCTACAAGCAAATAAAGATCAAACCTCATATTATAGCTTAAATCCCCACAAGTTTGAACAAAAGTCAAAATTGGTAAAAGTCAACAATCAAAGTCAATGGTCATCAACATGTGACCAACCTATGGTCGTGCCAAGACCACTAGAAGAAAATTATTCTTCAATTCCTCGAGCTTGTGTCGTGAGCCATGAATCTGGTTGCGTTATGAATCTAGCTTAACAGACTTCCTCAATAAGGACTTAATCCTTTAAGCCAAAACTCCAAACCTCATATCTGATTCACATAGTGATCTTAATGGATACAATTTCCAATTTTATCCATAAAAATGTTGAAATACTCCCAAATATAAACTAAGTCCAAAACTCCATAAAAAGTGGCAAACCTATGTGCATTGCCACATGCATGGTCTTTTTTTTTCCTAAATGAAAGTACGAAAGCAAGAACATCACCAACAAAGGTCCTGGAATCCGTCAAACTCCAATAACATGAATATAAAGAGACAAAAGTTACCTCAAAGTCACCAATAACCTAGATCTAGTAATAAATGATCATAAAGATTGAATCTTTTTACCTTCCCAAAGTCCAAAAGATTATTATCTTGCTAGAACACCAAAGAATCACAATCCAAAACACTTCCTCTAGATTCTTCTGTTGGGTTTTGAGCATTCTAAAACTCCTAAGTATACATGAAACCCTAAATACCTTGGATCTATGTTTTCTCTATTATACATGCAAATATCAACTTTCCAAGGTATTCATCCTAACTAGCATAATAACATTGATTCATATGAATATTTCAAGTTAGAATTACATACCTCTTTGATGTAGAATGTCTTCATGAAGCTTGAGTGCTTAGTGACCCAAGTGTGACACCTCAAATGGTTCATACAACACCAAATACACCTGGAATAGATTGAGAGAACATACACACTTCATGAAATCTGCTAGCCCTTCATTCTCACACATATTGGCCGATTTTTCCCTAGAATATGATCTTTATATAGTGTCACAATTAGGGTAAACCCTAATTGTCATGGCTTTCCATTTCCTTGGATCCATGGGTGCAAATACACCATGGAGCATCCATGGAGCATCCTATGGGTTTTAGCCCAACTTTATAATCCATGGAGTCTTAGCCCACTATACAAGTATGGATGATTTACACAATCAACCCATATATTTAATTATTCTTCTTTTGATCACTTAATTAATCCTAGATTAATTCTTGATCAATACTAATTAAATAATCTTATTAATATATTAGAACTTATAATATATTAACCAACCTTAAGTGTTATTTCTCTCATTATAGTCTATCCAAATGCATGATGCCATGCAACCCAAATGGATCATGCCGGGTCGGGTCAAGTCTTACCAATTATAGTTATGGACTTAGACATTAATCCAACATCTTCTCCCTTTATCTTCACAAAATGAAAACGAAAATATACAAACTATCAAATGGGCCTAGGGATTGATGAGAAAATGTTTTTGGAGGTGGAGGCTGAAAAATGGCAAAACCCTAGGTAACTGTGCATTTAAATAAGCTTAAATCCTGAGGATTCTAGGTAAAACCCAGTTTCCAAGATTGATCGATCTAGGGTGTTAAGGAGTAAAAAGTTTGATTTTTGGAAAAGATCACGTGTTTGGATGCGAAAAGGGAGTATCTGCATGTAATTGGATGCGAATAGGAATGTTTGGATGAGAAAGGGAGTATCTAGATGCGATTAGATGTGAATAGGAGTATTTGGATGTAAATGGGAGAATTTGGATGCGATTTGATGTGAATAGGAGTGTTCGGATGCAAATAGGGAGTATCCAAATGCGATTGGATGCGAATGGGAGTGTTTAGATGCAAAAGGGAGTATCCGGATGCAATTGGATGTAAATATGAGTATTGGATGCGAAAGGGAGTATCCAGATGTGATTGGATGTGATTGGATGCGAACACGAGAGATAGGAAGAAAAAGGAGTATCCGGATGCGAATGAGGGATCCAATGTGAACGAGGGTACTCATTGTGATGGGTGTTCCGACGCGAGCACTTGGTGGCTATTCCAAAATATGGAGTATGTTGGGCGTACCTGGAGTATGCAGCGCGTAGAGCCGCAGTGTGCAACCCTAAATTTTAGGGTTGAGATCCTATTTAAACACCTTAAGTCCCTTTAGACCTCTTCATACTCATCCTCCAATCACCCCAAAGCAGTCATTTCGAAACCCTAGCCACCTTGTGAGGTTATTGACCTGTTAGAGTGATAATTTATGTGTTTTGGTGCATATCGAAGAAGTGTGAGTCCATTAGAGAGGTGTTAGGGAGCTTAGAGCTTGTAGATCTAGACTTGGTTTTTCATCTAGCATCTTCTATAGGTGTAAATCTCTTAATTTTATGGATCCTTAGCTTAGATCTAGATTTAGGTTGTGTTTTGGCATGTTTTTTGCCCCTTGATTTGGTTCTTGTGAGTAAAAGCTACTCCATAACTTGTGATCATCCTTTCTTTGTATTTCTAAGGTTGATGAGCCATAAAATGGGAACTTGGAGAATCCCATTCTTCTATGCATGAATTATTAGTCATTTAATGAAGATATGAAACTAGGGTTTTGGTTTGGACTCCATTAATCCATGAAAAGTCATAAAGGCAGAGACTTTATGACTTAAGACGTCCCTTAAAGTTAGATCTGAGTGTTAAAGATGAGGTCTTAAAGGTATTAAGAGTTTAGGAAGTCATTTTGTCATTAGCTAGAGTACGTTGGGTGTAACCCAGCTGTACGCAATGCTTAACGGATTATGCTTGTTTTCTCTTCAATAGAACTATGGTACGCGGGGTGTAAGTTTGGAGTACACAAGGCGTACTCCTAGAGGTGCATTAGGCCATGTTGGGTGGGTTTAGCCTTGGAAGGGGTAAAATGGTCTTTCACCCTTAATGGAAGAAAATAAGAAATGGTCTTTTACCCTTCGAAGGGCTATCAACCTAATTATTAATTAGGTTTGGTTTTGGTAAGTTCAGTGTGAGGAGCCCTTGTAGCAGCAGCATGTGTGTGATTTGGTTATCGTCAGATTGAGGTGTGTTCCCTCATTGTACTTGGGGTCGAAGGCATCAAAGCTGACCCATTAGATTATGTTATATAGGAAGACCAGGGGTGGCCTCTAGAAATTTTATGAAAGACTTGCATATGGCTCCCATAAAATTATATTTAAGATCAGGGTCTGGACTCTGGCAACTATATGTAGGATGCTAGTTGTCTTTGATATACTTGCATGGAAGACCAGGAGATGGCTCTTGGCACTTGTTTGTAAGACATGGGTTTTGTCCCCTGGCATGGCAAGGAAAGACCGTGATACGGCTCATGGAAGAATGACAATTGTAAGACTATGGATGGCACATAACAATCTCAATTGTATGTATGGTATGTGGTACTTTGGGGAACTCACTAAGCTTTGTGATTACGGTATATGTTTATGGTTTCAGGTACTTCTGCATCCAAAGGTGAGGGCCCGATGTAACTACACAACATCCCCAGAGTTTTTCCACATTGGCATTTTATGATTTTACATCTGATGTTTAAATGATATAATCATTTAGATTGGTTTTGCAACAACTCATTTGTATGATTTATTGGAAAGAAAAAGAATTTTATAAAATATTTTTGAATGAAGAAAAGGGGTGAGATGTGTGCAATCAGTCGAACTTAATTAATTGATTCCCAGAATACCTATACATGTTTTTATGTTATATGTCATGAGAATTGCATGCTAGATTAGGGCTAAGGATCTGCTCAGGATTTCATGCTAGGAGAGATGCCTTTATATTTCTGTTGTTTGAGCTATTAGAATTGCATGCTAGTATAGATATCTGATGCTAGGTAGATTGGCTTGATTAAATGATGCACTGGTTAGAATTTCCCGATGCCCGACTGTTGCTTGCTTTGTGCTTTGTGGGACTCATATTGATGTAAGCTAAGTACATCATTAATATGTTAATTTACATGCAGTAAAAGTTAAACAATTTGAACAATTTAAGAGTGATTGACTTGGCCCTATTGCACAGCTCTCGTTTGAGTCTAACCGTTGTAGGATTGACTCTTTTAGTCAAAGGGTTATCTAAGATTTGTTGCATGTAATTGTATTCATGAAGTAGTTAGTTGACATTAATAAGGGACCTTCAGCATGTGGTGGAAAGGTCGGGTGAGGAACCTAGGAGAGCCCATGAAATGTTTGGTGAGTTTGGATGCGTTGTTTAGCTAGTATTTGGAGTACCAGTTTGAGAATGTAACTTATAGGATCCGAGATGATTCTTGAGAAAAGTATGGATATGTGTGGAAGGTAGTATTGGGCCCATACTACAGAAAGCACATGATCCGTACTCGAATTAAGAGAAGACACGGAGAATCTAGGAAGCCTGTGGGATGAGGATTCTTTGGGTATGTTCTGGTCATTGTATGATTGATTTTCAGAATGGTGATGAGCACACATGGAGGAGGTTCAAGTTCTGGTGCAAGCTCATGTTGGATTAGTGTCTAAGTCCATAACTATTTTGGTATGTACTTGACCCGATTATGAGCATGGTCCTTTTGGGTTGCCTTCACCATAGCAATATGTAGGATGATTTAAGGAGAGAAAGGTTTAAATATGATTTATTAATATATTGTGAGAATAATATATTAAAGGAGAAATCATATTGTTTAATTAATATTAGTCAAGAATTAATTGATAATTAATTTTGTGGCTAAAAGAGATTAATTAAACTTAGGGGACTGAAATTGTAATTATAAGATAATTATAATTGGGCTATGGATCACCTAATAATATATAGGTTGGACGAATTCTATGGGAAGCCCATTAGAAATCGTCCAAGGGATATGTTTAAGGAGTCCATGGGCTGCTTAGGGCCTAAGCAGTCAGATTAGGGTTTCCTAGTTGTAAACCCTAATAACCTACATGTATATAAAGGACCCTTAATCCCCAAAAACGAGGACAACACTTCCATTAGGGTTTCCAGTCGTTTTTGGTGCCTCCCCTTTCTTCTCCTCTTCATCCAAGTTGCATATGGTGTTTGTGACTCCATTAGAGGTGCAACACTTGAGGCACTAAGCTTTCTAAGGCCAATCTAAGCAAGGAATTGATTGTTATTGCTATATAACAATCAAAGGTAATTCTCTAAACCCTAATTCAGTTTATAACCTGTTAGATCTAAGTTTATTAGTCTTGGATTCAAAGCATGTACAATAGAGAAACCTAGATCCAAGCATTAGGGTTTGTATGAGCACATAGGATTGTTCTTATGCCTAAAACCCAACAGTGGTATCAGAGCCTTGATTGGTTTCAGTTGTATGTGATGCTTAACTGCTTTATTTGATGAAAATCGAGTTTTTGGCCCCTGTCCGACTCAACTCGGCGAGTCAGTACCTGGACTCGGCGAGTTGACCCCTACTCGGCGAGTCCAGGTCTGACTCGGCGAGTCAGTTCATCAGGCAGAGGGATTTTCGGGTTTTGGCTGTTGTTTTGACTTGGACTTGATGCTTAATTTGTTTTATGAAGTTAAAATCCAAATTTTATCTTAAATTAGTGATTATCCTTGCCAAAACAATAGATAATTTCAGATCTTTTAAATATTGGTTGTTTATATGATAAATATGGATTATTTCAAATTATTTGGTAATTATCTAATGACTAAAATAAGATTAGGTCAAATGTAGATAATTATGAAATTAATTGTTTAATTTGAATTATTTGTTATTTGATCCCTAATGTTTTGAAATGTTTCAAAACTTGCCCTCAAGTTTTGGAATTTAAAAGTTGATTATAAGTTTAATTTTGAAATGTTAAATTCTAAAACCCTAGTAATTTGAAAAGTTCGAATCACACCCTTATGATTTTGTTAATTAATTAAAGTGTATAATTAAAAGTGATTTAATAAACCCATAAAGTTTTTGGTTTACATTTAATTAAATTAAAAGTATAATTTACTAAGTTAAACCACCTAGTATTTTAAAAATGTAAAATACACCCTATACTATATATAACATTAAAAGTCTAGTATTATATGAGTAAACAGTCAGTCTTACCGTTAGTAGGCCTCATTCACGAAGCTGGTCTATAAGGGGTGTTTAAGGAAATTGCCTATAAAATGGCGATTGAATGGGTATCCACTCTTACCCACCGCACTCTTGACTAGTGGAGGGTCGTTAGCCGAACGGGTAGGATAGGACAGAAACCTTCCATTATAAGTATAATGAAGTACAAAGTAACTACATGCTTTTTCAAATTCCCAAATCATAGTTACTTTAGGAAAAATGTGAAATTGTATGCTAATCCATAGAATTACACTTTGTACCCCTGTCAAACGTCAGTGGAGCGTGTGTGGTTAACCGGCACACTAATTTGGGGATGACATTGGTAGCGAAGGGTGACTCGATGTTTGTCATAGATCAATGGAGCGTGTGTGGCTAACCGGCACATTGATTAGGTGATTGTAGCATTGGTTGCACCACGTGATTCGTATGGTTATTCACACCTTATTTGTGATCCTCGGCATCCCAGTCACAAATAGTAGGGCATAATCGAGATTAAACATGCCATTGAAAAGTTCAATGAATCTCAAAAGATCTAGGAGTTTCAATTCATTTAAAACTTAATCTTCCTTTTCGTTTTTCATGGTGGAAATTGGTAAATCGTCATTTACCTACCTTCAAATATTTTACAACTAGATTACGGCATCCCTTTTCTAGGTTGTAGAATATTGTGTTGGATCCTAGCTTGATGTTTCATTTGGGTGTTACATCAAGAATTCTAATCAACATAACTTGAATTTTCTCCCATTTTGTAGATGTCTGAATCTTACAATGGTCTTCCCAAATCCTTTGGAACAAGCTTTCCAAATGAAGATGACGTTCCGAGATACGATCAAGGAAATGAGAGTCATGCTTCACTTCCTCCACCTCCTCCAATCGTTCTCCCTGACCCACAAGTTCAAAGGCTTGAAAAGTTCAAGCTCACTCAAGCCCTTTTGGCAAGTAAACACGAAGATCGGAAACCTGTGTGTGCACACGTCTTAGAGATGAAGTCACACATTGATAGGATAAGCATGTTGGGTGTCGAGATTTCAAGTGAGTTGGCTGCTGACTGGATTCTTCAGTCACTTCCTGAATCATATAGTGAGTTCGTTAGAGAGTACTATATGATGTATCACGACGTGACCCTCATTAATCTCACCTATTTGCTTATAGCTGCTGAATCAGCAATGATTTGGCGTGTTGGTCAAGTAAACTTGTCTGGTGAATCAAACTCCCAAACTTCAATGGACACTGGCAACATTGGAAGTGCAGAAAGAACTAAGTCTGTGATTGTCCGATGTGCTGTGCCAAAGGAGTCCATTTGCTTTTACTGCCAAGAGAAGGGGAATTGGAGACGAAGCTGCCCTAACTACCTGAGAGATCTAAGAGATGGGAGAGCCAAGACGTATGGCTCTGCTTCAGGCAAAATCCATTATCTAACTCTTTTGAGTTCCTATTCTAGATTCTTAATACATGATGTGATAAGATTACATTTTGATGTTTTGTAGGATCGAAGAAAAGAGAGGAAGCTTGAGGGAAGAAGTGAGCTGAATCTAATCATGTAGAAATGGATTTCGATCGCATTACTTGAAGAATGGATTCTTGAGCTACTACTTGGAGTTAGAATAGATTGTTAAGAAATATGTAATAACATAGTTTTTCAATTGAATTGCATTGTAAGGACAAATTTTTTCCGCAATAAAATGAATTTTGATTTTATCTTATTTATTTATCCTTGCAATGGCATGTATGAAAAAATTGATGTTTGAATGTTTCTATTATTAGCAACAATGGATTTGATTCTTAATTATGTTATTTGTGGACATATCAAAAGTTTACCAAATAGGGAGAGTTTCTCATCACCCAAGTTTCAATTGGACAGAAACTTGGAATCATGCAACGTGTATTGTATGATGAATGAAAAACTTTCACATTTGGGAAATTTAGACTAATTCTTTGACAAAGTGTCAATTGAAGGACTGGGAGATCGAGTACACTAGGTCGTACGTTGATCAAGTCTACCACAAGAGTGACAAAGATATTCGTCATGATTTACTAAAGTTTAGTAAATATGGTTATACTTATAAGATTGAGTATAATTCTGAGTTAACTGAAATAGTTTCAATCAATAGCAGAACGAATAAGAAGAATCAAGAAGGCAGAAAGATAAAAGTTTCTCCATTCTAAGAATAA
Organism: Lactuca sativa; assembly: GCF_002870075.4. Taxonomy (NCBI): domain Eukaryota; kingdom Viridiplantae; phylum Streptophyta; class Magnoliopsida; order Asterales; family Asteraceae; genus Lactuca; species Lactuca sativa. The sequence goes on from NC_056626.2 coordinate 130,440,471, forward strand.
GGGAGAGTACCTTTTATTGTGTTTTATGATGAAGTCTTAATGATTAAGAACCATATCTCAATTGATCCTCTAAGTGAGTCTTAGTGCATTTGCATGTCTAAGAAGGGGAATCGAGAATTGTAGAAATGGTTAAATCAAAGATTCAATCATACTTCGTTCCAATATCAAGTCTTAGAGTCATACTCCAAGATTGTGACATTGAGTGACAAGTCTTAAGTAGGTTTATAACACTCATCAAATGTGGAATTTGGAAAAGTTTTCTTATTCTTGCACATTAGAAATTGGTAAGTTGTGATGTCTTGGATAAGACAAAGACCAACTAGGACCAATTTGTGAAGTGTTTTGTCTTGAAAAGAACTACACTAACTCTTGAATATTTGCTTTGTCAAGAAATGTTTCTTGACAAGAGAATCTTATATGTCAAGGAGTCAGTGGGAGTCTTAATGGTCTTGAAAGGTTTCAAGAACAAATCAAGAATATACCTTATCAATCATCACTAGCACACGACTTGAGGTTTGCAACCTATCTTGCTGACATTATTTTGTTTTTGTGCCATTCCAATTGAGTTAATTGCGTATGTGAGTTCTATGAATTCTCATTTGAATGCATACTAGAGCCTTAGTCGATGGAAAGTACATTGATATGTAAGGACAAGTTACTAAACTACTTGGAAGACATGGTGGGCACTCGTGTTACCATAAGGCAAGAAATCAATATTAAGAAAGTTCAGTCCATATGAGTTTGGATTTGTCACAAACCTTGGTTTTGGCAAATTCACATGGATAGGAACTCATACACCATAAAATCTAAGTGTCATAAGATTCCCTCCTTCATGAAAATGACTGTGAGGAAATGCTTTCACTAAGAGAGATTTTAAGAAGATAGCAATTGTGAAAATTGTATTCTCAAATTCGATTATGGTTACGGCATCCCTTTCCATAGATCAAATTGTGAGATTTGGCAATTAGTTTAAACATTTGGAACTTAGTAACATAAGTTCTGAATTGTTTAAACACACATATGAGCTATCTAAGGCAAAGGTGTATAAGTTTAAGAAGCTTAGATAAAGGCTTATCGAAGCATCTGGTATTAGAAATATGAATTTCAGAAGTTCAATAGGCATTGTTTTCTGGAAGTACATTTGTTTTCTGAATACATGTCAAAGCTAGTGGGAGCATAAGTGTTATGCTTATATGATAATAATCATCATGATAGTGGGAGCATAAGTGTTATGATTGTATGATTATTATGGCGAGTATTGCAAGTTAGCAATATTAATTATAGAAAAACAAGGATTCAATTTGCAAAGTTGCATGGGTTGAAAAGTTGTTTTAATATAATTAAGGGAGAGAATATTATACTTCGTTTCAAAATCTAAAGCTTAGATTGAGAAATTTAATATTTTCAGTCAAAGGATACATTGTGTGTTCTTAAAATTCGATTATGATTACAGCATCCCTCTTCATAGTTCGAATTGTGAGAACATGACACATAAAATATTATGGCAAAAGATTAGTAAAGTATCATATCTTTATGTAAGACATTATGCATCGTGTCCCATACGCTTCAGGTATAGGATCGATTGCAAATGTTATAATATTTTACCATTCTAAAATTTTCTAAATGTCTAGCGCATTAAGAGGGAAAAAGGACTAGAATTGGTTTTGACTAAAATAATTAAACAACTATCAAAGGATGATCCAAAATTCGTTGAGGATTGGTCGTTTGTGAGTAGTTGGAAGTATGGTATTGGATGGACCATATCGACATTATTATGAATAGATAAGATTCTATTAAGAATGAGTTGTCATATGGCAAATGTGGAAATGTTTCCATATTGGGAGTTTGATATTGAGATTCTATGCCTAGATTAGAAACTTTTATGCAGGAAGGATGTTCAAATGAATGTACTTTGAATGTGAGACTTCACGTCTATGGAATTGTCTTGTCACAATGTACGATAGAGTACTTCAAAATTTCATTAGCCAAGTCTTGGTGACTTTTGTGCTATGACTTTATGAAAGGATCGTTGCATAAGATGTTAGAATCTAGCATATTCTAAAAGTAGAAAAGAACCTTGTGTTCTTACACTAATGATAAGGATTGGGAATTGTGAAATGAGCATCATTGAAAAGGTTTTTCAATTGATCTATTTCACAAAGTAAGGACCATAGGAAACATAGTGTGCATGCTTTATGCATGGGACAGCTATTGTTGTAATTTAAGTAATAAGTTGATTTTCTGAAACAGTAAACGATAATAATGAGTAATCAATATGGTGGTTAAATAGAAGTGTTTTATTTACTCTCACAAGTTTGAGGCCATATAGGATTAAGTATTATTGTTATGTTTCAATTTGCATGTTTTGACTTCCATAATAACTAGGTTATTCAAACATCCATAGTCGGTCATACCTTGGGAGTAGGTATGAATAAAGACTGTCATGAATCTGTCTGTAGATTGTCTGAAGTGTTTAGACATAGCACAAGTTTGCTGCAGAGTTCATGAGTGCTTTGATAAGATTAGAGTATTGGATTAAACCCACGCTCACTTGGATCACTTCATGGTTTTATCACGAGTGATTAGTGAGACGATAATATTGTATATTCTTGAAACCGAGACGTGTGAGTTGTTATTTGTTGGTCGGTTGCACATTGATAATAAGTAAACGCACCAGTAACTTGGTGTTATAAAACTTATTGTTGTGTATGATTCGATCAATAAATGCAAGCAAGCATATGATTCAAAGTTTATCCATTCCTTTTACTCAAAGTGGGATAAAAGCGATATATGTGGGCCTCTCGATGATTTAGTGATGACACCTAAGCGCTTGGCCAAGCCGGGACTAAGTTGATGTGTTCAATTGTAGTCTGTTATCAGTCGTCATAAATCGGAAGTCGGGAAACAGTATAGAGAGAATGATTGAAACTCGTGTCTTTTGTCTATACGATATCTTGAGAATGGAGGAATATATAATCCCTTATCTAGAGGACACGTTATCTGATAAGATCAGAGTTGACAGCGACTTTTGAAAGCTACGATTGCTGATCAGGTTCTGAAGTCATATGGAAAATAGTTATTAGACTTATCCAAGTGGGAGACTGTTGGATTAGTGTCTAAGTCCATAACTATTTTGGTATGTACTTGACCCGATTATGAGCATGGTCCTTTTGGGTTGCCTTCACCATAGCAATATGTAGGATGATTTAAGGAGAGAAAGGTTTAAATATGATTTATTAATATATTGTGAGAATAATATATTAAAGGAGAAATCATATTGTTTAATTAATATTAGTCAAGAATTAATTGATAATTAATTTTGTGGCTAAAAGAGATTAATTAAACTTAGGGGACTGAAGTTGTAATTATAAGATAATTATAATTGGGCTATGGATCACCTAATAATATATAGGTTGGACGAATTCTATGGGAAGCCCATTAGAAATCGTCCAAGGGATATGTTTAAGGAGTCCATGGGCTGCTTAGGGCCTAAGCAGTCAGATTAGGGTTTCCTAGTTGTAAACCCTAATAGCCTACATGTATATAAAGGACCCTTAATCCCCAAAAACGAGGACAACACTTCCATTAGGGTTTCCAGTCGTTTTTGGTGCCTCCCCTTTCTTCTCCTCTTCATCCAAGTTGCATATGGTGTTTGTGACTCCATTAGAGGTGCAACACTTGAGGCACTAAGCTTTCTAAGGCCAATCCAAGCAAGGAATTGATTGTTATTGCTATATAACAATCAAAGGTAATTCTCTAAACCCTAATTCAGTTTATAACCTGTTAGATCTAAGTTTATTAGTCTTGGATTCAAAGCATGTACAATAGAGAAACCTAGATCCAAGCATTAGGGTTTGTATGAGCACATAGGATTGTTCTTATGCCTAAAACCCATCAGCTCATGCGTTAGATTTGTGTCGACTGATGATCGGATATGCGAGTTCATATTTTCGGAGATTACCCTAATTTACTGGCTTGGACGTTATTTAAACTCACTTATATCATTTAGTCTAAACCCTAATCAGCCTCTATAGCCTCTTTTCGTCCTAAAATCCTATTTTTGCAAGAGAGTGTGAGTTTTGTGTCATAAAGTGTTCTTGGTGGCCATTCTAGTGGATTTTCAAGAATAAGGAAGTGGTGTTCAAACATTGAATGTGGGAAGAGCTTGAGGATCCTGCATCTAGAGTATCTTGGGAAGCTATAGAAGGTAAAAAGCTTACTCCTTGCTTATCCTTGTTGTTTGTTGTGTTAGGGTTTTCTAGAAGTCCTCTTTTGAGTCCATAAATCCTCTCTTGGGAATTTAGGCAACTCTAGAGGTTAGGAACGATAGATCTGAGGTCCTTTGGCTTCATTATATCATAAAAATGCAAAGTTGATGACTTCTATGGCTCCATGCATGAGTTAAGACCCCTGGAAAGGTCTTAATGAGATAGAATGGGTTGTTTAAGGCATAAAGTTGCCAACTTTATGCCTTAGGACCCTTAAAATGTCTAAGATCTGAAGTTTGAGTGAAAAGTCTTCATGCATTAAGGACTTAATGGAGTCGGATGCAAGACAGTTTGTAGCATACTTGGGCTGGTGGTCGAGCAGCTATTTTGTTCAGCAGACTGAGGTGAGTCTTCTCACTATACTAATGGGTCGAAGGCACCAATGTTGACCCATTACTTGATATGATGTTTCATTAGTTATGTATGCAATGGCTTGTTATTTGGCATGTTATGACTTATGTGAAGACTATGGGGGAGCCCATGGCACTAGGTAAAGACCATGGGGGTGCCCATGGCCCACAGATGTGTAACATCCCCCTCTGGAACATATCATAATATTGTCCGCTTTGGGCCACTCGACACAAGGACTTCCCAGGGGGTCACCCATCCTGGTACTACTCCCGCCCGAGCACGCTTAACTGCAGAGTTCTTATGGGATCTGCTACCCTCACGGCTTTAAAACGCATTGTGATAGGGAAGGTATCCACACCCCTTATAAGGAATGCTTAGTTCTCCTTCCCAGCCGATATGGGATCAGATCTAACCAACTTTCACCCCCCATTATAGGGTTCGACGTCCTCGTCGAACACATCGACCCGTGCCCTGACTCTGATACTAACTATGACATCCCCAATTTCACGGCCAGAAAAGACCGATTTGTTTCTGCTTTGTTTTATAAAATCTGAGTAATCCTTTGATTAAAAGAGTTGCGGAATTTGTTCCCAAAACAAAATATGATAAAATTTATCAAAACGTTTCTCAAGAGAATGTATTTTCATTAAATAATAAAACCTCGGGATGTCATGTTCCGATACAGACCAAAAGCATAAACAATATAAAATAGACCTTACAACAGTTATTTATAACTACTGATCTATAATCCAAAATCTCTCGTCAAGTCCACCAACTTATACTCTTGGGCCATCACCTGTAATGCAAAGAAAACTGAGTGGGTCAGGCTTGGGATCCTGGTGAGCATATAGGGTTTTCAACCCACAATAATATAATTATTATAATTAATCATCAAATAATCAACCCAATTACCCATCCTCGTTATCTTCTTTGTTTCTTAAAGATTACCCTAAGAATCAACTATTCCTCGTTCATTTATTCCTAAGGATTATCCTAAGGAATCAGCATGAAATCCATCGTTTCCAGGGTTTTCTCAACAAACACTATATCTGTAGTTACCAAGCGCTAACTCTATAGTCGTCAGGGTTTATCTCGTTTATTGACAGTATTGGTTCCGAGACATCCTCTAGCAATACATATCAATGGGTTTTTAGAGTACACCGGTGAACATCAAGTCCACAACACCTACAAGTTGCGAGCTTGCTAGTGTTCCACATGACTGTCTAGAATAGTCTGTGGTTGTCATCCCTACTCTGCTGAATGACGGGGGGCCATCGTTTGGGTAAAGGTTTCACTCATTTATCACCTGTCACCCTCATCTCATGATATATATCATCCTTTTTCTCATCCCCAAACTAATCTTTCCTCACACACCAACTATTTCATCTACCCATGTTCTACCCAACATATTTGTAGATATAAAATACATATACAGTTTAACTCATTTAAAAACTATATAAAACATCCATTCCAAATTCATCTCAAATAAACAACAGCATATAAACACATAGCACGTATTTTATAGCAAATACTTCATATTTATGTGTTAGAAGAAAGTAACTATATACTTACACATATAAACAACAATATATATACACATAGCACGTATTTTATAAAATACTTCATATCTATGTGTAAGGTGAAAGTGACTATACACTCACACATATAAACAACTTTATATATAAACACATAACACGTATTTCATAGCAAATACTTAATATTTATGTGTTGGAAGAAAGTAACCACACACTCACTTGATCAGAAGATGATCGGACATCACTACGGCTTGTAAAAGTAGTATTCTTCGGTAGATCTGGAAGATCTTCATACACCGGGCTTCTCGCAGGCAGAGTTTCAACTCGGAAACTCTTTTCTTCTCGGGATCTTCAGGCTTCGGGTCTTGGGATGATATCGGCGCTTCAGGTGGGGTTAAAATAGGGCTTAGAGAGGGTATTGGGAGTGGGAGAGAAGAGATAGAGCAACCAAAATTGGCTGACCCTCGATTTCTATTTATAGGGTCATTTTTCAGCTCTCACGTCGTGAATTTTAAGTTCTCACGTCGTGAATTCAATAGTCATCAGGTGCATCATCGCCACTTGCGGCTGTCAGGCTCCAGAAGTCATAAATACTGAGTTCACGTCGTGAACACTGTATTCACGTCGTGAACTCTGACAGTTTTGGGGTTTCGCGCCCCGAACTTCAGAAATTCATAACTTTCGCATACGAACTCCGTTTTCGACGTTCCTTATATCCAGGCGTAGGTGAGATTATGCTCTACAACTCTCGTTTATACTCCATTGGCTAATTTTGACTTTAATTTTAATATATTATTAATATATTATTTTTAGTAGGCCGGGACAGGAAAACTCCGTTCGAAATTCATAACTCCTTCATCTGAACTCCGTTTTGGTCTGTCTTTTTATCGTTGGACTACTATTGATGATATCTTCAATTCTCATTTAGAAAGTTTTGGCTAAATATCACTCGACCTCAATCTCGAGTTTCGGGCTGCATACTACTAATGCTGAAACTTCAAAAAATCATAACTTCCTCATACGAAGTCAGATTTAGACGTTCTTTTTATGCACGCTCTCGGTTTAACATATTCTACGACTTTCATTTAGATCGCTAAGTCTAAATATCGCTCTAACGTAAATTCACTATTTACGTCACGCTGTGTCGTGTCGGTTCTGTCGCGAAACTTCGACAGGTCATAACTTCTTCGTTATAACTCGGATTTTGGCGTTCTTTATATGTACGGAATCCTTGTGACATATTCTACAACTTAGTTAAGATTTCTCCTTCTAAATAATCTTCAATCAAAAAGTAATTTTTGATGTTTATCGTCTCTAAATTGACTAGCCCGGGTCTACGGGTGTTACAGATGTAAGACCATAGGGGTAGCCCATGGCATTCCGGGTGAAGACCATGGAGGGAGTCCATGGCAATCCTATATGTATGTTGCATGGCATTATGTGGTTATATGTTTATGTATTTTGGGGAGCTCACTAAGCTTTTGCTTACAGTTTGTTGGGTGTTTTAGGTACTTTAGGATCTAAGGGCAAGGGTTTGGCTTGATGGCGCAGCAGTCACTCTCCAGTATTCCGCATTTCTTGTTTTAGATACTCTGATCTTATGGAGATAAGTTTATGTAATGACATTTTGGAAAAACAAATATCATTGTGATTTTTGAATATTAAGTGAATTTTTATCTGAATTTTCAAGCTATTACATGGGAATGTATGCATGTTGTGCTCATGCTACTACTCTGCCTATTACCTGAGTTGGCTCCGTCTAATACCTGTGTTATGGAAGTTGATCGAATATTCAAGATTATGTACTTTCATCTCTCTTGCCCGCCGTAAAGAGTCAGATTCCTTTTAGTTTTTACTAATATGTATAAATATTATATATAAAACATTACATATAAATAGAATATTTTTACAATAAATGTGTTATTTTACGAACCAATGGATGAGCAAAATGTAATTGTTTAAAGTCGGTTTCAAATTGAGTTTTTAACGAGTCGATCCCGAGTAGCTCGCGAGTAGCTTGACCCGTTTGCACCCCTATTCACGAGTAGCTCGACTCATTTATTCTTACCTCGTTATATCTGAGTTGCTACCTCCAGGGTTAAGTAAATCGTTGAAAAAATTGTTGTCATCATCACCCTCAACGACTTTTTAACGAATTTCTTCTTGAGAATATTCCATTGTCGAATCTTTCCAAGTAGATCCTAAACAATTTCTCCATCCTCATCTAATCTTCCGAGCCATTTGATGTGCTTTTAACTCTCCCAAAAAGTAACTAATTTTTTTTAGATTTTCATAGTTTGCTTATAATTTATGTCGTTGCAATTTGTAATTCTTTTGTTATTAGGCATTTGGCGATACAAATCTCTTGTGTCATGTATGGCCTTGTTGTGCCATGTACGTTCCTATTGCGCCAAGGTGGTGTTGTTGCTCCAATCTTGATGTTCTTGTGCCATACTTGAAGCCTGTTGCGTCATCCATACGCTTGTTGTGCCATCATGGTGCAAGTTGGACCATCTTGGTCCTTATGAGCCAAGTATGTTATGAAGTCATCTATGGTGCTCAATAATGTTCCAGAAGATGTTGCATGGAGAATATGATTGGTTGTCTCCATTCATGGGTCAATGGGCTTGACCCATTAAGGTTTTAAGTTTGATCCCTAAAGTATAAATAGGGATGCATGCTAGGTCATTTTGTCTCTTGAATTCTAAGTGATAGGCAAATCTCTGTGTGATCGTATTTGTAACCTCTGTTTGAAAGCTCTGAAATAAATAATATTATCCTTCTGTCCGTAGACGCATGTCACCTTGACCGAACCACATAATATTGTGTTTTATATGCTTATAGTTTTGCTAGTTATCCGTTGCACTACCTAACATGATCAAACTAATTTGTCAGCAATAGTTGATGCTTTGATATGCACCCAATACTTGGTAAGAAAATCAATAAATTCAATAATAAACAACTTCGACACCATCTTCAAGGGCAATGGTATAGCATTTAACATTTTTTTATAATTGTTTATATAGATATCACATAAGTTTTAAACAAAGACAAATATGGTAAATAAACTCATGAAAAATTAGATTATGACTTTTGTTTGCTTAAGTAGCATTAAACTATGTATTCTTGTGTTACCATTTTGTATGTTTTTATTGTTTGATTTCGCATTAAAGTAAGAAAAATTTTTGGGTTAATTTTTGTTGGTTGATTTGACATTTTTCTAATCATTTGGGCTCAAAACATTAATTACAACTAACATACATAGATTTATCTATTTGTACTTATTGCATAAAAACTTACAAGACTACATGGTGTGGTGGGGGAATTGTCGTCGATCAAACACCGCCCCTTGAGTTGTTTTTTCGCTGGCAGCAATAAGCCAACGACACTATTTTCGTTCAAAAAAAGTGATGGATCGAAGCTTGTAGCCTTTGGACTTATTCCAAACCTTTTTTCTTTTTTTCTTTAACTACCACTATAAATACATGCCAAACTTTCACCATTTTTACCATTATAAAATACCAAATTTTTACAAACTTCTTCTAAAACTCAAAATGTCTTCCCATAAATCAAGAAAAAAATAATACGCCAAGCTTCTGTATATGAAAAAATATATGGCAAACTTTCTGGTTGGGATTTGTGCTCTGTAAGTTTTACATCTGATTACCTTCCTGAATTATGAATTTATTTAGCAATCTGTATTGCTTATATTTTTGCTTATTTTCTTTTACTTTTAGGTTATTGTGAAAAGTGGTGATGATTGTCGGCCGGAACATCTTGCATTATGGTATATTTGGTCGATTTACATTTATCTGAATAATGCATATGTAGTGTTTGGACAATTGAAAGTATGCTTAAAATGATTAAATTTGAAAAATGTTAGCATACTGTTAGTATTAAATGCTAACATTTTTCAAATTTAATCAAAATTTTCAAATTTAATCAAACATAATAAGCATACTGTATGATTTTCTATTGGTCGTCCATTAGACATAGAAAAATGAAATAATCAAATGATTAACGCATATCGACTAATGCTTAACACAACCACAGTTGTCTAGCATCCCATTAAAACAGAAAACCTAAACTAGGATAAGCGGATAACCAAAGATGATGTCTTTATAGAATGAGTCTATTGTATTCCGAAAATAACTCATATAGAAACAAAATTCATGTTCAAAAGAACAAAACAGCCTAAAAAAGGATGCATGTAATTATAAGAAAAAGAAGATACAGTAACCGAAAACAAACCTAAGCAGTAAGCAAAACAGCACCACCAGCCTCTTTAATCTTCTTCTCCGCTGTCTTTGATATAAGCTTCGCCTTAACAACCATCGGATGTGACGGAGGCACCATACCTTTCCCTAAAACCTTGAAGAATCCGTGCTGTGTTACATCGACTACAGGGATCTTGTCGGCGGAGGCATTCTCTCGCACGTCCTGAGGAACCATGGACCAGAGCTTGTCCACGTTGACGATGGGGCAATAGAACTTGTTTCGAAGCTTGTGGAAGTACCTCATTCCGACTTTACCGAAGTAACCTGGATGATATTTGTCGAAGAGGATACGGTGGTGGTGCATTCCTCCGGCGTTACCCCTACCTCCTGGATGCTTCCTGTGTTTTCCGATACGACCATGTCCGGCACTCACGTGACCCCGCTTCTTGCGGTTCTTCCTGAGTCTGGTCGTCATTCTACCCTAAAGTACCCAAAGGGATTTCAAATCAACAATGAAGACGATTAAATGTATACGAATGCATTGAGTTCTAACATAAAATTAACTATTCTGAGAATTTGATACGCATAACAGCTACAGAATCATAATTGGATAGCTGATGAAAAGAACAGTAGACAACTATGAATACCTGAAAGGAAAACTCCGGCTACAGGCGGCAGCGACGACGCTAGGGCAGAGTATCTCAGCTACATAAATAGAACCCTAACTCGATTTATAGCCTATGAAAGAATCAATTGATATCTCTTCGTGGGCTTATGGCTAGTGCCGAACTTCCGATCTAATTTGGGTTGTGGGCCTAAAGTAGACTAATAAGACCAATTCCAATCATAACAATAAAAATTTATATATTTTTGTTGAAATTTTATATAAATTATAATTCAAACTCCAACGGTCCAACCACATATTAAAAATATATTTCAATGTAATTGAAATATAATAATTATAATAATTTCAAAAAATTTAAAAGGCCAATTAGATCGTAAAGTGGTTTTTGGTGTTGGTTGACCTCTATATGTAGAGGACATTGTTCATCTACACAAAAATGATATAACAGAAGGTTGGTTGCAATATAAATGACATCTAAAATGGTTTAGAGGTCCATTGGAAATTGGGATTGGCCTAATATGTCTGATACTTTTCTTTATATTTCATTTTTTTTTATAAATTAATCTGATTTTTGGGCTTTTCCTCTATTTTTCGCTAGCATGGCTTCTCGCAAAGTCAACCAGGCGACCATGTTGATATATGACAAAAAAACGAGGTGACATTAACACGGAATGTTTTGTTCGTTCCACACGACTTACCACATTTCTATATTTGCACAACAGCTTGACAAATACAAAAACATGTTTCTAACTTTCATTAATTTTGTGTCACAGATGAATATGTTTTATGTTTCATTAATATACTAAATAGACAATTTATTTTTCCAACTTACATGATAAATAAAAAAATAAAAAAATAAAAAAAAAAATCAGTACATCACTGGACAATGTCTATAGTAATAAAAGCATTATCATATGCTTGAAAGTAGTTTACAGTCAACCGAAAACATTAAAATTATTTTATGACAAAATAAAAAGGAATAGATTGGCATCCAAAGAGAAACATACCACCTACATGTGAAATACTCCTAGTAACTTTAAAAAAAAAAAAAAAAAAAAAAAAAAAATGTGCTACAATCACATTCTGTGGAACAACAGAAAAAATATCCATAACAAGTTGTAGTCTTAGAAAAATATCCTACAATAAGTTAAGTAAGTGTTCCTACTCTACCAATGCCCTTTCCCACCAATAGGAACCGTGTTGGATCCCGACATCATACCTCGGTTGCCATACCCACCTCGACCCCTTGATCTAAAGTTCCCACCAGAACCTATTTTAATTAAAACAAAACACAACAATCCATCATTTTTTTATCATAAAAATAAATATTAATTAAATAAAACATTCAAAAGTTAAGTTAAGAAAATTGAGTTACCTCCACCACCGGTTGACCGGGTCAAAGAAGACAATGCAAGAGGAACAGCTTGACCAGCTTCTTGAAGAATCTTAACAAGCTCTCTTGCGTGTTTTGCATTTGAATGTGTGAAAAAAGTAACAGCAATTCCTTTAGCTCCTGCACGCCCAGTACGTCCTATCCTATGAACGTAGTCTTCGAGGCTTGATGGGAAATCATAATTGATCACGCATTTTATGTCCTTCACATCTACGGTTTTCAATTCAATATAACAACAGATTAAATTTAAAATTAATTCTTTACATTTGGAATTGGAATAAAATGGCAACCTTATCCCACTCATTCCCTGCTTTTCTTTCAAAGCTCATAATCCAATTCCAATTCCAATTCCAACCATTTGTTTCTCTGAGTCAACCGGGCTGTCACCTCATAACCGTGGATGGGCCGCGAGGCGATCAAATATCTAAAAATCACTACTATTTCTACTCTACCTATTACAGCATTCTACTTTAACAAGTACAATGCTATGTTGGCTAGATTTTTACAATCCCTTGTAGTAAATAAAAATTATAAGTTCACTATGTTGTAATGAAAAAAGAAATGGAAGTACAAGTACGTTTTAATTCTTACATTTCAGCCCTTAATAAGGAGAGTCCAATTCTGTGTAGAACAGAATGAACTTAAGGTTGCTACTCAAATTAATTTTTCAGACATATAAAGAGGGGTGTTTATGTTTAGATGTGTGCCTGCAAAGTGATTATTGCAATTCACAATCAATTGCTTAAATCAAGTACACATTTACCTCAATCAGCTAAATTTGACTATGAAATCGACATCAGCTTTAGAACTAGAAGCACATCCAAACACCCCCTTAACAACAAAAAGATTATAATAATAATAATAATAATAATGCAGCAACTACATGACACTTTGTCAAACTATGACTTCAGTGTCAACAGCAGCATGAATGCATGACATAAAACAAAAGTAATAATGTATAGGATAATTTACAAAAAAATAGCAACATACTTTACTCTTTTACCAATTTAGACAACATACTCTATTTTTTTACCCATACTTACGTTTTTTCTACCCATTTTAGCCTTTTGTTTATACTTTTTACCTATAGTAGCAACATCTAACCCCAAATAGCAGCACATTGCTATTATTAGTGAAGATTAAAGAAATAAAGGAATGTTGCTATTATGGGTAAAAAATTGGTAAAAAGAATAAAGTATGTTGCTATTCATAGTTAGTAGTTCTTAACATCTATGTTTTGTTGGATTATAATTTATACCAAAGAATCCTAAGGGTGTTCATGTTTGGCTTAACCTCAAAGTTTTAAAAAACCTAAACCTAAGTGAACCATATTTCAGTTAACCTTAGAAAATCCAAGCTTCCTAGGGTATCATGGGATGAGATGCAAGTTTTTTCCTAATTCTTTATAAAGGATTAGCATATCCATACTGGAAATGAGATGCTGAAAAAGAGAAGTGGAAATGATGCAGATGCAGGCTCCTCCTGTATAGTATAGATGATGTTCCTGTGAGTATTTGTGGGAATTAGTGACTCCCTTCCCCTTTGGCACCCAAACCACAAATTATTTTGTCAGGTAAAAGTAGACAGCAGCCGGCGACTCCCATTCCCATAAGTTTAATGACCTAAAAACAATTTCATCCTACCAAGACCACGTGCAGCAACATCAGTGGCTGTCATTATAAGACTCCTTCCACTTTTAAACTCAGCCAACACCCAATCCCTTTCACTTTGGCTTTTATCACCATGGATGGATAATGCAGGCCATCCATCCATTCTAAGTTGTCTTGTCACTTGATCACATCCTTTTTTTGTTTCTACAAATATTAGGATTCTGCTTCCATCCATCATTTCTTTCAGAACTCCAATAAGTCTGTGTCAGTGTCATTTGTCAATAAAACTTCAATTACCCAGAAAAGGGAGACTCTTTTCTTTTATGTAAAAACTAAAAAGTAGTAATTTTTTTTATTTATTTATACCTGCTGTACTTCTCCATGTCTGTTACAACTTCAATAACCTGTTTTATTGCCTGATTGGCTTTCAGAACAGGGGATCCGATGATCACCTAAAGAGTTCCATGTTTATAACAGGATCAGTTAAGCAATTTAAAAGTATGCTTCTCTTTTACTTAATGGGTTAAGCATTTAATATGTTTCTTTTTTACTTAATCAGGACAGAATCACTTAATTTGTTAAGCCTCAAATCCTTGTTTAATGTATGAACACACCAATAGTTTACCTTACTTTCTTCTTTTTCCTCCAAACTCCTCTCACATTATAACCGATGAGCATTGTTAAAGATTTTCATTTAGTCTCATTTTCAAACAGTTTATTCTGTCTAGAATAGAGGCATACACAGACATCATTACCCATTCAGCCATTTTACTCATAAATTGCTTAAAGGGGACAAAAGAAAAACCCCCCGAGTATAAAGTAATAAGGTAAAAGTAAATAGTAACCTTATATGGATTGCGTAAGAACTGTCTTGCCAAACTCTCGACCTCTTTAGGCCATGTTGCACTCCAATAGAGAGTTTGTCTATCTGGTCTGATCTGTCAAAATTAAGCACCTCCAAAAACTTAGCATAAGATACTTGATTATAGTGGACATTTAAAGCTGCAGTTAAGGGGAAAAAAATCATATGAGAAGTGCAACACACTTGGGCAATGATTTTTCTGATTTGAG
The DNA here is from genome assembly GCF_002870075.4 of Lactuca sativa. NCBI lineage: Eukaryota > Viridiplantae > Streptophyta > Magnoliopsida > Asterales > Asteraceae > Lactuca > Lactuca sativa. The sequence goes on from NC_056626.2 coordinate 130,455,541, forward strand.
GCTCAAATCCCATATCTAACATACGATCAGCTTCATCCAAAACAAGGTAAGTCACTCTTTTCAAGTTTGTTTGACGAGCTTCTAGCATATCTATCAACCGACCAGGTGTGCCAATGACAATTTCAACCCCTGAAATAAAGATCACATAGGCTTGTAAATTCATCTTTACTTCCATAAAAGAATATGGTTTCATATAAATTGGCAATTGGAGTACCTCTTTGAAGATCACGAATCTGTGGACCCTTAGGGGCACCACCATATATGCAAGTGCTTCTTATATTAGAATGTGAAGCAAATTTACCAGCTTCTTGTTGGATTTGTACAGCCAATTCTCGAGTAGGAGCCAATACTAATACAATGGGACCATCTCCATGAACTAATTTTGGGAAATACAGACAGATTAAAAAAAAGAAAAGTAACATGATAAATTAGAAGAATGGAATCTCACAAAGACAAATTAAAAGTATATAGTAAGTTACTAACCCAATGGAGGTTGTGCAGAAACATGGACTACAGCAGGCAGCAAATATGACAAAGTCTTGCCAGAGCCAGTCTCTGCAATCCCAATTAGATCTCTTCCCTTTAAAGCCATAGGCCATCCTTGGGCCTGAATTGGTGTTGGCTCAACAAATCCCAGTCTGGAAATAACATCTAGACAGTAACCTACAGAATGAAAAACCATTAATTGACTGATAAGAGTTTGAGATAGCAGAGATAGGAGAAAAGATGAGCAATTTTCTTAGGGTATAGACTCATTACCAGGAAAACCTGCCTCATGAAACATCCGGATTGGCTTTGGGACATCATGTCCTTCAACAGTAATCTCCCTCCGACCACGGTAAACTGCCACCTCTTGATCAGTCATGTCCCTTACAGAAGGAAATTCGATGTAGAAGTTCTTCTCAAATGGTACCAAGTTGCCAAAATCTTGCTTTGGTAAAGCTATACTATCCAAGTCCCCTTTAGAGCCACTTCCTCTTCCTCCTCTACCACCACCACGACCACCATCAAAGCTCCTCCCTCCACCTCGCCCACCTCTCCCTCCCTCACGCCCACCGCCCTGATATCCTCTGTCAAAACCTCTACCAACTCTGCTGCCACCGCGACTTGAATTAAAACCTCTACCTCCTCTGTCTCTACCACCATCAAAGCCTCCATTGCTCATTCTTCCACCACCATCTCTCCCAGAGCCGAACCCTCTCCCTCCCCTTCCACCCCCACCTGCGCCAATATTAAAACCTCCCCTAACACCAGGTTCAAAAGGAGGGTATCCACTTCCAGCAGCTCTTCCACCGCCGACAAAAGACGGTGGTGGTGCTGGAGGACCTCTGAATGGAGCCGGTCCACCGCGGACGTAGTTTGGAGCAGCACCTACCGCAGGGGGTCCCGCCGTAGGCGGTAATCCCATAAAATCACTGACGCATTAAACATATCAAAAAATGAATCATTCAATCAAAATTACTGACAAAAAAACAACTATGAAACAAATAGATACGTATTGGCTTCGAATATTAAAGATATGAACGAAAAAAGTAGGTTTATAAGGTACCTCCGACGCTGATGGTAAGAACCGGCGTCCACAATTCTGTCGTCGTAACGATTCATCACGGTTGGTTGAAATCGATGATAGTTTCAGATTCAGGGTTAGGGTTTTGAAAAGTGCTCGAGGGTTTGGCTGATCTGAAAGAAGGAAAAAAGAGAAGGACAGGGAACGATATTTTCCTCCTCAGATATTTTGTCGCCACCTGGCATTGGTAAGTTTTTTTAACAAACTATATTGGGCTAAGGGAGGCCTAACAACTCGCTGCACCACCTCCGAGTGAGTTTTTGACTTAAATGGTGTTTTTTAAAAGTTTATTTATCAAATAGGTATAGTTTCAAAAATATTTATTAAAATGGGTATATTTTTAAAATTTTATATTTTTTAATTATTCAGTTTTTACTGTTTTATTTTAATACATATATTTTTTAAACTTTTTAAAAACATTTTGTTATTATTGATTATCAAATATTTTTACAAACACCAATATTCTTGTCTTTTAAGTCTCGTTTTATATTATTATAACCACCATTCTACCATGTCTTTTTGTCATTATAACCACTATTTTACCATTTCTTTTATCAGAATATATATCAAGTTACAACAAATAGATTGTTTATCTAAAAAGTTCATTTCCAGAAACAAAAAACAAATAGTGACATGTTTTTTTTATTACATTCTTTTTACTATAAATCATAAAACTCATACATTTTATACATATTTTGGACTTGATACAAATCTATAAACAATTGTACAAACACTCAAAACTCTTGTACAATACTATAATGCAATCATCATATGACCTCAAGACATTCCAATCACTCATACATAAAATATATATGATCCAACAGGATTACCTGCAACAATAATGTTAGTTCCCATATGCTTCACCCCTAAAGATTTCAATAGTGATTGTAGGCATCAAAGACCACTGTGATCCATAAAAAATCCCTACAACCATTGAATCAAAGTGATTCCATCTTCTTCTTCTTTTGCTATCAGCAGACTCGCCAAAACAAAAAACACAACTCCGGAGTATTTCCACTACTCATCCAAATCCTTAGCTGTGAAACTAATTCAACAATACATGAACCAAACTAAAATTCAAACAACCCTAGTTTGATTTTCTTTTTGTATGGAAGGCGCATTCTCATGACACAATTTTAGCATAAAAAAAGCGATGTAAATTTTGGCAAAAAACAATGCAAAATTTAGCAATAAGAAGTGTTCCAAGGCAGTTCTTCAACTCCAGAAGGCCATTCAAAAGCACATTCTCATGATCCAAGCAAAAAAACAAAGTTAAAGATTAAGTAACTAACCCGATCAGAAATTTCGTATTCAGAAATCCGTTATAATCAGAAACTCGTATTCAGATGGATTGAAGATGAAAGTTCCAAAATTCGTATTCAATAAACCTAATTAAGTTAGAATATATATATATAAACTTCAAAAATCGAACCTGAAAAGTAAAAAATCGAACCTAAAATCAGAAATTCAACCCTATGGCCGAAGGTGGAGTGTCGGCATCACCTCCGTATGGTGTGGCCGGAGGTGGAGTGGCCGGCTGGAGCAGTGGTCGTAGATGGAGGTGCGGCCAAAGATGACGCGCGTTCCGTCAGTACCATCCCGTTTTGCAACATCGTTAGGTAAGAGAGTTTTAGGTTTTTTTTTTTTTAATTAAATGGCTAAATCACCCCTTTTGGTAAATATGTTGAAAACTATACCTATTGGGTAATTATTTTTTTCAAAAACACCCTCCTGGTAAAAAACTCACCTCCGAGTTATGTTAAGGCTAAAGGGAGGGAGTAATATGGCTTCTAAAGTCTTGTCACTTTATTTATTATTTTTTTTTTGTCTGGTATATTCATATCATACTATATGAACAGTAAGAATTAGTAGTTTTATTGAGGCTTAAGACTAAATATTCGTTGTGTAGCGACAAATAGAGACCAAAGTAATGATTCCTCTCCCTTGGTTGCCTTCACTGCTGACTAGCAATCGCTCGTTTTTCTTATTAGCATGGGATTGGATGTTAATAATAAAATAACACCAATTTTTTTTTTCAAAATTAATTAAATTATATTTTCTTAATAATTTTTTTAAACTACAAACAATTAATATCAAATAAATTATATTTTTTAAAATACAACATTTCATACTAAATTTAAAAAGTTACAATAAAATTTTGCAGGGGGTTTTGTGCCAATTCTAAAAATTTATGTTGTAAAAAATATTATAAGTTGGGGTTGAATATGTCATAAGGCTAAAATTGATGGACCAAAACTGCCGAATTGTGAAATTTGTGTCATCTTCCTCCTTTGCTACCTGACGAACAAATTGATAATATTTCTCTTTTTCTTTAACCTGTAATTTCAATTTCATGGAGACAAACCCATTTGTCAATCATATTGTTCCATTTCTTTTTCTCTCCTCTCGTTGGACCCTTGGCGAACTCCTGCTAACGAGCTTCATAGCGAATATTGAGGAGTGGTGTAGCGTCTCTTGACAAGGCTGTTGGCAAGAGGGGTGGCGAGGCCACTCCCTCAAGCCTAAGAGTCTCGCTAAGAACATCTCGCCCAGGAATTAAAGAGAGATAGAGGGAGGGAGGTTTGTTGTAGATTGATTCTTAATTTTGTGACTGAATTCCACTTTATGATTTGAGGTTCTGGTTTTTGCCCCAAAATTCAAAAGCGTTCGTCTCTTCTTCTTTTTCATCATCTCTTCTTGTTCTTGATTTACAGCACCACCGCTTATGATTTGAGGTTTTGGTTTTTACCCCCATACTCAAAGGGTTCGCCTCTTCTTCATCTTCTTCTTGTTTTTGATTTACAGCACCACCGCTTTCTGGGCTTTCTACAGCAGCAGGATGAAGCTCTACAACTCCCATCGTCGTTGCGGGTCACTTTGTAGCCTATTAGTGATTCTTTTGCCTACTCTTTTCGCTCCATTTGGTTGTGCTTCGCCTGCGGTTCTTTTAGTGATATTCTTTTTCACAATTTAATTGAACATTGTTGTTTAGATTTATTTTCTTGTGTGTAATGGCATTATCAGGTGGGTGTGTTTTTTTTTATTTTTATTTTGTCTGTCAATAAAGTTGAGCTGGTTAAATTGTCCTTGACGCCTCAAATTGGAACAAGGAAATAAGGGAGTATCTAGGGTTTGCTCAACGAATATTAATTAAGATTCAGTTTTCAATTTCTTAATGAAATATAAGGATCCTTAAGGCCACCTACGTACGACTCTAAAAGTAATCACATGTTTTATCTTTGTAATTTAGGGAATTCAGTCTGATCTTTCCAATTTCATGAATAAATTGGAATCAAGATATAAACACATAGACAATCAACACTTTAAGGAATTTAAACTGGAAAGATTAGCTTTTGATGAGGTTGTGATCAGTGAGTAATTTAGTTCATGCATGGATTCAGTTGATGAAAATAAGGATGGTGAACACTACGGGGTTAAGTGGACATGCTTTCACAAATTCATGAAGCACTATGGTGTCAAGTAAAGTGGCATTGTATTGTCTGATTTCATGAAGCATTTTGGTGTTAAATGAATGACATGATTTCACAAACATGTACAAATTTCTGTTAATCCTACTAATTTATTGTTATATATCTACAAAGAGACCACGCGGTGTTGACCATATCCACACACCACAAGTATTGACCTAAGAGCTCATATGGATATAGGAATGTGATGGCAATTTTGTTGAGAAAGAACCAAAGATTTGCCCTTGCATTAAACTTACAAATCTTGATGGGAAAACAGACATCTGCTGATAGGAAAACTACCATGTGTGTTCAAGAATGGAGAGCAACCATCAAAGACTTTTATGGTGAGTGGCATTTCAAAACTAATCATTTTCGTTTCTATCTCAAGTTCTGAAAAATGAATGATTAAAATATGTTCATTATGTGCTAAAATTGTGCATTTTTACATTAACAGATGTTATATTTCTTTCGATATTGCAACTCCAAAGTGGGATAACGGATTTGGAAGAGAGGAAACAAAAAGAAATATACTCGAAAAGATATTCAAGAAAAGACGGTTTCGATTTATATTATATGAATTGTTTGTATTTTAAAAAATATAATTTATATTATATTAATTGATTCTGGTTTAAGAAAATAAAATTTGTTTAATATTTGTGCATAAAAAGTGTTTGTGTATTAAAATAAAGTAATTTAATTAAATTAGAAAAAAAAAATGTGTTGCGAGTATTACCACTCCCTACCAAATGCTAAGATTAGGTGCTAAATTGAGGAAAATGAAGTGGCAATCAAAAAGTTGACGTGTGAAGGTGTTAGAAGTATTATCACTCCCTTTAGTCTAATGACTTTAAAATGTAATATATTTTTCGATTTGTATGTATTTGGTTCTAAGTTTTTTTTTCGTCTACACTTACCCTTTTAACTTGTTAAATTGTACACATTTAGTCTTTATGATTGGTTACTCCACATAAGCCGAGAAAAATGACTTAAAATGATAATATATTTCTCACTTTGTACACATTTAGTCCTTAATATTTTCCTGCATATTTAGTCTATAATATTTTCTTTATTGCAAAATAAGTTTTTGTTGTTTTGTACATATTTAATACTTATGACTGATATCTTTAGGATTTTCTCACATCATCGTACGTGGGGTAATCATTAATGAGGTTTTTGGGGTTGTTGATGTTTGTGTTTATCGCGACTTGGGCTACTTGGCTGCTTAGATCTTGTGGTTTGGCTTAGGTCTTTTGTTCAGAATGTCGTAATTTCTTCATACGATCTCGGATTTTAACGATCTTTATATCCACACATTCGTATTTTATTCTATTACAACTTTCGTTAAGATTACTCTCATTAAAAAGTAATATATTTTTACTTACGATTTTATAAAAAAAAAAAAAAAACATTTATAAATCCATACTTACGATCTTCATAAATGTATGTATGAACGTTTTTTTATAAAATCGTAAGTAAAAATATATTACATTTTAACGAGAGTAATCTTAACGAAAATTGTAGTAGACTCAAATACGAACACATAGATATAATGATCGTTAAAATCCGAGATCATATGAAGAAATTACGATGTTCAAAACATAAGACATAAGCTAAACCACAAGACCTAAGAAACCAAGCAGACGAGGTCGTAATGGACATAAGCATCAACAACCCAAACACCTCATTAATGATTGTCTCACGTCAGATGACGTGAGAAATCAGTCATAAGTATTGAATGTAAACAAAAACAACGATGACTTATTTTGCAACAAAAAATATCAATGACTAAATGTGCAAAAAAAATTAAGTACTAAATGATGGGTTTTGAGCAAAAGAACATCCTATATGCACATACAAAACCCTAAAGCTTTGGATCTAGGTTTCTCTATTGTACATGCAAATTTATCCAAAGCTTGAAAACCCTAATCTAGCATACAACAAACTAATTGAATACCAAATAAACAAGTTAGACGAATACCTTGATTGTTGATTGTAGATCTTGAAACTTTGAGAACCTTAGCACCCCAAATGGTGTGCCTCTAATGAATCACAAACACCACAAGCAAATTGGATGAAGCAAGAGAGAGAGTGGAGAGGGAAAAATCGGCTCCAAGACTTTTAGGGTTTCAATGTAGCCGAAATCTCATGCCCAAGGGGTCCTTATATAGGTGTGGGAATTAGGGTTTTAGTGATTATCCTTATCTGGTTACTTAGCCACCAAGCAGCCCAAGGATAATTCTAGGCCCCCCTTGGACGAATTCCTAAGGCCTTATACTTAGAATTCGTCCACCCTATACTCTAGGGTTTCCTTACCCAACTTTGCAACTATCACATAATTACAAGTTCATTCCCCTTAATTCAATTAACCTCTTTTGACCATAAATTTAATTCTTAATTAATTATTGGCCAATGTTAATTAAATAAATATGATTTCTCCTTTAATATATTGTTCTTATAATATATTAATAAACCATAATAACCTCTTTCTCTATAATTCATCCAGTCAAGTTGCTTTGGTAAAGGCAACCTAAAAGGACCATGCATAACTGGCTCAAGTACATACCAAATATAGTTATGGACTTAGACACTAATCTAACAATCTCCTACTTTGGATAAGTCTAATAACTACAAATGCAAGTATGACTTCAGGTTCCAAAACTCTTGATCTTATCAATAACCTGTCCTTTAGATAAGGGATCATACAGTCCTCCATTCTAAATATCGTGCGAACAATTATATGGAACATAGTCATACTTATTGTCCAGCAGTTTGTTTCTCGATCTCTGATTTATTTGACATGGAACTTAATTGAACACATGAATTCAGTCCTGACCGGGCCCGACACATAAGTCAAACCAAATCTGTGACAACCGTCAATTTTCGGTCAAGTCAAAGTCAACTAAAGTCAACAAGTCAAACCGGTCAACTCAATTTGCCGTGAGTATTAGAGTTTACGTTATGTAATTTCTAAACAACTCTCTATTCTAATGAGAAATCATAAATTGAAAAGTGCGTACATCTAGATCTCCTTAACCTAAAACTGTGGTACGTGGCGAGCCAAACCGATAAAACAATGTTGCATACTCATCGGGAGTATGCAAGATCCTTAAACAAGGCTTAACGGGGATTACGGACCCTGCATTGCGAAGCCGAACACTCAAAAAGGTCACCAATGAAACCTCTCTCAATCGTGTTCACTCCATCTCTTCTTATCAGAAATCTCTCCCAAATCTCTCTAAGTATGTGAAATCTCTCCCAAATCTCTCTTTGTATGAGAAATCTCTCCAAGAATGTCAAATCTCTCCCAAATCTCTCTAAGTATGTGAAATCTCTCCCAAATCTCTCTTTGTATGAGAAATCTCTCGAAGAATGTCAAATCTCTCCCAAATCTCTCTAAGTATGTGAAATCTCTCCCAAATATCTCTCTGAATGAGAAATCTCTCCAAGAATGTCAAATCTCTCCCAAATCTCTCTAAGTATGTGAAATCTCTCCCAAATCTCTCCTTGTATGAGAAATCTCTCCAAAAATGTCAAATCTCTCCCAAATCTCTCTAAGTATGTGAAATCTCTCCCAAATCTCTCTCTGAATGAGAAATCTCTCCAAGAATGTCAAATCTCTCCCAAATCTCTCTAAGTATGTGAAATCTCTCCCAAATCTCTCCTTGTATGAGAAATCTCTCCAAAAATGTCAAATCTCTCCCAAATCTCTCTAAGTCTGTGAAATCTCTCCCAAATCTCTCTCTGAATGAGAAATCTCTCCAAGAATGTCAAATCTCTCCCAAATCTCTCTAAGAATGTGAAATCTCTCCCAAATATCTCTTTGTATGTGAAATCTCCCCAAGTATGTCAAATCTCTCCCAAATCTCTCTGAGTATGTGGAATCTCTCTCAAATCTCTCCCAACTCTTTATAATCACTCGGGGCATCCCGACCCTCGAATTTGGCGAGAACACCCCAAAAACAGAAGTCTACGCGAAAAACGGGCATGAGGAACCGAAACCCCTCTTAGGACCCGAAAGTCCTCTTAGGAACCGAAAGTCCCCTTAGGAACCGAACCCTCCTGATGAAGAAGGCTGTTGAACCGAACCGAACCTCACTCTAAGAACCGAACCCTTCTGAGCCGAAGGCTGCTCAACCGAACCCGAACGTTCGGCACCTTTCGGTTCTGACCATTTCCTCTTCTGATGACTAACCGAACCCTCCCTTCTGATGGTTTGCCGAACCTTCCCTTCTGAGGACCGAGGACCGAGCCCTCGCTTCTGACTTCGGACCGAGCTCCCCGCCCCTTCGTTTCCCTCTGTTCGTTTCCGGCTACAATCCTCAGCATTGACCGAACCTCGGCCTAGGACCGAGAGGTCTCGCTGGGAACTCATTTTTCTCCCGGTTTTCGCGTAGTTTTGCGTTTAAGGCCCGTTTTTAATTATTTTAACACGGGATTTTCACCCAAAATCATATTTTAACATAATAAACCCTAAATATTCACAATTTAATCATATTTTCATAAAAATCTTTATTTAAATAATAAAAGCAAGTGGGTAAAGTACAAAGAGGTGGAGTGTTGATTTTGCTTTACCTTATGACACAACCAACCACTCACACACCCACTCTATGACCAGCCACACCTCCCCACCTTACCTAGGTCACATCAATGTCCTTTCCACTCAATCATCACTCTTTCCCACGTTTTTGAGAGCTGAATATTCATCCTCTCTCCTCATTTCTCTCATTTGCTCTCATTTCACAAGAAGATCAAACTCTTTTCTCTCTCACTTTCTCTCTCTAGAAATTCGAGATTTCCAGGGCTGATCTTGAGTTTTTCCTCCACATTTGGTAAGCATAATCCATTCTCTTTATGATTATCTCAATTATTTCCACTCAAATCATGGATATCTTACACAAACTTCATTATATTTGTGTTAGAGTTTCGAATCTTCAAGGGATTCTTCAAGTGTTCTTGGGTTGAACACTTCTCTTCTTCAACACTTATCTACTTAAATCACTTAAGGTGAGTTCATACCCCTACATTTTCATGTTTTCTCAAGTTTTTAGGGGGGAATACAAGTTAAAACACCAAGAACATAACTAAGCTTTTCTAACAGCCTTCATCAGAAAAGTTCAACCCCATTCACGGACTGTTTTTGACAACTTAAACATTTTAGTTTTCAAAACTGTTTTAGGTGCATGTAGTTCCACTTCTTAGCTTTAAAATGACTACTTGCACATCTCCATACGATTTTTCTACAATTTATGGTGATTTTTACAAAACTGCCTATCATTTCAAACATCGATCCGGACCAGTATGTGATTATGGACTTTTTCACACAAGTAAGAAGTCATTAAAAATTATAATAAAAATTATGAACAAACTAGACTCATTTCCCAAACTCTCAGAAGTTACAGAACTTGATTTGGACATTTTATGATTTTTCTACAATTTTTCCAATAACAGTTACAGAAAATGTTATTAACAGAAAAACACTATAAATTTCATTTCACCTTGTAACATGTTGAGCATGGTATACATCATTATGTGATTATGTGTTGTTGCAATATATGACAATTTTGTATTCTTATATAGACATACATCAGAAAACAAATGGATTTATACCTCCACAAGTATGGTAAATATATAAATGATATTACAAGGCTATATCCATTAAAATATAAACATTGGTAAATTATGACAAGTAAGGCTTATGCTCACTGCCCACACAAATAATTAATAAACTATAATAGGTATAGTTTAGGGTTATTTTACATAACAACACATTATTAAAGGTTTTACACATACAAAAGAGTTATTACCACTATGGATAATTATGATAAACTATAGTAAGTATAGTTAAGCCATTATACCCCCACAAACGAACACGCTAGTTATAATCGGTATAGTTATGGCATATATATATTACAAACAAAGTGATAAACTATAATAGGTATAGCTTATGTTTCATCTACCCTATGAATTTAATTACAAGAAAGGAATTCACCATCACCACCACTTTTGCTAAGCTATAATATGCATAGTTCATGTTCACTAGTCACTATCACTATCCGATGAACTATGATATGTATATGTTATATTCACCATCACCACCACTTTTGGTAAACTATAATATGCATAGTTCATGTTCACTAGTCACTATCACTATCCGATGAACTATGATATGTATAGTTTATGTTCACAGTCACTACTACTATTTCATACACTACACTAGGGTTTGGTTCCGGTTTTTGGATTTAAGTCCACATTAAATTTTCGCATTGTTAGACTTCAACTATAATCGTTGAGCGTATATGCTTGAGTCATACAAGAATTTAGTCTGGATTGGCTTAGAATTGGTGGTGCCCGCCTCATCTCCTGTTCCTCGTTGGGTTGTGGACCTAGGGCAGACCCACTATATTCAACGTTTTATCTAACTTAAATCTTCTATAACTTATATACGCTGGACGATTATAGGGGAAATCTACGGGTCAATCTAGGGTTCATTAATACATCATATAGGAATATGTTGTTTACACTTAACTAAGAAAATATTGGATTTTCTGGAAATCAACTCTATCGATTTTATAAGGAAAACGGTTTCTACTCCAAACAAAACTCTTATGAACTCACCAACTTAATTGTTGACACTCTTTCAAAACTACTTGTATTCTCAGGAAATCAGTGAAACAGGAAAACTTCAGCGCTTTGAGGATGGGACGTTAAACCGTCAACAATTTATTTTTGTCATCATAATGTAATTGATTTTGAAACATGTAAACATATACTTTGGTGTAACTTTTTCAATTATATTTATGATGGTTGTATTTACTTTGAGCACTATTATACACGTTGTTGTGATACTGTACATGAAGTCCTCCACCCCCTGACGTTTCCTCCATCCTTGGTTTGGGGGTGTGACAGATTGGTATCAGAGCATTGTTTATAGTGAACTCAGTATATCGAACCACATAAGATATACAAACTATAAATACATTGGGACTGAAAGTCTCTGATTTAAAGTTTTCAAAGCAACTATACTTTTAGAAAAAAAATAATTTCTCGGTAAAAGTAGGAGCATGTGCACACACACTAGGGTCAGTATCATGGTGGGATGGGACAAAAGTGGTGATTGTTGAACAATACGAGTAGGCTTGGGGATGTATAGTCAGGTCTGGGAATGACATAGCCTGATCAACTATGTCTCACCCAGAAGTGATTAGCATATGCCCAGGAATGGTCGTATGTGTTGCAACAAGTCTAAAAACTTACCAACACTACCACAATGAAATACCATAGGGGTATTTGGTGTTATTATAATTACTTATTTGAGAACTAAATAGATTTTTATCAATAGGTCAATAATTGCCTAGTGGAGACATTAAAATTATATATATCCAGGACGTCATAGACTTAGAATCTGTGGATCTTTGCTTTACTTCCTGTTCTCGTTGGATTGGGGATTTAGAGTTAGGATCGCTTATTCGAAGGTCTATCCTGTCCCAAATACATATGACTAGTATGCACTAAACAATATATTGAAGCACCTGATAAAGATCATCTTATAATTATCTAATTAGTACGTCTACTTAGTTATTTCTTATATCCCCATTTCTCGCGAAGATATCATGGTTGAATTCCATCCCCACGACGACCCGTACTACCCTAACCACGGCAATACTGAATGGCTCGGAGAGGAGCCAGAGAATGATTACCGAATCCCTTTGGATGGTCACTAAGCTGAAGGCTTTGCTGATGGTTCTGACTCCGACCCTGAAGTGGAGAACCTACCCTGATGGCTCTTGTTCCAAATCCTATCCCTCGTCCGGTTTTTCAAGGCCCGACGCCTCCTTGGGTAGAGTGCTTGGAAACCTGGAGCGAAGAACACGACCAACCTAGGTTGTTAAATGGAGACATTCGAATCCTTCAGAATCCGGAGACTACACTATTCAAGGGAACCATAGCATTGCCCAAGATTTTCCTTACGTTATTGAGGTGTAGACCTATTTTCCTCGAACCCTATATTACAAACAATTTACATATGGTAACTCCACGAAATTCTTAATATATACCAAGTGATTTTAGGAGGGGATCAGGCACGAAACAAATCACAAGTTGCATTTGAGTCACTACCACTAAAATTCATTCATAGGGGCTTTGTTATGAATTACATACAAAATACTTTTAAGTCAGAACATAATACAGACAAGTCTGGCTTGATAACATCTGACTTGTCACTACTATTAAAAACTTATCGTTGTTCGTCTCTACCAACTTATGACAGGACTATGCCGCCAAAGAAAAAGTCCAGACCCTCCGGAAGCACAGCACCGCCCCCTCTGCAGTTTGATCCCATAATGTTTCAAGCTGCCGTAATAGCAGCCGTGGCGGCAGCAATGTCGCAAATGGGTATAAATGGTTCTGGCGGCTTCGGATCCGGGAATACTAACTCGAATCAGGGGGACAACACAGGGCATACTAAGGAGTGTTCTTACAAAGACTTCACGAATGGCAAACCCGATCCTTTCGACGGAAGCGGGGGCGTCATCGCACTGATGCAATGGTTCGAAAGGACCGAAGCAGTCTTCGAAATTTGTGCTTGTCCCGAAGCAAGCAAGGTCAAGTATGCGGCATTCACCTTCACAAGAAAAGCTCTTACTTGGTGGAACGACAGAGTTAAGTCGCTTACTCCTGCAGTGGCTAACTCTATAAGCTGGGAGGATCTAAAAGCTTTAATGCTGAAAGAATATTGCCCAAGAGGCGAAGTGCAAAAACTGGAAGAGGAACTCTGGAACCTCAAAATGTCGGGGACGGATCTAGAAGCTTATACCACCCGATTCAATGACCTAGCACTCCTCTGTCCTACAATGGTCACCCCAGAGGGGAAAAAGGTAGAACGATACCTTTGGGGGCTATCATCCCAGATTCATGATAGTGTATTGGCCTCCAGACCAACTACCTTCGACAGCGCCAAGGAGTTGGCACAACAACTCATCGACCATCGTGCCAGCCATGACACTACGACAACCACGCCAATTTTTGATGTTCATGCTGCCACAACCCTCACTACGCCAACTCCCATGAAACAATATGCTGGAACCCTTCCGAAATGTAACAAGTGTAGCTTCCATCACACTGGGGCTTGTAGAGAATTGCATTGCATGAACTGCAATAGGAAAGGGCACACTACCCGTTTCTGTAGGGAACCGGCACGACCCATCAACCAGTTCCCCGACTTTGGAGTAAGCCCGGCCTGTTACAAGTGTGGAGAAACAGGACACTTTAAAAGGAACTGCCCAAGTGCAAGAGATGCCAGTGGTGGTGGAAGGGTGCTTGCGATCACCGAAGGAGAGACCACCCCGGAACTGCCTACAAACATCAGTATGTGTTTCTAACATCGACGACTAAATTCCAAATTTCTTTATTTGATTAAGTCTAGCATCGATTAAAGCATGCATAGTAGTAATGCCAAGGATTAAACTGAGAGCATAAACAATAAGAAATTCCAAGGCCGTCATGAGACCATTCTATGAATTTACTTCGACTCCGTAATGGGACTGCATCATAGGGATGTATGTTTAAAGACTATATGATATTATCGTCTTGCGATCACTCGTGATAAATTGCATGAAGTGATACCAGCAAGCGTGGGTTTAATCAAATGTTCAAATCTTATTCATAAGCACTCATGAACGTTGCAGCAAACCTTTTGCTATGTCTAATACACTTTAGACAGTCTACAACCCAATTCATGACAATCTTCTTTCATACCTATTAGGAAGTCAAAACATGCAAACTGAAACAATAGGTAAATGATTAACACAAGACAATAACTTTACTCATAAATAATACTCCTTTATTTATTCATCAAATGTTAGTTACAATTTATCTATTACACGTTTTGAAGCTATCCAATCTAAACTAATATGATCATTCAGCCCAATGCTCCTAGCGTGCTGGCAAGTGCTTAACCCTACTCAGTCTCTTCGTAAGGGGATCTGTTGGGTTATCCTCTGACGATACCCTCTTCACTACGAGGAGACCCTCTTCCACCCGATGTCTAATAAAATGATATTTCCTATCGATACTTCGAGATCTGCCATGATCCCTCGGTTCCTTGGTCAAGGTAGCCGCACCTTCATTATCATAGAAAATTTCCATAGGCTCCTTTATAGATGGAACAACTCCAAGGTCTCCGATGAAGTTCTTCAACCAAATCGCCTCCTTTAACGCTACACTCGCTGCTATGTACTCTGATTCGCACGTTGAATCAGCTACGGTCTCCTGTTTGGAACTTTTCCAAGTCATTGCTCCTCCATTCATGGTAAAGACCCAACCCGACTGAGATCAGTAATTAACTCGATCTGTTTGAAAACTAGCATCACTATACCCTCACACCCTTAAGTCATCACTCCCACCGAGGACTAGAAACCATTCCTTGGTCCTCTGAAGGTACTTAAGGTGTTGGAATAGTGTCTAAGGCTGCAACTATATTAGGCAAATATTTGATCCGGTTGTGCATGGTCCTTTTGGGCTGCCTTCACCATAGCAACTTGACAGGATGATTTATTATGAGAGAAGAAATATTATTAATATATTATGAGAATAATATAAGGAATAATAATATTATTATTTGATTAATATAAGTCATAATTTAATTAAGAATTAATTTGGTGTCTTAAAGAGATTAATTGAATAAAGGGGAATAAACTGTCAATTATATGATAGTTGTACTTTGGGCTATAAATCCCTTATGGATAAAGGGGGACGGTTTTAAGGACTATGGATAGGCATTGAAATCGTCCAAAGGCTTATCAATTAGGGTATTGGATTGCTTAGGGCCTAAGTTATCCAATTAGGGTTTAAGGGTGAAACCCTAGGAGCCTCACTAGTATAAATAGACCCTAGGGGTCAAGGGAAATCGGACCTATGCTTTAGAAGAAACCCTGGCCGATTTTGATCCCCTCTCCTCTCTCTCAAATCATCCTCTTGCTAGTTGGTGTTTGTAAGCCATTAGAGGAGTGACAATCATGACTCTAAAGCTCCAAGGACAAGAAGATCAAGCAAGTGATTCAAGGTAATCTTCTAATTCTGATTTCTTATTGTTATTATACTCTATTAGCCATTAGAAGTCTTGGATTCAATGCATGTTCAATTAGAGAAACCTAGATCCAAGCATTAGGGTTTGTATGTGCACATAGGAATGTTCATATGACTAAAACCCATCAGTGGCATTAGAGCCTAGATTGGTTTCTATTGAATTGATGCATTGGTTGCTTGTTTAATGCCTTCAAAATTCGAATTTTGTGTTTCTTTCTGATGAACTCGGCGAGTCCCATAGTGGACTCGGCGAGTAGGGTCGACTCGGCGAGTCTATTGTGGTACTCGGCGAGCCCAAGCGTCAGAAAGAGCTAATTTCGGGATTTCTTGTTGTTTATCTTTGAGATACTTGCCTTAATCATATTAGATCAATATAAATCCGTTTTTATGATATATATATGAGTATACTTTTGACCTAATTGAATATATTTATCAATTAATAAAATATTTATTTCCTTATGTGATAATTGATTAATTATTTTAATTAAATTGGTAAATTGTTTTGCAAGAAATTATTAAATAAATCAAATATGGATAATTATGTGATTAAATGTTAATTTAGATTATTTGTTATTTGATCCCCTATGTTTTGAAAAGTTTAAAACTTGCCCTCAAGTTTTGAAATTTATGTTTTGTGATTAAAAGTTTAATTTAGACAATATAAATTCCAAACCCTAGAATTTTACAAGTTTAAAATTCAACGCTATACTAATATAATATTACAAGATTAATATATATATATATATATATATATATATATATATATATATATATATATATATATATATATATATATATATATATGTATAATTAAAATGCTAGTCTTACCGTTAGTAGGCCTCATTCACGAAGTCGGTCTATAAGGTGGGTATAAGGTTGCTGCCTATAAAATGGCGCTTAATGGGTGTACACTCACACCCACCGCTTGCTTGATCGGTGGAGGGTCGTTAGCCGAACGGGTAGGATAGGGCAACCTCATCTTTTCATTAAAAGTATAATATGAAATACAAAGTAACTACATGTTTATCAAAATTCCCAATCTTAGTTACTTTAGGAAAAGTGAATTGATGCAATCCCATGAAATTACACTTTGCACCCTTGCTAAGAAGTTAGTGGAGCGTGTGTGGTTTACCGGCACACTAATTGGTTCTAAGCAAAGGTGGCAAAGGGTGATTTATTGTTTATCATAGTTCGATGGAGCGTGTGTGGTTTATCGGCACATACAATGAAGGCACCATGTGAATTTGCATGATAATTCACAGCCACTTTGTGATCATCGGTATCCCAGTCACAAACGAGAGGGGCATATCGAGATTTAAACATGACATTGAAAAGTTTCAATGAATCTCATCCAAACCTAGGAGTTCTCAATACATTAAGAACTTAAAGTTATGTTTTCATGATGGAGAATTAGTGAATCGTCATTCACTTACCTTCAAATTGTTTGCATGTTAGATTACGACATCCCTTTTCTAATATGTAAATATTGTCGTTGGATCCTAGCCCTAATTTTTCTTATTGGGTGATAATTAGGGATTCAAATTCTAATCTATCTTTGTCTTTTCTATTTGTAGATGCCGAACGCGAACAACGCTGCTGCTAGTTCGTTTACATTGATGAGCCTTTTCCAAAAGGTGACTTTCGATGGAACAAACTTTAGCGAATGGATAAGATACATTCGCACAATTGCTCGCTACGAGGACAAGGAGTATGTCCTCAATGAGAAGCTCGAGAAGATCAACCCAGAAATCACTACTCTGGCTGAAATGACTGCTTTTGAGACTCATGAACGTGATGCAACGAAGTTCCATTGCATCATGATAACCACAATGAACGACGAATTCCAAAAGTCCTATGAGGACATGTATCCGTACGAAATGCACCAAGACTTGTTGGAGAGATACCACCAAAACGCGAGGCAGGAGCGTTACGAGATTTTCACTAACATGATCTCCGCCAAAATGGGTCATGGAGAATCTCTAACCGTGCACCTGCAAAAGATGCAAAGGTATGTCGATCGTCTTCGCAAGTTGAATGTTGACTTTGGGGAAGACTTGGCGATCGACATGGTGCTTCATTCTTTGCCTCCATGTTACAATCAATTTAGGATGACCTACCACATGAACAAAGAAGAGGTCACCCTAAGTAAGCTCCAAGGTCTCCTTAGGGTTGCAGAAAGTAACCTCAAGGACAAGTATGTTGCACACACTCCCAATCCACCCGTTGCTCCTGTTTTGGCCATTGGGAAAGGAAAAGGCAAGAAGAGGAAGGCTCCGTCTAAGAGCCACCGTAATGGAAAGTCCCGAGATGGTTCCTCTTCTAGTGGGACCAAAGTTGATCCCGCTAAGCCCAACCCTAACCCAAAGGAGGCAGAGTGCCACCACTGCCACAAAATAGGGCATTGGAAAAGAAGCTGCCCAGACTACCTGCAAGCCATCAGGGAAGGAAAGATCAAGCCGTCTTTTGCATGTATATACACAATTAAATCTAATGATTCATCTCATGCTATTTCTTGGGTCCTTGATACCGGTTGTGGTTACCACAGTTGTTCTGAATTGCAGGGACTAAGAAGAAATAGGGATGTGGAGCATGGAAGAATAAATCTAATCATGGGGAACAGAAGATCGTCGCTTGTGACCAAGATTGGAGTGTATTCTTTAGTGCTTAGGAATGGTTTATGTTTAGATTTGAACAATTGTTGCTATTCGCCAGAAATGGCAAGAAACATCATTTCATTTCATGGTTTGTTTAGACAAGGATTTAGATTTTCTTTTAATAATGAGAATGGTTCTATTTGTGCTTATCTAAATGGTGTCTTATATTTTGAAGCAATACCATGTAATGGAATTTATGACACTGTTATGAATGTAGATAACTTAGGAAATGATGTTTTATGCATGGATTCTTCCAATGGTATGGATAGAGCATCCTTGTGGCATTGTCGTCTTGGACATGTCAACAAGAAGCGCATAGCCCAAATCCAAAAGGATGGAGTGTTGGAGTCATTCGACCTTAGGGAAGATGACACATGCGAGTCTTGTTTGCTTGGAAAGATGACTAAGTCACCCTTCACTAGTACATGTTAAAGGGTGAGGGTCTATTGGACCTCATACATACCGATGTATGTGGACCGTTTAGATCAACCACAAAGGATGGGAACCGCTTCTATGTGACTTTTACCGATGGCTATAGTAGATATGGGTATATCTACTTAATCAAGCAAAAGTCAGAAACGTTTGAAAAGTTCAAATAGTTCAAGAATGAAGTGGAGAATCAATTGGGCAGGAAAATCAAGATGCTTCGATCCGATCGAGGAGGAGAGTACCTAAGTCTTGAATTCCACGACTATCTCAAGGAGTGTGGAATAGTTTCACAATTGACGCCACCTAGGACACCGCAGTTGAATGGTGTGGTAGAAAGGCATAATCGAACCTTGTTAGACATGGTCCGCTCTATGATGAGTTGTGCTTCACTACCTATCTCATTCTGGGGGTATGCCTTAGAGACTGCCGCCCATATCCTTAACCGAGTCCCTACTAAGAAGGTTGCCAAAACACCTCACGAGATGTGGACAGGGAAAGCTCCCTCGTTAGCACATATCAAGGTTTGGGGTTGCGAGGCTTTCGTAAGACGAGATACTCACGACAAGCTCGAACCTCGTAGTGAGCGATGTATTTTCATCGGCTACCCGCATAAATCCTTTGGATATCTCTTCTATAGACCGAAGGACAATGTTGTCTTTGTTGCGAGGAGAGGAGTTTTCCGAGAGCGAGAACTCATAAGCCAAGGAGACAGTGGGAGGCAAATCGAGCTTGAAGAGATTCAAGAGTCGATAGATGAAGGAACCTCTACCGCTAGCACTCAACCCGAGGAGGAAACTCCGGTTGAACCGATTGACGAGTCCTTACCTCTTAGACGTTCCGAAAGAGTTAGAGTTCAACCCCAGTTTTATGGTTTTCATATTACTACTAAAGGGGACACGTATATTAGTGATGGTACACTAATAAATCTAGATGAACCTAATAGCTATAAGGAAGCCATGGCAGGCCCGAAGTCTGCAAAATGGAAAGAGGCAATGGACAGCGAGATCCGGTCTATGTATGACAACCAAGTTTGGAATTTGGTTGATAATGTGCCCGGACGTAAGACCGTTGGGTACAAATGGATCTTCAAGAAGAAGACCGACATGGATGGAAACGTACACACATATAAGGTGCGATTGGTTGCGAAGGGCTTTACTCAAACTCCCGGAGTTGACTATGATGAGACCTTCTCACCAGTTGCGAAGATAAAGTCTATTAGAGTGATGCTAGCTATTGCCGCATTTCATGATTATGAGATTTGGCAAATGGATGTCAAAACCGCTTTCCTTAATGGGAAGTTGGCTGAGGATGTTTACATGGCTCAGTCAGAGGGTTTTGTCGATCCGAAGCATCCAAATAGAGTGTGTAAGCTTGAGAAGTCCATTTATGGACTTCAGCAAGCGTCTCACAGATGGAATCTTTGCTTCGATGAGAAAGTCAATGAGTTTGGATTTGTACGAAGCAAAGATGAATCATGTGTATATGTCAAAGCCAATGGGAGTATAGTAAGCTTCCTCGTTCTGTATGTCGATGACATACTACTCATAGGAAACGACGTCCCGACTCTGCAGGAGGTTAAGTCCTGGCTCGGGAAGTGTTTCGCTATGAAGGACCTCGGAGAGGCTTCCTATATTTTGGGAATAAGGATAGTGAGAGAACGAAGTAAGAGACTAATAGGACTTAGTCAGAACACTTACTTAGATAAAGTACTAAAACGTTTTAGTATGGAAAACTCGAAGAAGGGAGAATTACCGATACAAAGTAATGCCAAGTTGAGTAAGACTCAAAGTCCGAGTACCGAAGCTGAAATAGCAGAAATGAGCCGAGTCCCATACGCTTCCGCAGTTGGCTCAATCATGTATGCTATGACTTGTACTCGCCCTGATGTAGCCTTTGCTTTGAGCATGGTTAGTAGATATCAAGGGAACCCTGGCAGAGCCCATTGGATTGCGGTCAAGAATATCCTTAAGTACCTTCGGAGGACGAAGGAATGGTTCTTGGTCCTTGGAGGGAGTGATGACTTGAAGGTGCGAGGGTATAGTGACGCCAGCTTTCAGACCGACAGGGACAATTACCGTTCGCAGTCGGGCTGGGTCTTTACTCTGAATGTAGGAGCAGTAACTTGGAAAAGTTCCAAGCAAGAAACCGTAGCTGATTCAACATGTGAATCAGAGTACATTGCAGCGAGCAAAGCATCGAAGGAGGCAATATGGTTGAAGAACTTCATCGGTGATCTTGGAGTTGTACCTGCCATAAAGGAGCCCATGGAGATTTTCTGTGATAATGAAGGAGCGGTTGCCTTGACCAAGGAACCGAGGGATCATGGTAGATCTCGACATATCGACAGAAAATATCACTTTATTAGACATCGTGTAGAAGAAGGACAACTCGTGGTGAAGAGGATATCATCAGAAGATAACCCAGCAGATCCGCTTACGAAGGGACTGAGTAGGGTTAAGCACTTGCAGCATGCTAGGAGTATTGGGCTGAAGGATGATATTAGTATAGATTAGGTAGTAGTAGAAACGTGTAATAGATAAATGTAATTAACATTTGATGATTAAATAAAAGAGTATTATTTATGAGTAATGTTACTGTCTTATGTTAATTGTTTAACTATTGTTTCACTTTGCATGTTTTGACTTCCAGAATAATTGATTTTATTAAGAATAATCGAATTATTCAAATTGTCCACAATCGTTCATATGTTGGAAGTAGATATGAATGAAGATTGTCATGAATTGGTGTGTAGATTGTCTAAATGGTATTAGACATAGC
The DNA here is from genome assembly GCF_002870075.4 of Lactuca sativa. Lineage (NCBI taxonomy): Eukaryota > Viridiplantae > Streptophyta > Magnoliopsida > Asterales > Asteraceae > Lactuca > Lactuca sativa. The sequence continues at coordinate 130,477,521 of NC_056626.2, forward strand.
AAAAGGTTGCTGCAACGTTCATGAGTGCTTATGAACTAGTTTTGAGCATTGGAACAAACCCGCGCTTGCTGGAATCACCTTATGGAATGTGATAAAAGGGTGATCGCAAGACGATAATATCATATGGTCTTAAAACCAAAATATATGGTTTGTTATCTGTTACTTTTATTCTAAGAGGGTAAAAGCGATATCTCGGCCGCTCGATGATTTGATTTGACTTATGTGTCGGGCCCGGTTAGAACTGAATTGATATGTTCGATTAAGTTCTATGTTAAATGAATCGGAGATCGAGAAACCAAATGCTAGACAAATTTGTTCCATAGAATTGTCAGCATGATATCTATATAGAGGATTGTACTATCCCTTATCTAAAGGACAAGATTGATCAGATCAGAGTTTGACAACGTCTATGAGAGCTACGATTGCTAATCGAATTATACTTGTGTATATAGTTACTAGACTTATCCAAGTGGGAGACTGTTGGAATAGTGTCTAAGGCTGCAACTATATTAGGCAAGTATTTGACCCGGTTGTGCATGGTCCTTTTGGGTTGCCTACACCATAGCAACTTGACAGGATGATTTATTATGAGAGAAGAAATATTATTAATATATTATGAGAATAATATAAGGAATAATAATATTATTATTTGATTAATATAAGTCACAAATTAATTAAGAATTAATTTGGGGACTTAAAGAGATTAATTGAATAAAGGGGCATAAACTGTCAATTGTATGATAGTTGTACTTTGGGCTATAAATCCCTTATGGATAAAGGGGGACGGTTTTAAGGACTATGGATAGGCCTTGAAATCGTCCAAAGGCTTATCAATTAGGGTATTGGATTGCTTAGGGCCTAAGTTATCCAATTAGGGTTTAAGGGTGAAACCCTAGGAGCCTCACTAGTATAAATAGACCCTTTGGGTCAAGGGAAATCGGCACCTATGCTTTAGAAGAAACCCTGGCTGATTTTGATCCCCTCTCCTCTCTCTCAAATCATCCTCTTGCTAGTTGGTGTTTGTAATCCATTAGAGGAGTGACAATTGTGACTCTAAAGCTCCAAGGACAAGAAGATCAAGCAAGTGATTCAAGGTAAACTTCTAATCCTGATTTCTTATTGTTATTATACTCTATTAGCCATTAGAAGTCTTGGATTCAATGCATGTTCAATTAGAGAAACCTAGATCCAAGCATTAGGGTTTGTATGTGCACATAGGAATGTTCATATGGCTAAAACCCATCATATTACATCTCACATCATACAATAAAGGTGTACTTTCAATATTAACACATAACATCATTTTGTAGCAAGTAAAGAATTACACCTTTTAACAACCAACTTATAGCATGCTTTTACTAGTCTCGTTTAAGTATGAAAAAACAAAAAAATAACATGAAAATCATCATATTTTAACAACATGAATAACCTCGCTACTTGCATAAACCTGACACACTCTTTTTGCATCAATTAACTAATTTAAGAATTATAGCATGCCATAGGAATCCTAAATCAAATGATTCTATAAACACTTCATAATTTTAGATTGCGCACATTTCTTATATTCAGATTATAACATCACACAAAGATCAATAAGACAAAGCATATGTATTAGAGCATGAAAATTTTCCATACTAGTACCTAAACAACCACAATATTGATTCACATCTAGTCCAAGATGTTCGGGGATATTAATAGAGGAAAATCACCTTTAAATAAGAAATCCAACACCCCTAAAAGATTACACAAGGTGATGCTAAAAAACATAACATAAAACGAAAACAATTATGTTTAAATATAAACCACATTGTGGCAACGAAGGTGACATGTCATGGACCGAGTTGCAGTCGCGATCCGGGCCAATCAACTCCCGTCGCCACGTTGTGACAACTAGATACCGACGTCGTAGGGACTGGTAGTTCCAAAATAGAAAATCGATTGATCGCCTATTCCTTCTCGGTTTAGGTCTGATCAAAACCCCATTTAGGATGATCTTAGCCCCTCAAGACCATATCTAAGTGTACATAATGGCTAGGATAAGAATAGGACGAACCAACACATTTAAACCATGGATTTTATCATCATTTGAGGTTTCTTATTTAGTGTGGTTTGAAGAACAACAAGAGAATCTAAAGGAAGCTGTTCATACCTTCTGAAAAATCCAGAAATGAGTCCACCAAGATGATTTCTAGAAGAAAGGCTTCAAGACCACCACCAAAGATCCACTACAAACACCAAAACTTCACTTAAATTTCACTTTCTTCACACACACACACAAACACACTCCAAGGAGGGAAAGAAATCCAAGAACACACTTCAAAGTAGAGATGAGGTTGCCAAGTAGGGTTAAATTCTGGATTATAGGGTTAGGGTGGCTTAAATACTTGTTAACTTTCGATTTAGTCCATTAAATTGTGACAAAGTGGCTATATGATCCATGTACATAGTCAAGTAACCTTTTCTTGCATTTTAGCCACTAAAAGTTAACTTTAACCATTACAAAGTAACTCAACAAGAAAATATAACGGAACTAACCTTAATGGCAAAGTGGGAAAATTTAGGTGGCTACATATTAGGTTCCACTTTATCTGAGGATTAGTATTCGAAGGTATGCTCAACGTGAAGAATATATTTGTGCCAAGAATCATATAGATATGTTCACTAAGGTGGTAATGTCGGAGAAACTGAGGTTATGTATGACTTTGACTGGCCTTCTATAGAAATAAGAAAAAGTGCAACTTGGATGGCAGTAGAAGTTGTTGATTAACCTCCAAGTGTGAGATTGTTGAGATGTTAATTCTAATTTGGATGGGTGAAACATTCCAAAGATGTGTAGTTTTGGCACGAAGTTCTAAAGCACATTGTCTGTTTCAGTAATTCTAGAAGCTTTAATCTAAAGTAGCAGCAAAGCAGTTTTTGTCTTAAGCTTTAATATTGTATATACAATCTTAGAGAATAAGTTTTTTGACTTTATGTTAGCATGTCAATATCCTATTGACCTATCCCATTATTTTAGGTCAACATCCTATATATACATCTCACTTATTGTAACCATAATATGAGACATTCGATACACGAGTGAGATGAGTATGAGTTGATATTATGGAAGCAGTAAATACATAGATCTTGTATACCATCTTTATAAATCTTATAAATGAGGTCATTCAAATCAATGTGGTTCAAGATAAATCATCAATCTTGAACCATATTCATTTAAAGCTCCCACCTTGTCAACTTATGCTAATTAATTGTTTTATTAATTGATTTTTTTCCTATATAAGAAGATTATTTCATGCTTGGTTACTCACAACGAAAGAAAGAAGTAAATGATGAAATATGTTGGGGGAAAGTAAAAATAAATATGACAATCAATATTTTGAAAACCTAAAATCTATTTAGGTGATTTTCTCAATTTTAATTTATACTCACATCTTTTTCATTCTAATTTCTTTATATTTCAAGAAAATGCTCATGGTTGTACATTTGGAGCAAAAAAAATACAATTCTATTTAAATTTGTTTTTTTACAATTAGTTTGATGATGCATGCTCTCAGTTTGCAAAATCCTATATTTTTTTTTTTATTTTATTGTGTTTCGCTTTCAAGTATAACTAATATAATTTGAAAAATATAATTATTCATGCATATTTCACTTGAATATATGTGATTTGTTTTTTTAATAATACGATGAGGTATTCAATTTTAATGTAATAACAAGAGAACATAAAGAAACGAAAATACATTTTACTTCTAAAATAATCCTCATTATTTTGTGTTTTCTATTATGTTCTAAGAATCTATTATCTATTATATCTTAATCTTAATATTCATACTATACTTATAAATGATGCATTTTCCTATCACCTCATGCATTTAAACCCCCACACAAATTTCCAAGCACCTCAAATATTTGAAACCCCCACACCTTTTCACATTCAAAGTAATTAATCACACATCATGAAAGGTTTTATAACTTATATAATATGTTTAATAAACAATTAATGGATAGTTTACTATAAAAATGTCATTCTCTTTGAGTAGACACACAAATACAAATCACATACAAAATTCACAAAGAAAACAAGTTTAAAGGTTTTGTGTTGGTTTGAGAGCTTTGGATTATTTTTTGAGCCATGTTATTATGTTAAAGTTTTTAATTTGTAAGTTTGTTATATACTAATTTTTTTTCTTGGTTTAAGTATTCTTTTAAGACAGTCATTGTATATTGTGGTTGAAACTTTAATGTAAATTAGATTAGATTCATGTTATCGATCATATGTTATGGAAAGTGATATAGATAATATTTAATTAAATATTGTATATATGTTTGTATGTTTGTCTTGCTTCATAGTAATAATTAATTAAAAATCATGGATATGCAATATTATCCATAGTATCCATGTAAGTCTCTTTTAAAATGCAAATTGTCTATCTTATCCCTTTATACTTTTAGTATATGTTTAACATTTTAATTATAATAATAAGTGTATTTTAAAAGTTTTATTTCATTTAATAATAATATTAAGTGGTTTTAAAATTAATGAACAATAATTATAAATAATAAAATCATATTATAAAACTAATGGATATGCCATATTATCAATGTAAGTATCTTTTGAAATGCAAATTGTCTATCTTATCAGTTTATTATTTAGTGTATGTTTCACATTTTAATAGTAATATTAAGTGTTTCTTAAAAGTCTTCTTTAACTTATTAATAATAATAAGTTGTTTAAAACTAAACAACGATAATTTTAAATGATAATAACATCAATTTATAAATTATTTAGCGTTAACAACAAATAAATTGTATTTTATATGAACATCTATTGAAATTAGAAAATAATCGCATAAGTAAAAATTTAAATTAATGAATCATAACAATCGTTAAAAATAATATTAAATAGATAATTATATATAATTTTAATTATTAATGAGGAAGGTGGGTTGACGTCGATGAATAATATTGTTCAAAATATTATGTCAAAGTTAATGTCAATAACATAACCATTTTAAACATATATTTTCAACATTTTAACAACATATTTTTAGCCTACGCTACACAACGCGTGACAAATCGTCTAGTAATCATTATCATCATTATGTACTTATAAAGGAAGCATTTTTCCTTTCATCACATTCATTTGAAACTCTCATTCATTTTTTCTTTCACCATATTCATTTGAAACTCCCATGACTTTTCAATTTCTTTCTAATAATGATTATAAGTGGGTTAATCAGGTTAAATAAATATAAACCTAAAGTGTAATCATATATAAAATAAATCTCAATATTAAAAGAATATATTTTCTTATACTTATAAAGTTATATTTTTGACTTTTAACATATTATACATATTTTATTAGGTCTAATATATTGTTGTTTGAAAATTTTGTATAAAATGCATTTGAAACTCTCATTATTTTTTCTTTCACCACATTCATTTGAAACTCCCATGACTTTTCAATTTCTTTCTAATAATGATTATAAGTTGGTTAATAAGGTTAAATAAATATAAACCTAAAGTATAATCATATATAAACTAAATCTCAATATTAAAAGAATATATTTTCTTATACTTATAAAGTTATATTTTTAACTTTTAACATATTATACATATTTTATTAGGTCTAAAATATTGTTGTTTGAAAATTTTGTATAAAATACTTAAATTGTTAATATAAATATAACCTTACATGATCAACTTAAATATAAATTTTAATTCAACTTACACAACCGAAAAAATGTTTTGTAAATAGTTAAAAGGGATAAATTGTAGTGAATTTATGATAATGATTATAAGATAGATAATAAGGTTAAATAAGTATCAAACCTAAAGTATAATCATAAATAAACTAAATTTCATTATTAAAATAATATTTTTACTTCTACTTATAAACTTATGTCTTTAACTTTTAACATATTATACTTAATTTATTAGATTTAATATGTTGTTGTATGTAAACCATTATCAGTTTAAAGCTACAACTTTTGAAAGGGTTGGACAAAATACTTGAAGTTTTAATTTAAATATAACATTACAGGGTCAACTACGATATAAATTTCAGTTCCACTTAAAAAACCCAAAGAATATTTTGTGAATAGTTAAAAGTGATAAATTATAGTGCTAAATGCAAAAATTCAATTGTAATATCAATTTAACTAAAATATTTCCTAAGGATATTTTTATAATCGTTAAAAGTTTTCAAATAAGCAGCATAAAATAACTTATAATAACAATAGTTAAAAAAATAACTCTATATAAATGATTATATTGTTACCTTTAAAATAAAATAAAAAATTGTTTGATGTTTTAAATAATTACAATGACAGAAATTAAAAAGTTAAACAAATAAATTTTAAAAAATTAATTAACAATAACAAAAACTATAAATAGCACTAAACCATATATTATATTTAATTTCATTCATGAGTAACCCACGGGTAGATGTCATTCAAAAGATTAAGATTATGTAATTTTAATAGATTTATATATTATCATATAATTCAAAATAATCAGTATATTATATCAACGTAACATACGAATTATTATATCAAATTTGACAACATTATTGTTTTATTTAAAAAAACATATATTTGTAAAAATGTCAGCTATATAGTTGCTTCTGCGCAACGCGCGGGCATTCGCCTAGTATCTAATAAAAGAGACATATTTCCAAGCATCACATTCATTTGAAACTCTCACCACAACTTAAGAGTTTTCTAATTTATATACATTTAGTATTTACAACTCAAAAGTTTTTAACTTATGGTTATTAATAAGTAATGACTAATTACTTTTTACTTTCCTCTTATTTGTAACTTTATAACTTATATCTCCATATTCTAATAAAAGAACAAGTTTAATCTCCTTTTGTCATGTGTCACCTTATTAGGCCTCCTAATTAATGTCATGCCACTTGTCAACCTATTGATGTTTCATTTCAAATTTTAAATTTTAAAATTTAAAATTTAAAAATTTCATTCTAATTACATTAAATTAATAACATTAGAATAAAAATTAAAATAAAATTAATAAAGATTATAAGATCACATATTTATTTAAATCAACAATTATAATTTTGTATAACTGAAGAAATATCTCTTAATTGATCATTTTTTTAAAGAATTGATTAATAATTTTAAGTTTTTACTTGAAATTTTAACTAATGTTGTAACCATGGTTTCCGCGGGTTATAAACTAGTTAGTAGTATATAAGTAAGTTTGGCTCACATAAAAGATTCATGTGTTTGAAGAGATTTGTGATTCAAATATAAAGAGTTAAAAATTAGTTTTGTTGAATCTTTATATAATAGTGTTTCTATATATCAAATGTATATTGATTTTTGTATATTTTGTTGAATATTTGGATAACAGTATTTATATATATCAAATGTATCTTGATTTATGTACACTTTTATATATGATTCATTGTTTTGTAAGTGTTAAATATGGGGTTTTAATACAAATATTATAATAGATGTTTTAGTGTTTTTTGTTATGAAATATTAGTTTGTGAATGACCATTGGATTCCCCATTTCTCTCATAACTCTCTATCATTATTTAGCATTAGTAACAACCATTTCAATGTGTTTTATGAGTATAATAATGCACCATCATAATGTGTATTCATCTTTCATCTTATTTTGGTTGTATAAATAGTGATCCATATGTGTTAGAAAGTTGACGATTTCATCACAAGTATTGAAATAAAAGTTCTCTCCACTCTCATATCTTTCTTTACTTTATAATTTATCTTGTTATTTGATCATATTTTATAACACATTATCAGCACGACTCTACCATAGAGCTCTAATCCCATATTGTTCTTGTCATTTTCGGGTATATATTTTTTATAAGTTTACATGTACAATGCTTACAACTTATTTTATGGAATTTATTAACTAACACTTCCTTAACATACAAGTCTTTATTTTGATTACTATTTTCACTATGGAAAACTGTGCTAGAAAAAACTTTCTTTACTTTTCATGTCACTAACATGCTCCTGCAACAACAATATCGTGAGAAAGGTTTAAAAAAATATGAGTTAATCTCATGTCTTCTTGTGGCTAAACAAAACAATGAATTATTGATGAAAAATCATCAATCAATCCCCACCGGTTCCAGTGCATTTCCTGAAGTGAATGCAACATCATATAATCATAATAGTCATGGGTCTAACTGAGGTCATAGGGGTTATCACAATTATCATAAAAATAACAATATTACAAGTAACCACCAGAAGTTGGAAAATTACAAAAACCCACATCCTAATGATAAAATTGGTCAAGGCAAAAAAAAGTTGAAAATGTTTGTCATCGATGTGGAATGACCGGTCATTGGTATTGTACATACCACTTACCAAAATATTATGTTAATCTTTAGCAAGCTTCTCTAAAATATAAAGAAATATAAAATATCGAAACAAATTTATTCCAAATGATTTTCACGAAGATCAACAAAAAATGACACATTTGGATGTTGCGAATTATCTTATCTACGCAGAAGGGACAAGTGGTGCTATTGATGGTGATGGAAAAAATAATATATAATAGTTTTGTTTCATCTCATTTATTATGTTTTTATGACATATTCGTTTAATGAGAAATGATGTCATCACAATCTTCTTAAAGTAATAAAATATGACTTTATCTCTCTAAGTCAAATGTTTCTTATGTTTTATTTATTTATTGAAGAGAAATATGGATATTCGCAAAAAAAGAAGAAAAATATATGTCTTGCAGACAGTGCAAGAACACATAACATTTTTAATAATAAAAAATATTTTGGTTATTTATGAATTGGAGAAGCAAATGTTAACACAATAATAGGTAATGCAAAAATGATTGAAGGCTCCGGAAGAGCGAATATAATATTACCACAATGGACAATAATTACAATTGGTGATGCATTATTTTCATCAAAATCACCAAGAAATTTATTAAGCTTTAAGGTAGGGATGAGATTTAGAACCGAAAAACCGGACCGGAACCGGAATCGGACCGGAATCGGAACCGGTATAACCGGAAAATGCTTAAACAGTCTGGGTATTGGGTTTCTAAATTAATCTTATCCGGGTTCCGGGTATTTTGGGTATGGGTCTAACGGGTCTGGTTAATCCGGGTTTTTTAACCAGATTTGTTTAAAAAACCGGAACCGGGCTAAATGGACCGGGTCGGGGTTTAGTGGACCAAAGAACCGATTTAGATGTGGAACCGGTATATGAAATATGTTTACTGTGAACCGGAATACGATTAGTTTCTTTTCCCCGTGCCCTCAATGTTCGTCGATCGGAGAAAAGAAAAAAAAGCCACCGATCACAGAGGATCATCAAATCAGGTTGACGATCATCATTCAGTTCCTCACTCGATTTGCGGCGACACTAAACCTCAGTTCATCATTCAGTTCCTCACTCGATTTGCGCCGATACTAAAGCCCAAGCCTCAGTCGACTTACGCCGATACTAATCCTCAGTTCATCATTCAGATCGACGATCATCAAATCAATCTCCTACAGTCATTCCCAATTGAAATTCAAATGAATCTCCTACAATCAATTAAAGACCAATGGTGGACAACTGGGTAGATAACAATGAAGCTACACAAGTAAGTTGTCAAGTTACAATGCATACTGCATAAATAAGATATTTATATTTTGATATTCATCGATTGTTAACAATGATCTTGGAAAACATAAAGGATTTGAGATCCTAATCTTGATAACTTTATATATATCTGAAGACCTAGATCAAAGTATCACATCGCAAGTGAAGATGATCTGGTTTTTTTCTTCATTTTCTTGTGGTGCATCAACTCTGGGCTCTGGCAACCAGTTTTTTGGCATGAAGGTTGCAGGTTGTCAAGCGAGTATATTGGTTCCATTCACCATCATATTGATGCTTAACATTCACCAAAAAAACACAAAAAATGTTAATTAATAATTAACCTCCAAAAAGTAAGATTTTATGAGAATTATAAACTATATCATATCTCACCTGAAAGGTTTAACTTCGAATCCCATAATTCTTGCATATGCGAATTCTAGATCTCTGTGAAACTTGATTGTGAATGTTCAATGGTTGTTGATTAAATACTTGTCTTTCTTCATCTACATGATTTTAAATTTTAAGACAAGGCAGATATGATATATATGATGATATGATATCGTTAAGTGATTAGAGTTCCAAATTAAATGTCAAATTATGTACCTAAGATGCCATGTGATAATCATTAATAAATACTATAATAAGAAAAACTTAAGTACAATACTGTAAAATCTAATAAGCTCGCCTGCTTAGCAACATCCTCCAGATCATGACCCAGATTCCTTAAAGCTTCAGCATAAAGACGTAAATTAGTCAATTACTTTAAATGCATATTTGCATAAAATTAAAAAGAAACATACTTGAATTGGGAGGTTAGCCTCCATGAATGTTCTTGAAAAGAAAAAACAACTCAAAACCTTCAACTTAGAGAATAATAAGTTAAGTGAAAATGTAGAGGTGGAAGGGCCTATTTATAATGAGAAGTTGTGAGATGTTGCCAAAACATGAAAATTAAAAGATTGCTAATGTCAAAAAAATTGTCTCTTGCTTTTATGTTCAAATTTTCAAAGTTGAAGCCTTCAAGGTCAAAGATACAAAAAGACAAGTTAATGTGGTTGCAAATAAATAAATAACTAACAATTTAGAATTTCCAGATATCTTAAATTAAAACACACAACCCAAAATAAATTATTCAATAGTCAAATACATAATTTCTTAAAATAATAATAATAATAATAATAATAATAATAATAATAATAATAATAATAATAGTATCAGCGTACAGTGCCTTCTCCAAAATCATTTCCTCAATATGAACTATGAAGTGCCTTATCCAATAGTCCAATATGAACGTAACTATTAACTAATATCACAATGACCTAAATGTCATTTTTTTAAACCAATATTGTTATATCTATTTACTTTTTTTTAAAAAAAATAAATCAATGTCATCAATAACCTAATAACCTAAATGTAATTTTTTTGTTTGTTAAATTTTTTATAACGGTTGAAAGATTATGTGATTGAGGTAATAAAAAAATCCGGGTTTTCCGGTTCTAAACCCATTTGACCCGGTTCTACCTTACCCACTTTCATATTTCCGGGTTTTTTGGTTCTAGACCCACTTTATCCGGAATCGAACCGAACCAGTTCCTAAATACCGGTCCGGTTTCCGGTTCTAAAAAATATCGTTAAACGGTTCCGGGTTTTCCGGGTCCGGGTCCATCCGGTCCGGGTTTGGACCCACTTTCATCCCTACTTTAAGGATATTCGGTCCAACAGATATCATGTTTAAACAACCAATGATGGTGATAAAGAGTATCTCAATATTACAAAAATGCTTCGGGTAAGAAAAAGTCTTTTGGAAAAATTACCCGCATTGTCCTCCAAATTGTATTATACAAATACTAGAATGACTGAATATCATGCTATTGAAAATAAAAGGTATGATAACAACTTCAAAGTTTGGCATGACTGGTTGGGCCATCCCGGATCAATTATGATGCGCAAAATAATTGAAAGTTCAAGTGGTCATTCCTTGAAAAACCAGAAGATTTTTCAAGCTAATGAATTGTCTTGTGTTGCATGCTCTCAAGGAAAATTAATTTCCAATCTATTATTGAACAAAGTTGGGCATTAAAGTCTTAGGTTTTAGAAATAATTCAAAGGGATATATGTGGACCAATTTCACCACCATGTGGACCATTTAGATATTTTTATGGTTTTAATTGATGAGTCAACTAGATGGTTACATGTGTGCTTCTTGTCTAGTTGTAACTTGGTTTTTACAAGATTAATTGCATAAATAATCAGCATAAGGGCACATTTCCTAGATTACCCAATTAAGAAAATTTGACTTGACAATGCAAAATTTTCATTGCAAGCTATTAATGATTATTGCATGTCGATTGGATTGAACATCCTGTTACACATGTTCATACACAAAATGGTCTAACTGATTCATTAATCAAATGCATTCAATTAATTGCAAGACCATTACTAACGCATTCTAAACTTCCTACATTGACTTGAGGCATGCAATTTTATATGCAACATCACTTATATGCATAATGCCAACTAGTTATCATTAGTTCTCCCCTATTCAACTGGTTTGCGGTTAGGAACCAAATATATTACCATCTAAGGATGTTTGAATATACAATTTATGTACCCATTTCTCCACCTCACCAAACAAAAATGGCTCCTTAAAGAAGAATGAGAATTTATGTTGGATATGAATCTCCATCTATAGTAAAATATTTAAAACCATCAACTGGAGATTTATTAACTGCTATATTTGATGATTATTGTTTTGATGAATCATATTTCCCAACATTAGTGGGAGAAATAAAGAAGATGGAAAATAAAATATCTTGAAAGGAATTATCACTTTTAGTTTTAGATCCTCATTCAAGTCAATGTGAACTTGAAATAAAAATGATTATTCATTTACAAAATATAGCAAATCAATTGCTAGATGCATTTACTGACCCTAAGAGAGTACCAAAGTCTCATGTACCAGCTGTAAATGCTCTACTTAGAATTGATATCATAGAAGGAAAAAAAATACAACTACAAATCAATTTAAGGCACACTTGAAGCGTGGAAGACCAATCGGTTCCAAAGATAAAAATTTCGAAAATGAAAGGGAGCAAACATAATTGATGGTCCAAAAGAAAAAACAGAATCTCTTGAAAAGATTAATGAAGCTCTAGAAGAGCCCAATGACATAACAAAAGAAACTAAGGTACCTAAAAATTATGAAAATGAAGAGATCTCAATTGTTTAAGTAGATTTCTGTTGAAAGAGTGATATAAAAATGATCCATTAAGCCCATGTGTATTCATAAAAAGATCCAGATAAGAATTTATCATAATTGATGTTATTGTAGATGATTTGAACATAGTTGGAACTCCTAAAGAATTGGAAAAGGCCACTTCTTATTTTAAAGAAATTTTGAAATGCATGATCTTGGTAAGATGAAATTTTGTTTGGGTCTTCAAATTGAGCACACAAAAATGGAGTTTTAGTACATTAATATCTAGAAAAAGTGATTAAAATGTTTTATAGGAATAACTCACATCCGTGAGTAACCTGACGGTGAAAAGGCACCTAGATGCCAAAAAGGACCAATTTCAACATCATAAAAAGATGAATATCTTCTTGTTCCTGAAGAACCATATTTTAGTGCTATTGGTGCATTAATATATCTTACTAGTAACTAGTAATACAAGACTTGATAAATCTTTTGTCGTAAACTTATTAGCAAGATATAGTTCTTGTCCAACAAGAAGACACTGGAATAGAGTCAAACACATTCTTTGGTATCTTTGAGGTATAGACGATATGAATTTATACTAATCAAATTCATCAAATGTGAAGTTAATTGGTTATGCAGATGCTGGATATTTATCTGATCCACAAAGGTCGAACTCAAACAGGTTATTTATTTAGTTGTGGAGGTAAGAAAATTTCTTGACATTATGTTAAACAAACTTTAGTTCTGCTTATTCTAACCATACATAGATTATAGCAATTCATAAGGAAAGTCATGAATGTATTTGGTTCAGAAAGTTAACTCAACATATTCGCAAGAATTGTGGTCTAACTTCTAACAGAGATGTTTCAATCATACTATATGAAGATAATACGATTTTATAGCTCCATTCAAGGAAGGATTTATCAAAGGAGATAGAACCAAGCATATATCACCCAAGTTCTTTTTCACTTATGATCTTCAAAAAGAGTGTGACATCAACATCCAGAAAATTCAATCAAGTAACAACATTCTCGATTAGTTCACTAAAGACTTCCGACATCCAAATTTGAAAATATGGTATGAAACATTGCTATGCGACGCTTCAAGGAAATCAAGTGATGTGCTGATCAGAGGGATTTGGAAATATATTGTACTATTTTCCTTAGCTATGTTTTTCCCACTGGGTTTTATTCGCAAGGTTTTTAACGAGGCAATTGTTTCCAATATTATTAATCACGTACTCCTTTTCCTTAATAAATGATTTTTCCCATGATGTTTTACCTATTGAGTTTTTAAAGAGGCGTTATACAACTGTCAGTCAAGGGGTAGTGTTATGAAATATTAGTTTGTGAATGACCATTGGATTCCCTATTTCGTCCATAACTCTCTATCATTATTTAGCATTAGTAACAACCATTTCAATGTGTTTTATGAGTGTAATAATGCACCATCATAATGTGCATTCATCTTTCATCTTATTTTGGTTGTATAAATAGTGAACCATATGTATTAGAAAGTTGATGATTTCATCACAAGTATTGAAATAAAAGTTCTCTCCACTCTCATATTTTTCTTTACTTTATAATTTATCTTGTTATTTGATCATATTTTATAACGTTTTTATATTATTAAAACTCATTGTGTTTATTTTCTTCATACTTTTTGTTATTCGTTATATATATATATATATATATATATATATATATATATATATATATATATATATATATATATATATATATATATATATATATATATTAAAATTGGACAACGCTTAAGAATAGTGAAATATGTGCGTTTTTGGCAAAAATGGTCCTTTATTTATGTTGTTCTTTCTTGTTTTGGCTTTCTTGCCATGTATTTCTCTTGTGGGCAGTTTATGTCATTTTCTATAATTTTTGTCCACACGTGTTTGTCATGTATTTTCCCCACCTTTTTTCCAGCCAATCATATTTCAATTGTTGTAATTGTTTTCCACTCGTTTTTTCAATGACATTCCTTTTGTCTCTCTCTTTCGATCTATCAATTTGTTCCCTCTCTTCGTCCCTCGTTTCCTCCTGTTATCTTCACCGTTTTTCCACCCAATCGATTGTTGTCATTGTTTTCCAATTGACTTCCGATCAAAAGAAGAGGTTCTCCCATCTACAGAAAAGCCCTACCTCGATCCATATCTCTCCAATCTCTCGAAGAAAACATCAGACAGAAGGATCGTCACCCGTCACTGGTAGTAAAAAAATTGGATAAAAGATTTGTCAGAATCACCACCACTATTAGCTTAAAATGGCTCTTCTGTTACTCACCGTCAAATGACCACCACCATAAGCCAGGTGAACCCTCAATCGTGTTTGGTTGATACGTGTTTTGTTTTAGGGCTTTTCAACAGTAACCCGGGTAAGCGAATCCTCCCCCGCTCTCCGCCGTATGTCGTCGACTCCCATGTGAAGCCTTCGACCGGTGACCTTCGCACCCCACAGTTACAAGTTCATTTTTCTTCAACTTTTTTCTGTTTTTGTTTGCTTAGACGATGAAACAACTACTCAAAGTTAATAGAAACGTTTGAAATCAGATTGCTTAAAATTATCCTCCATTTTTCTCTTTCTTTTTCTCTTCAGACCAAGAAAATCATTTTTAACTGCAAGTTTAAGGGTATACTAAACACCTAGCGCCCTTGCCTTCTCCTTCTCTAACGACTAACCATTCCTTCGGTAACTACCACAACTGCAACACCAACATTTGATTTCAGGTTCGTTTCACTTCAATTTTCTAAACAAATGAAGGTTAAATTTTGGTATATGTTTGTATACGCGTGTTTATGTTGGTATATCTATGTGTATTTTGGTATATGTTCATAATAGAATCGATTACTTTTCCCGTTCTTCATATCAACTTACTGTTTCCAGTTTCCATGTGTACGTATCGCTTTGTGTCCATGCCTACTACCTGTTTGTAGAAATGCCCAGCTAAACCAAATGCACTAAAAATGAAAAAAATATCATTTTCTAAAGTTTTTGGTGGATTTATCTAGTATAAAGAATATACACATATAAATGTTTTGAAAGAAGGTGAATTGTAAACCAACTCTTGTTGTTATCAGCACAAGTCAAATTTTTGATTACTGCTTAACTGGGAATACGATCAAAACAAAAAAATATTTATACAAAAAACTATAATGGTTAAATCTGGTATAAAGAATATATATTTTTTTGACCAATTATCAGTTATTAATAAACTATAACTTATTAGGAGAAAATGTACATACCCATGGTTATTACATGTGGAGAAAACAAGAAGGAACTATATGTAGTTTAGAATATAGCTAAGAAGCAGATTGATACTACTGTTTCAAACCGGCTTTGATGAGAGAGAGCTTCAGATCTACACCTCAGTCATACATGCAAATGTCTATAAAACAATAAAAGTTTGCAATACTTGAAAGAGTGTGTTTAGGTTTTATATTCCTTTGTCACTCAAAAGGTGCACAATTAAACTTTTTGTGTAATAAGAAATTGGAGAGAAAGTATCAGAAATTGGAGGGAGGTGTCAAATTCATTGTTGGCTATGGTGCACAGTTAACTTGAGATCTACTATTGTTTTATATATTAACAATAAAGCATTAAATTTCTTAATATATTTACCATGTTTGCTAATGATATTTGTATACCTCAACATCTTCTCGAACAAAACGTTCGAGGTGAATTAGATTCTCTTGGTGTAACTTGGGATGCCACTCTTCAACCGATTAGAAGAACTCACAAAAGATAATGAAAATTTGATGATTTACATTGTCTGTTATCTAGCACACCAGGTACCATTTTTAGTTTTCTAATTTTTTTTAATTATATCTTCTACTATTAAATCATATTTGTAGGTATTTTCACATTCATCCAGTAGTATCACGTCTATGTGCATCAATCTAGGGTACAAGCCCAGATTCTTTAGTTCTTCATCCTTTCAAGGTATCAATATTTTAATATTCTATAACATATTCTTTTGTAGTATTTTTTAACATTGATTCATTAAGTAATAAAATAATTATTATTTTCTTTTCCGTTTCAAAGCAGATTAAGTAAGGTACAAATAATGATCATTATGGGTCAGATATTTGCATGTTTTAAAACTATTGTGATATTTGATCATTACATATATAGGGGTTATGAGACTTTATGTTTTTCATGTATGGATCGTTGTGTTGTGGAACTCCTGCCACCAATATAAGCCAATCAGGTTTTCAATTTTAACCAAGTTTATTTTGTTTTTACATGTAATATTAAAGAACTGAATTGTCTAATTTGAAGTTAGATTTATGTAGCTGTTTTGGGATGCTTTTTATTGATTACTAACTTTGGGAATATTTCAAGGAGAAATTTGAAATGAACAAGAAGCTCATGGTAATAAGTAATAACCGCACATACAAAGACATCTTTTTTTGATTATCCTATAAAAATCTCAATCTCTCTCTTCGATTCCTATTTCCCAGCTCAAATGTTGTAGTTTTTTACACAAAGTTGTGTTTAGATACAATAAATATTAAACATTTCATGTGAAAATTTGATATTTCATTATAACACAATCAAAATAATCTTACTTGACCTTAATTTGAATGCATGAACTTTAAAAGTTGGTAGAAAAATGCCATTATGAGTTTCTTGAAAGGAGAGTACATAAACATTGTCAAGGCTCTGCTATATTTTTTTCTTTGGGTACTTGATACCAAACCGTTACACATTGATTAAGTAATTCATATATTCATAGTTTCATAATTTTGGGTTTCTGCCTCTTTGAATATCGAGGTAACTGTTCGATCTCCATGAGAGATAGTTAAACATTCACCTGTGTGTCAATTTAACAAAAAGGTAATATAATCTCTTAATTTGTTTTTTATTTTCTAATTAATTTTATTTTGGCTTTTTCCTGATTTTCCCCGGTTTGTCAGTGGTTCCTTTTCAAATTGTTTATTTTTGATTTACCTGTGCATATTAACTTGATGGACTTTTCACGTAGATGCTCAACAACGAAATGGGGACCTGGAAATTCACATATAAAGATTTTTTAGGAGCCAGACCAAGGAAGGATTGGGTGCCAACAACTACATCTACAAGTACTTTGTAATTGTTTTTCTAAAATCTTTGATTCCACTCCAACACCAGAGTAGAAATTTGCAACGATATAATAGAACCCTAAATAAAACAAAAGCACCAAAAAAAATTACAAGAGAAACGAAGTTGTCCAATAACTCAAATAAGCATTTTAAAGATTGGATTTGATGGGTTTGCCATCACAAACCATTGAATTTATCTTTATTTATTGTCTTATGGTAAAAATTTACTGATTTGGGGCTGACCGAAGGGGCATTTGTTGGCGTAATTCAGGAATTAGCCCTCAGGGGCATTTTAGGAATTTTATGGAAACTTTTCCTCTAAGCCATATCTGAGTTAGTCTAGGATACCATCCGTTTTAGTATAAATAAGGTGTTTTAGTATAAATAAGGTATTGTCTTTCCTTTTTATAATTGATAAATAAATAAAATTTCATTGTTGTTTCCTGCATTTAACATTTATCATCTTGTTTATAAAAAAACAACTAATGAATTATCTAACATGAATAAACATATAGAAAAAAAATCAACAAATGTTTTAATATACCAACAAGACTGAAAAAATGACCATTGAAGTTATCTGGACCAGGGGATGATTCAGGTGGATGTATTTGATCCTTGACCAGGTTGGCCAACAGAACATGAAGTTGGTGCAATCCCCCGATGGCAAAAGTGGCTTTATGTAGAGGCTCATGGCAAAATTTTGAAGTCCGCATATTGGGTTCAAACGATAATATATGAATTCATTGCGTTAAAGGCTATAATAATCAAGGATTATAATTTTGTATTTTACTCTAATTCTAGTGTGTAGGCGTATACCATTTGTAAGCTTCTAACATGAAGTACGACACAAATTTCAATTTTTTTCCGATCTCCATTTTTAGTTGCTGATTTGACCATATCTGCAAGCAATTAACTATAAGAAATAGCAACACACTTTAGTTAATTACTATGACAACAAATTAAGAATAACGTGCCTTCTAACCTACGCAACGCGTGGGAAACTCATCTAGTTTTTTTTAATACAAATTGATGAGTTCAAAACTCTTTGATCGATTAGATCTTTGTAACAGGTAAATAAATAAAACAGAAACAGTAATGTAAAATACACAAGTATGGATCTGAATGTGTCGAATGATTTGATTAACTCAATCCTCAGTAGAGCTCGATGAAGAACTTCCGCTGTAGAGGGTTACAAAATATAAGAACTTGTACGCTTTCAAATCTCTATCAATCTTACGTTAAGAATGCATGCAAGCATCTATATATAATAAACCCTAAACAAAACTCACGGATGGACATGCCCATACCGGAGACAAAACTTAGACTAGCTAACGAGCCCAAAGGACGCAACACTAAACTGGACCTAACAATCTCCCCCTTTGCGTCAATTTGGAGCGAGACTATCATTTCTTCTTGCTTGGACCAACTGCTGGAACCTTCTTGGTTGTATCAAATAGACGAGCGATAAGTGCAAGAATAGTCTGTCTGAAGCGAATGTACCATTGAACCATATCATCAAAGTACTTCTTGTCATCCGCCGAATTCTGCTTGCATCGATGAATGATCCCTAAGACATGTTCCAGACATGCAGTGGTATAGAGATGTTTGTCTGCCAAAGCGAACATGCATTTTTGGCCTTCGTTTCTGGTAAACATAACGGAGTTTCTCTTCGGGTCTATCTTTCCCATCTGCATCATGTTTAGGTCACTTGCTGAGCCAACAGGAGATATGGTAGGCTTTTTCTTGAATACATTCGCTATCTCCTGATCCATCTTGGCGACTTCCATAATGTAACAAACAAGCATCCTCTTGAAGTGGTCGATGATCGGACCATATTCTGCTTCGTTAGTAAGAAGGATGTTGTGCAAGATGATCCAGTCGTGTGGATTCAAGTTGGGAAGATCAGCAAGCGAGATGGCATGTTCAGTCTTGGCAGATCCTCTCAACACCTTAAACCGAACGTTGGTAAAGTTTCCTTCCTTATACGGCTTTAGAACCCGAACATTGACAATCTTCTGAGCGCTCCATGTTTGGTACTGTGGTTGAGCGGCCCTCAGATAGAAATTGACTAAGTCCCTGTCAACCTTTGGACGAGGATGAGGGAACTCATCGATGTTGTCAAAGGCATGGAATACGAACGCCTTTCGGGTCAGTGGCATGTCGAACTGAGAATCGATAGTATTGTCACGATCAAGAGAGATCACCGGTTCTAGCCACAAGATGCTTGGAGTTTCTATGGCTTCTTTCAGCAACTTCTCAAGAGTCTAAGGAGGAAAAAGAGTTTTCCTGCTCTCGAGAAGGTCATGAGCTTCTTTTTGTCTTCTTTTGGCTTCTTCATCCTCTCTAGCCACACGAGCGTAGATGTCAGCATCTTTATCTCGACCATGCTTCTTCAGAAGGTCGGCAATGGTCTCCTTATCTTTATCATCGCTCTCCTCAGCAATTTGCTTGCCCTTGTCTTTAACACCCGAACCTGAGGCTTGGCCTGTAGGAGGAGGTTCGGTTGTTTTGGTTGCTGTTGAAGTAGGAGGCGGTTGAGACACATTTTCTTTTTCTCCCCCTTGTTTCGGAATGGACACGAAATCAAGGAGCCCTTCAATCTTGCTCAGGAGAGAAAGGGCAAGAGCAAGTTTTTCTGCAAGAGTACGCCTCACAGAATAGTTGAGTATCGGGTCATGTGCGTCCAGGATGTTTGAAATGGATGCGTGGACATCCGAAACACACGATGAAATCACCTCTCTTTCAGATCGAAGAGACTCAATCTCCTTTTGAGAATTGGAGAGTTGAAGACTCTTGACCTTCAAAGTGGTGGTCTTTCTGGCAAGAGCGTCCATGAGTGAGTTTTCAGCAGCAAGGTCCTCATGGAGCTTAGTCAATCGTTCTTCAATCGTCGCCTTAAACGCTGAATTGTCGTCTGAGAGAGTCTGACGAAGAGAAGCAAAAGACTTCAGTTCTGATGCAACTGAGGTAGCCAGCTGGTTGACAATGGGTTCTAGCTTCGTTTTGGCGGCCTCAGTAGATTCCTGTAAAGATTGTAACAGAGAAGAAGCATCAGTGAATAGTTTATCGACTTTTTCGGTCGCTGCCTCACAGGCTTTGGTTGAGGCATCAATGGCTGCAATGGCTGAGTCTAGAGAGACTTGATGAGCTTTGGAAAAAGCATCAACAAGTTTCTGAATGGCAGCTTCAGAGAGGGTAGACTGAGATGAAGAAGAGGAGGCGATGAGCGAATCAATTTATCGTGAAGCTCCTTGAGATGCCTCTTGGTAACGGGAGCATCATCATCGTCGTCACTCTATACCTGAAACGGACTGTAATAGACTGAATCAAATGTCATATCCTCCCCGCCGAGGAATGGTTCTTCGTCCTCTGCTGCCTGAGCAGGAGATGATGGTGATGGTGAAGGTGGAGGTTCGGTAGTTGTAGTAGTTTCGGGTTGGGTTGTATGTTCGGTAGTTGGTGGGGGTTTGGGTGCGTAAGTAGGAACCCCTGTATCAGATACATTGGTTCATACTTCTGCAGTGGTGGTGGTTGCTTCGGTAAAGATGGGAGAGGGTACTGGGATGGAGGTGGATGGTATTTGAGTGGTGGAGGTTATGAGGGGAATGGAAATGGGAATGGTAATAGGTGGAGAAGAGATTGGAGAAGTGGAAAAGTGAACCTCAGGAGAAGGCGATCGTGGTGGAGTGTTACCACGAGGAGATCCGTCAGAGGCAGAATTCTCTTCCTCAGATTCGCTTGAGGAGGAAGCGATTATCAGCTTTCACCTTGGTTGAGTTTTTCTCTTCTTCAGCGGAGGGGACTGAATAGTATGTGTAGTTTTACGCTTCTTGGGAGAAGGGCCTTTCGCTCCCTTACCAACTTGCTTGTCTTTGCCTTTGTCAGTTTTCTTTCCCCTTGGCGCAGGCTTGTCAGCTTCATGGATGGACTTGAGCATTTCAAGAGTAAGCTCTCTCGGACCAGAGCGTCGAAACTCCTTGTAGGTTCGAATGATCCGACTGTCGGCAGGAACATCTCCATACATCGTCTTAGGAATAGAGCCAATGAATTGAAATTTTGAGGCATCGGAGACAATGATCTTCATGGTATGGAAAGTACCAATCGAAGACATTGGAGAACCAACAACAATGGGAACTTGGTACTTGTCCATCACCTATTTTGTAATGAGAGTCCAAAATCGAGCATAGGAAATCTCGGAATGCCGAGATGTAGAAGACAGACTCTGAATGAGTTGTTGCCAAAGGACCGACCCGTAGTCCAAGTTGATACCGTTGTAGATCCCGTACAGAATCGTAATGAACAGACGACTTGCTCCGTCTGATCCAGCACTGCGTTCAGACATCCCCTTGAACAGCACTGTAAACAACCCATTCCACTGAGGAGGCAGACATGATTTCTTGAACTTCGTAACTGTTGTCAGCACCTTAGTATACCCCATGTTGTAGAACATAGAGAACATGTGACCCACCGGAATCGATTCAGGGTTAACCCTAGTTGAATCAGGTTCAAACCCTAAAATTGAGCAAAACCTCTGCTTGGAGATGGACGCCTTGTGATCAAGCACGTCAAAGAAGATCCTGTCGACTGCCTTGTCGTAATGAGCAGTGGCGAAAATATGAGATAAGAACTCCATAGGAACTGCTTCAACTTTGGTGAGAGCAGGAGCAATTGACGAGTACTTGAGGCATTCAAGTATCGGGAACATGAAAGCATCATAGACCTGAGGAGTAAGATCGATAATCAAACTCTGTTGGGGACGAATCGGGAGGATGTGGGAAGTGGCATGAACTGATGATGAATCCGCCATTGTTGTGAAGAAGATGGGAGAGATGATGAACAGTAGAATACTTGAAGGTTTTCTTGCTCTCTGAAAATATGGGTGCAATAAAGAGGTAAACAATGGTTTACGTTACCTTTTATACTGTGGGTAGAGGAGAGAGAAGAATCTGTCCCAAATCTTCGAGGGAAATACGAAGGGTTTTTCAGAAGTGATTGAAGCGTGAAAGTTGGTATCACCGATGATTACGCATGAGAGAGAGTGTCAGTCCCGATTCACACGCCTTCCCATCAGGCGCCGTTTTTAAACGAAACGGTTCCTCTTCGCACGCCTGGCTGTCAAGCGCCATTTGAAAATCAAATCGATTGGACTCCCGCCTAAGTCAGCATCTTTTCCTTTTAGATTAAACGTCATCCTTAAGCAAAATTGACCACGTGGATCAATATTAACCACAACTCCCTTATAACTGCAAATCCTATTTGAAATTATGCCTTGTAACTAATGAAACCAAAATTTTGGAAAATCAAAAAGATTTTCGTGCTTAGTGTGTAAAAGAAAAAGAAATAAAGCAACACATATGAGGGATTTTGTGATGTCAGTAAAGACACGAAACAAAGGATCCCGGGCACGAATCTCTTCCTTCAAAGTCAAGAGAGACTTTAAAGTGTTTGTGTGGTTTCCCGTTGAATAACGATCAGACACTTATTGAGAAGTGTTGAAAGGCTTCTTTTAATCAGGCTAATTTGGGTGGCTGTCGCTTCAATTCAGAATTCCTGATCTTGATATAAGACAGAAATCGAACGAAGTACTTGTGAGACCAATACAGTCTGTTGAACAAGTAGGTTTGAAATAATTTAAGTGGCTAGTTAAAATAGTTTATGTAAAGTCTCAAATAAAATTTAAAACTGGATTCCAAGGGAAGAAATGTTATAGGACTTAACAATTTCATAGGAATCACTCAAAAGGAAATTAGAGATTTTACTTACCATCCCCATGGATAAGTCCGTCAATTCATTAGTTATAGCTAGAGCAAAGATGATTGATCACCGTCAATTCATAGTAGGTATTGAATTGTGGGTTTCACTTAGTTCGTAGTGGCACGAAGCTAAGATCATAAACACAAAAATTGTGTAACCATAAACCTTAGTGGTACTTTCTGAGAGTCTCAAGGGTTACATTTGTGAAGCCAATGAGATGGAGAAAAGTAGTGTAGATGGTGTAAAGAAACCAAAGTACCTCTGCTGTTAAAGTAAGGACCTAGCAGAAAACTCTTATCTCATGTGAGAAGAGAGTCAGGTAGCTCATGATTAGAATAAATATGAAAGCCTAATTGGGAAGACAAGGTTTGTATGTACCAAGTCAGTAAGGCTATTATTTAGAATCAGGTGAGACTTTGGACACATACAACAACATGCTTCTAGGGACACTTAACTAGTGAAATGATTTCCCCACAAATAGACACACAAAAAGATAAGACACAAAACAAAACAAAATAATAGAAAAAATAATAAAAAATATTTTTGGAGTTTTTGAATTCACGAAAAGAAAATAAGAAAAAAAAATATTTTTGGAATTTTTTTTCTAATTTAAAGACACAAAAAGAAATTGGAACCGAACCCGAGCGTTCGGTCTATTTCGGTTGCAAAAAAATAAGTTTGAAAAAGAAAAGAACTTTGAAAATAAGTGAAATGAATTTGAGAAAATGATACAAAAGGTTTACAACCAAAGAAACTACCTTTGAGTGATAAGCTAAGATCAAATGATAGGACCGAACCCGAGCGTTCGGTTCATTTTGGTATACCAGAACAAGACCCGAACCCGAGCGTTCGGTCTATTTTGCTTCCAACTTTTAATTTTGAGAAGTAGTCTTTGGTACTGACTCTGATTCCATCATACCTAGCCCTTGTAGAATTTTATTGAAAGATGCTTCAGGAAGAGCTTTGGTGAAGATGTCAGCCAGTTGATCAGTGGTTCGAACAAAGTGAATTTCGACGTTCCCATCTTCCACATGATCCTTAATAAAGTGATACCTCAGTGCTATATGCTTGGTCTTGGAATGTTGCACTGGGTTATGACAGATACTAATTGCACTTTCTGAATCGCAATATAGTGGGATCTTTTTCATATTGAGTCCATAGTCCCGGAGCTGGCTTTGGATCCAAATCACTTGAGATGTACAGGAGGCAGCTGCGATGTACTCTGCTTCGACTGTAGACAGAGATACACATGTTTGTTTCTTTGATTGCCAGCTAACCAACTTCCCGTCTAGGAATTGGCAGCCTCCAGTGGTGCTTTTCCTGTCTAAACCACAACCTCCAAGGTCTGCATCTGAGTAGGCTTGGACAAAGAAACCTGAGTTTGATGGATACCATAAACCGAGAGAGGTGGTTCGTTTCAGATACCGGAGTATGTGTTTTACTGCAAGCATATGTGGTTCACGAGGATTCGCCTGAAATCTAGCACAGTAACACACAGAAAACATTATATCAGGCCTGCTAGCTGTGAGGTACGTCAAAGAACCAATCATCTGGCGATATAACGTAATATCGACTGCCGGTTTTTCCAAGGATGGTGTGAGCTTGGTGCCGAATGCCATTGGAACTTTAACCTTTGAGTCTCCCATCATGCCAAATTTAGCAATAAGAGTCTTGGTGTAAGCTTCCTGGTTGATAAAGATGCCTTCGGGTCCCTGTCTAATATTTAAACCAAGGAAAAATTTAATCGGACCCATTGAGCTCATTTCAAATTTAGTCTCCATCAGCTTTCTGAATTCAGCTGTTAAGCTAACATTCGTTGAGCCAAAGATGATATCATCGACATAGATTTGAACAATCATAAGGTGGTTACCTTCCTTCTTATGAAAGAAGGTTGGGTCAACCGAACCTTATTTGAATTTTGACATCTTTAAAAACTTGGTTAGCGTTTCATACCATGCCCTAGGTACTTGCTTCAGATCGTAAACCGCCTTGTCCAGAATATAACAGTGATTGGGGTACTTTTCATTAACAAATCCAGGAGGTTGCTCCACGTAAACTGTTTCTTCAAGTTCTCCATTCAGAAAGGCACATTTCACGTCCATTTGGTAGACCTCAAAGTTCTTGTGTGCAACATAGGCCATAAATATTCAAATAGATTCCAGCCTCGCTACCGGAGCAAAAGTTTCCTCATAATCAATTCCTTCCTCCTGGCAGTATCCTTTTACCACGAGAAGAGCTTTGTTTCGAATCACATTGCCCTCCTTGTCCGTTTATTTCTGAATACCCATTTGAGACCAACAACTGAGGCATCTTTAGGAGTTGGAATGAGGCGTTAAACCTTATTTCTTTCGAACTCGTTGAGTTCATCTTGCATAGTTTGAACCCAGTCAGAGTGATCAAGAGCAGTATTTACTGTCTTCGGTTCAACTTTTGAGACGAAAGAATTATACATGCAGAACTCTACTTTGGAGAAAATAGATGTTTTCTTTGCCTTCAGTTGAGATCGGGTCAGGACCTTTTCAGAGACATTACCCACTACCTGGGATACAGGATGATCTCTGGTCCACTTAACGAGAGGAGGGTAATTTGGATCATAGGATGGATCTAATTCAACATTCACCATTTCTTCCAATTCAGATTGACTATCGTCGTCACAGAACATATCGGCATTCTCCCCCTCGACTGATGAGCTTTCAGGTGTAGCTGGACTTTCTGGTGCTACAGGACTTTCTGGTGTTGTTGAGCTTTCGGGGTCTGAAGGGCTTTCGGGTGCAGTTGAGCTTTCGGGTGGAACTGGAATAGAATTCTCCCCCTCAACTTGTGAGCTCGGTTGTTTTGATGAAGATGGATTCTCCCCCTCAACTGAAGCACCATGCTTAGGAGGTTCGTTTGAAACTTGTTCTCCTTCACCCATTCATTTGGCTGCTTCTTCGACAATTTGCTTCAGATGGTCGACCCTGTTATCTGCTGACTTGGCCTCCGAGAGAGTAGTTTTTTCAGGTTCATCGAATAGTTCCACAAACTGATCGAACAGATTAGCAATCGAAGCCGTAACTTGACCAGTTTGAGTAAAAATCTCTCCAATTGCTTCTTCAGTAGCCTTTAGCTTTTTAACGTAGTTATCATCGAAAGTCACATAATATGTTTCTTCGATCTTCCTAGAGTGCTTATTTAAGACCCAGTAAGCTTTTGAAGTAAGAGAATATCCCAAAAAAATTCCTTCATCAGCTTTAACGTCAAACTTGTTACGATGTTCTTTGGAGTTGAAGATGAAGCATCGTGAGCCGAACACATGGAAGAATTTTACGTTCGGCTTTCTGTTATTAATGATCTCATAGGGAGTAAGAGAAAAGCGCTTGTTGAGATAAGACCTATTCTGCGTGAAACATGCTGCAACAATAGCGTCAGCCCATAAATATAAAGGAAGAGAAGCAAAACTTAGCATCGTTCGGGCCACCTCACTCAAGGATCGGTTTTGTCTTTCGACAATTCCGTTCTGTTGAGGCGTATAAGGAGCTGAGAAGTTGTGACAGGTTCCTTTTTCTGCCAAAAAGTCTTCAAATTCTTTATTCTTGAACTCCAGTCCATTATCGCTCCTGATGTTTCGAACGACTTTTCTCAGTTGCACTTCAACCTGCTTAATAAACATCTTTAGCTTAGGAGTAGCCTCAGATTTGTGCTTCAGAAAGAACACCCATGTAAAACGTGAGGAATCATCAACAATAACAAGAATATACTTCCTACCGCCAATGCTTTCGATAGATGATGGACCACACAAGTCAATGTGAAGCAACTCAAGTGGTTCAACAACTTTTGTGTTTATAATGGATGGGTGACTTTGACGACTCTGCTTCCCTATTTCACACGCAACACACAAATGTTCTCGATCAAACTTGAGCAATGGGAGACCCCGAACATGACCTCCTGTGACAAGCTTGTTGATGTCCTTGAAGTTGAGATGTGAGAGCCTTCGGTGCCACAACCAACTTTCGTCAGAATGAGCTTTGGATAATAGGCATATAGCTGGATTTCCTTTGATTGGTTTGAGATTGAGAGGAAACATTTCTCCTTTGCGTTCTGATTTGAGAATTACCCTTTTTGATTTCTTCTCTATGATTTCTGAACCTTCATCATCAAATGAAACTTTGAGACCGGTGCCTCCTACCGGTTGAGACACACTGATGAGATTATGCTGTAGACCTTCAACATATGCCACCTTTCTTATTGTGAAGTCTCCATTGGTTATCATCCCATAACCCTTTATCGTTCCATAAGAATTGTTGCCGAACTTGACATTTCCACCATTCTGAAGAGATCGAAACTCTCTTAGCTTTTCCTTCCTCCCTGTCATGTGACGTGAGCAGCCACTGTCAATGTACCATTCTTCGTCGAACTGCTCGTCACTTATAACCTGCAAAAATTAAGCAGATTTAGGAACCCAAAGTTTCTTGGGTCCACGTGAGCCTTTCACAGGAACATGATTAGTAAGAGAAACATCAATAAGATATGTTCTTTTTATTAATGTTGTTTCATCTTTTCTTTTAATGGTAAACACTTTGATTTTGTTAGTATTAGTAACAATAGGTTTGGTTTCAGGTTTTGGTGTTTGGGCTTTAGACTTCTTTCGGTCTTCCTGGACAGAGGAAATCTTCGATTTTCCTTTCAGGTTCGTTGATGATTTAGAATGTGGAGCAGGAACAGAATTGGGTTTAGAAAAGAATTGAGAACTAGAAGAATTAGAATGGGAATTTCTTTTGACTTGCGGTTCGATATGACCCTTTTGTTTTTGGTCATTGGAAGGATCGAACCTGGACGTTCGTTAGCTATTGCTTTCGGGACCGAACCTGTCCTTTCGGTTGCTGTTTGAACCGAACCTGTCCTTTCGGTTGTTGTTGCTCTCTGAACCGAACCTGTCCTTTCGGTTATGTTCCTCATGTGGCCTGAAATCCTTTTTCTCTTGCTTTGAATTCTTATCGTGATAGGAGAAATGGGCGTTTTGAGATCGCCAAAACTGCTTTCGCTCTGAGAGGTTCTTTTTGTATCTCAGATTCCTCTGCTGCTTTTGATCTTTCACTTGTTTTGGCTGTTAGCCTTTTGTTTCTGCTTCTTGTCAGTCGGTTCATTTTTCACAGATGATGTTTCGCTTGTGGAAGTGACTTATTCTATAGGAACTTCTTTTGTACCACTAGTGCTTGGCACGTCGAAGTTGTCAGGCTTGTTCAGTGGCTCTGGTACATATCTGCCTTTGGTTTTCTAGGACGTCCGCTCTGACAGACCAACAGTTTCGTCGGCATTATCTATAGGAGCAGACCAGAAAAACTCATCACAACCATCTGCGTTATCTTCATTCACTATGGCAGTGAGTTCGGCTGTTTGATGCTCGGTTACTCCTGTGACCTTGTACACCTGATTTGGTGTTGTTCTCACCTTTTGGTACACAACAACCTTTTCTTCAAGAATCGGGGACTTATTTTGGGACATACGAGCGAACTCTACAGAATTTTCAGAAATAAGATTTTTGTGGTTTTCAGGTTCGCTCTTGACAAACTCAGATCAGTCGACTACATCCTCTACAGAGATTTCACTCATATCATCGTCCTCATTAAGTTCAGATGCGTTTTCAACATCAATTTTATTTTCTGAACTTAAATTGGCACTTAACGAGTCAAATTTTTGTATAGTTTCGGTCCTTAGTTTCAGCTTATCGTTTTCATCCAAAAGGTTTTTCAGCATGTCCTTATGGTCCTTGGAATTTATGAGAGATTCTATTTTGTCCAGACCATACATGTAAGTGGGATTCACATCATCAGATGATACAACACTTTTGCAGTTATATGCTTCAGCATCGATTTCATCCTCCTTAAACTCAAGGAAGGGTAAAATCATGCGATGAATTTTCTGCCCTATTTCACAATTCAGATGTAGTTGAGTGATGTTAGCATAAAGTTGTTTAGCAATCAAACAAAAAACATTTCTCTGTTTTAAAAGTTTTAAATTGTCTCTTTGTAAATAAATGTTTTCATCCTTAGACTTTATCAGCTCCGACTCTTTTTGCTCTATCCACATCCTTCGCTCCTCACTCTTGGAAGACACCCTGCTTATTTGGTCAGTTAGGTTAGAATTGGTGACCCTTGTTTGAGTTAAACAACTATCCAGATTTGAGATTTTTGAATTTAGGCTATTTAATTCTTTTTCATATGATTTCTGTGGGACTTTGAATGAAATAAAGAGAGATTGTACCTTCTTGATCAACTCATCAAGCTCATTGATCTGCACACTGAGAGGTTTTGCTGTGAAGCATAAGTCCTCTCGCTCCTTGGTGTCCTCTTTTCCACCATCAGTATTGTATCCCCTTATGTGAGATACATCAGTCACCACAAAACACTTTCCACTGCTTTCATCACCTCTTGCAACATATGCCTTTCCATGTGAAGGCTTTCTCACTTCATCATCCTCTGAGTCGGTTGACCATACCTGCACGCCACCGAATTTGTCACCCTCTGCCGAACCCTGTACAATAAGAGCATTCATAGAAGGGTTAGTGGCAGCTTTCTTCCTCTTGATCTCTTCCAGCTTTTTCATCAAGACAGCCTCTTCATCTTTTTCCTCATCTTTCTCTGCCATTTTCTTCAGAACACAATCTTTAGCATATTGGTTCTTTCCTCCACAGTAATAGCAGCTAACGCCAGAATCTCCTTCAACTTTCGCCTCTTTCTTTGGTTCCTCTGTCTTCGGCTCCTCCCTTACCTTTTCAGAACTATAGCTTCCCTGCCAATTTCTGTTTTTATTGGTAGGAAACCTCTTCTTGATGAACCTCTTGGGACTGGATACCATCATAGCATAATCTTCTGACGTAAGATCATAGTCCTCTAGGTTCAGATCTTCGTCTTCCACTGCATTCTTGCCTTTTGATAGGAGGGCCAAGGACCCCAAACTTGAGACCACATTCTTTTCTTGCATGATAATCTTTTCTTGGGATTTCAGAATTTCCACCAGCTTTGCCAATGAATATGACTTGAACTGCTCATGAGCTTTAACTGTAGACACGACAGCTCTCCATTCAGATCTTAGGTCATTCAAAAAGGTGACCTTCTGTTCAATCAACTTCCTTTCTATATCATGTTTGATCATCTTGCTAAGAAGATGATTGAAGCGATCAAACGTCTGAGTGACATTTTCATCAGAATTCTGCTTAAATTCACCAAACTCAGACAAAAGCAAGGTCTGAATAGAATGCTCCAAATCTTCATCTGTGGAATATAGCTCTCGCAACCAATCCCAGATTTCTTTAGCGGTACTACAGGAACTAACCAACCTAAATGTATCAGATTGAAGAGTGAATCGGATCAGTCTCAATGCTTTAATGTTGCACTGAAACTTT
This sequence comes from Lactuca sativa, assembly GCF_002870075.4. NCBI lineage: Eukaryota > Viridiplantae > Streptophyta > Magnoliopsida > Asterales > Asteraceae > Lactuca > Lactuca sativa. The sequence goes on from NC_056626.2 coordinate 130,508,561, forward strand.
TCCTTTTCGTCTTGAGCAACGTCTTTTACATCTTTTAACAGATCATTATACTCTTTTTGAGTTTTAATGATTTTAGATGTTCCTGAGTGAGCAAATGGTCCAGACACAATGGCTTCCCAAATAAGATACCCATTATCTTCAGATCCGATGACATAGTCTTCAAAATGATGAGCCCAAACTTCGTAATCTTGGGTGTATAGAATAGGAATCTTCGTCGTTGATCCAATGCTGTTTGAGATGTTGATAGGATTAGATTGAGAATCGTCCATGCTTGATCGTTTAACCTGTTTGAAAGATCAGACTTGTAATATGTAATATTAGGGCAAATGAATAAATAAAGAGATACGTCAATTATGGAGTGACGGCTCAATAAATATCAGTTAATGCGGAATAACCCTAATTGCTTCTTTCACAGAAAAGACGTGTATGAATTACACAACCTCCTGCTCTGATACCAATTGATGAGTTCAAAACTCTTTGATTGATTAGATCTTTGTAACATGTAAATAAATAAAATAGAAACAGTAATGTAAAATACACAAGTATGGATCTGAATGTGTCGAATGATTTGATTAACTCAATCCTCAACAAAGCTCGATGAAGAACTTCCGCTGTAGAGGATTCTAGGGTTACAAAAGATAAGAACTTGTACGCTTTCAAATCTCTATCAATCTTACGTTAAGAATGCATGCAAGCATCTATATATAATAAACCCTAAACAAAACTCACGGATGGACAGGCCCATACCGGAGACAAAACTTGGACTAGCTAACGAGCCCAAAGGACGCAACACTAAACTGGACCTAACACAAATGTTATACTATATGTTTTACTTTATGTTATTAAAAGTTGTAATGTTTATTTTTTACGTACTTTTTGATATTTGTTATATATAGATCATACACATTTGATGTATACTTTACACAACGTTAAACGATTTATAAAATTATCAATTAATGGTATACATCACCAATAACTTTAAACTATAATAACAACGATATATTCCTAAGAACCACATTCATTTGAAATCTCAATACAACTCAAGAGTTTTCAAATTTATCTATATATAGTACTTTCAACTCAATAGTTTTTAACTCATGATTATTAATTCGTAATGACTAATGACTTTCTATTTTCTTTTAATTTATAACTTTGCAACTTATATTAGTAGTATATAAGTAAGTTTTGCTCGTAAAAAAACATCAATGCGTTTGAAGATATTTGTGATACATATACTAAGAATTAAAAAAAAAACTGTTTTGTTGAATCTTTGAATAATAGTGTTTTTGTATATCAAATATATGTTATTTTGTATTTTTTATATGATTTATAACTGGTAAATAAGTTTTTTAATATAAATGTTATAATAGATGTTTTAGCATAATCGTGTGTATCATTGTCCTTGTATTTGTCGAGGTTGCATATTAATACCCAACATGAACCTACTCAGCGATTCAAAACACTAAATCTCTTAAATACATATATGTGAACTTGATAAAATATCCCTTCAACGTATCTTCAAATCTATCATTTTAGAAATAGTTTTTCTTATTCTTTCAATACATCGTCAAATCTATTGGTTCAGAAATCTTTAAAGCCATCAATTTTAGAAATCTAAGATTGAACTTTGAGATGTTTTTTGTTCTTAGACATGTTTACGAAGAACGAAATAGTGAAACCACATAGCTTTCCTACCCAAATATGTGTAAGGTGTCACTCGTATCAACAAATTTAAGGTGAAACTTGATAACAAATTTATAGGACTTAGAAAAAAAGTGGTTGCACATATATTAAAAAGGACGATCAATCAAATTTAGGCTCTATATGGACATTGTGAATTTGTTTCAAAGGTAAAGGTAAAGACAAACGACACATTATAACGAAAAAAACCTGAATTTCCACTAGAATTTTATTAGAAGTTGAAAATAAAATTTAATAATAACTTTTAAGTCTAACAAAAAAACATAAATACATGAAGATAAATTTTTATTTTAAAAAAAAGATTTAATAAATATCTATGCGGATGCCATCGCCATTGGCTTCAAATAAGCATGTGGATCGGGTATAACTTTTGAGTTTCAGGTAGTTCAGGTTTTTTCTTAAAATAATAATAAATGATATCCGACCTATATTGCAATTTGGGTCTTCGGGTTCGGGTAGTTTGAGTTTTGGTTCTGGTCAGGTTTTTTCGGATATACCCGAAAATTACTTATATCTTACTGATTAAATTTTTATTACATTTGGGTGTAAGAAAAATGATTTCTAACATTTTCAAGTTTCAAGTGATTAATTTTGGTGTGAACACATTTTTTTTTATTTCTATGTTTTTCAAGTTTCAAGTGATTAACTTTGGCAAGTGATGTCCAGCCTAGCTGGGTTGATACACCAGATTTTATACCCATGTGGGGCGTGAGGTTGAGAGTTCGATTTCCTTAAACTACCTCTTGTGGTGACACGTGTGGAGAATTTTTCCTTGAAAATCCTTATGGGGGCTGGGGTTGCCCTGTAATGGAGCTCAAACTTAGGGTACTCGTTGAAATATTACGAGTAGGCTTCCAATTAATTCGTTTGCTGTTTCCCAAAAAAGTGATTAATTTGGGTGTGAATACCATTTTTTTTAAATTAGTCCGAGCATCATGAAGTGGCAGCTGGTCATTATGAAGTAGCTTTTGGTTGACAATTGTCATTTCTAGTTTTCTATGACTTTAGTTAGAGCGTATAATCACTAAATAAACTATTGATGATGAAAAAATTAGACTATTTTTTTAATACAACCCAGCTAAACAACAAATGTCAAAATATAACAAATTAGTAAAAATCATAAATCATAACCCAACTCAAAACGTATCCAAGTTTCAGACACATTTTAAAAATGTTTAAAGCTTCACAAAATATATTCATCCATCTTGCTTTTGTAATTGGATCATTGGTTGGGCGTTCAAGGTTAATCGTCTCATCTTCGATATACTTGTTTGTTTCTGAAAACAATACAATACAACAGTTAAGAAAAAAGCAACAAGTAAAAGAGAAAACAACAACAATTATATATATATATATATATATATATATATATATATATATATATATATATATATATATATTTACTATCTTATAAAACAAAACCCACTATTTCTAAAATTAGATTGAATAAAATAATAATATTTTTTTAAGACGTCCAAATCATTAAGCTAATTGTACAACTAATCACTAATAAAATAATATTAAAATTTAAACAAACTCCTATAAATCTTTTCTTCCAAGGTTTTGACCAGATCTTTGTTCATCTAAATAAATACTCAACACCCTATAATTTGGTCATTTCATGAATTTTCTTTATTTTTAATATGACATGTTTCTTAAAACAAACTAATGATTGAATTGAAAATAATCATTCTCCATCGAAAAGAAATTAATTGTCGAAACAAACTATTTGTCGTCCGCCGCTTTGCGTGGGTAAACGGCTAGTGTATATATATATATATATATATATATATATATATATATATATATATATATATATATATATATATATATATATATATATATGAATGATCATTTGAGAACTCAAACTTTCCTAAGAACCCGGGAGCTAAATAAGGACCGTCAGATCAAAATAATAAAATGTTGAAATGTTTTATGACAATTTTGTAAATAATTAAAAGAAAATGATGCGGGGGTATACGATTGAAACAAATCATTGGGCATTTTAGGGATAAGATAATTTATATCCCCTGATCACACTAAATCGTCAAAACCTATCTTTATGCCTCTCTCTCCGATCTTCCTCCTCCTCCAACGGTGTTTTCTGATATCGCAATCAACGACGAATTTTTGATATCCTGTAATTGTTCAGCTTTGACACGATTCACATCTTGTCCTCACACCTCATGGCGACCTTGCAACTTTACAAAAGAAAACGAAGATGAAAGTGATTTTGGAATCTTAAGAACCCGAGACCTGTTCATTGTCGTATAACAGGCAGTTCCGACGACTGCGAGGGGGAGCGCGATGTGGAGAACCATCAGTGACGTTGCCTCCACAGTGCCGTTGTTGAACATAGAGGACTGTGAGCACACCAAACATGATTCTGCTTTCCCGCAACGGAAGGTAACTGTCTCGTTCTATTAGTTTTCTTTAGATCTGGATTGCGAGCAACAATTTTGAAACTGTTTTTTACCTTGAATTTTAATTTTCAAATTGTAATTATTTACAATCGCAGATTGTTCTCAACTCCGATTTAGTTTAATTCTTCCATTTATCATTTTTTTTGTTTATTTTGGATACGATTAAACAATGGTAGGTGATTGGCGTCATCGATTCTTCCATATTTATAATTACCTTTCGAAGAAGGTCGGATAACATGCAACAATTAGGAAACTATTTTACTTTGATTTCAATTTTTAAATTGAGTTATTCATCAACAAAGGTTGTTCTCAGTTCCATATGATTGTGTGTGCTTTTTGATATGAAGAACAAAGGCGCAATATCTGAGTTCTTGATTCTTTTACATTTGATTTCCAGAATTCCTGAATGAACTTTGAACTCCAAAACAATTTCAATAATATTTATGTACATTAATTTCCAGGTCCTAATTGGGCCTCGTGATCAGGGGATTATTTGTTGAGTAAAGAAGGCGAGAGATACAGGAATCACAATCTTCCAAATTGTTCTTCTTGTACTGGGGTTTATGAGCTTGGAATAGCTGTTTCACTCCCACAAACAGAAGCAAAAAGTAGCACCAATCTTAGTTCCAAAAGGATAATTGTTAACATGTTGTCGCACGCGTATTAAGCAAATAAATTATCACTGCTTCTTGCACTAAAAATATAGCACAGGGAAGCAGGGTCAAATCCTCAAGGACACAGTCTAATGGTCAATGCCTTTTTGCATCAGGCACAATCTAGTCAAGACATAAATTTTTAAAAGGGGGATTTGAATTAAACTAAAAACTAAAATTTCAGTGATATTAAACTAAACGAAAATCAATATAAAAAACGATTTCAGTTCTGCTGCGACTTTCCTAATCATGTAACTGATCCATATATGATTATTAGAGATGCATTCTATCTAAGCTGGTACTGAGAAAAACTAACAAGCTCTAGTAATTTCTCTTTTACCTAAATTAGTTAATAAAAGCAGGCTCTTCAATTAACCCTAACTTTTTACTGTTCAATTAAACAAGCTCTTAATTAAATCAGAAAAATTGCTTTAAGTTCTTTGTAAAATTCCTAGCAATACCCAATACTTCTCACAAGCTCGGAAACGTATAGATATGATTTTTCAGTTTATAATAAAGTCAAATCCCAAACACGAAACCGATTTATTACTTGTTACTTATTACCAGTTAATTAGAACAATTACGGATTCTATTAACTGATTAACTAGAAGGATAAAACCCTAGCTAGGTGATCAAACTAACAAGAATCAAAATCAAACATTCATTAAGAACAAAACTGAAGAATCTAGATAGAAACACAAATCAGAAACCAAATCTAATGATCAATCACATGAAAAGTACTTGTCTTATGCAAAACTGAAAACTAGGGTTTAGCCAGACATGGCCAAAATCTGATCAAAACAGATAAAAAGATACATCAAGCAACTAATCTTACTAATCTACTTGAAGGGGATGATCCACAGTCTTCAGATCTTCAGAAATTGATGAAATCTGAGAAGAAACGCCTCCAAAATTTTCGTCGTTTGATACCTTTGGAATTTCCAACTTAGGTTACTGGAAGGCTATCAGGGTCTTTTTATACGTCTAGCAGCAAAAATGACGCACCTGCGATCGCAAGGGGACAACCTGCGATAGCAGGTTTTGAAATAAATACATCTGATGCCGTTTTAATGAAGTAGGATGCTATTTTGACACTTTTTGGCCAACCTGCGATCACAAGGAGACAACCTGCGATCGCAGGTTTTGAGTTTTCACTTCTGGATGAATTTTGGGCACAAAAGAACCTCGAAGGCAACCTGCGACCAAACTTGCGATCGCAAAAAGGTCACCTGCGATCGCAAGGAGAAAACCTGCGATCGCAGGTTGTGCCTATGACGTCTTAAATTTCGTCTATTTTTTAGATCATTTTGAATCGCGTCAATCGGAGTTACGGTTCTCGAGATATGGTCAAAATACTGACAGGGGGTCAAAGCTGCTAGCAACATCCTTAAACTTTGATATTGTATATTCTATCTTCGTGTGATCAATTCAATTGAATGTTTCTTGACCAAAGCATCTACCAAACATTCCTCAACATACTCCAGAAGTTCCAAGCTCCATTTTAAGCTCCAAACACGCATCCAACTGCTCCCAAAGCACTGCTCCACTCGAACTATCTGAAATCAACATAAAACAAGAGCAGTACGAGAATTCTAACGAAATACATGAGCTGAACATTATTTATCTAAATGACATGAAAATGTACAAAATATGATGGTAAAATGATAATGAAAACTACCCTATAAGATGCATAAAATGGCATCTAACAAATCTCCCCAAGCTTGAACCTTACTTGCCCTCAAGTAAGAAAAATGATATAACATTATAAACATATGGAAAGATGTAGATGACCTAAAAGTAACTTAAAATAAAATAAAATGAAAACTTAAACTAATGTACTTCACTCTTTTTTTGTCACATGATCAGATTTCACAACGAGGAAGCTCCAATGAAATCACTACCTAGACAACAGTCTCAATACTTTATATTAATGATTCACAGTTATATTTAATAAGTTAAACCAAGATTGAGCAAATAATTTTTACACTGAATTTAATTTGTGAAAACAGTGTATTTTTAAAAACAATTTCACGAAAATTCGTTTATAAAAACTTAGCTTGACCAACCCCTCCTTTTTTTCCGAACTCGTCCAGTAAACGCGGTAAGCTCCATTATGGACAGAAAATCCAAGCTTACCCCTATGATTCCGCTATCGAGGGATCAATCTCATTATACTACACATCTTCTTCGTCTTGATCAACTCTTTAGATTTAACTTGCTTGCTTATTGATTTTGACTTGAACTTGACTTGTATTTGACTTTGAATTGCAGATTTCTTCAAGTTGCTTGATATATCACTTCTAACATATATATATATATATATATATATATATATATATATATATATATATATATATATATATATATATATATTGACTGGACGCGAATTTTACTTTGAGGCCCTCCATATCTTCAATACTTCAAAAATGATAACTATTTTGTGGGTATAACAAGAGTTCCCTCCCAACCTCAAAAGGCGTATAAACTATAGGGTTCAGTACTTCAAGGAATGATAAAGGTTATCTAATCTAGGTTCTTTTTAAGGCATTCAAGGAAATTATTTTCAAAACACTGTTCGTTTTTCCATCTCACACTTCCATTGTAAAAATTATCGGACTCATATGTTGGTTCATATTGAAAACATTTAAAGCACTTGAAAATATAATTCTTAAAATTGAGTGTAATGAGACTGTTATTTTCAGTAACTATCACATTTCATCTTAACAGAGCTATCGAATGTAAAAACATCCTCATCTCATGTAAAATATTTTTTTAAAGATTTTTTTTTGGAATGCAGAAAATAAAAATAAAAATAACTAGAACTAAAATCTTTTTGGGTTTTTTATTATGAATGCAGAAAAATAAAAATAGAGAATAAAACAATTTTTTGGATTTTCGAATTTTTTATATGCAAATGCAATGCAGAAAATAAAATGTAAAAATAAAATTTTGAAAAATTTAACTAAAAAAACTTAAAAATTAAAATTTTGAATAAAAATGCAAAATTTTACACTAACCCCCTCCCCAAGCTTAAAATGATGCATTGTCCTCAATGCTCATAGAGGAATGAACAACTCAATAAAAAATATGAAAACAAAAGTTTGCAGCTAGGAATGAATGTACCTGATAGATTGCAGAAATTCTTATTTTGACGATGAATGTTGACGAAAAATTTGAATTTCAGCAACTCTGTTGATCCTCTGATTTCCCCAAGCTTGCTTGGAACTGCGATCATCTCTTTATTGAAAGCATAAAAAACTAAAAACTACTCATCAGGTTGCCTCCCGGAAAGCTGCCTATTTTTAAAGTTGTTGGCTCGACTTTACCCAACTAGATTTACGAACAACTCTTTTTCTTGTAACTCCAGATCCCTTCAAATATGGCAATATGGGTGGATCTGGGACTTGTTCAACAATCGGGAAAAACTCCAAATTTTTATCAAATGACTCAAATTTTAGATTTTTGAGCCGTTTTCTTTTTCCATTCTTCTTGATAGCACCCAACTTCTTCTTTTTCTTTTTTAGCTTCATGTCAGAAATCACATTTTTCTCATCTTCCCCAAGCTTATCTATGTTCAGCTCCTTTAATGTATAATTATCTAGTTTCCTGTCTAAAAATAAATCTTGCACAAAACCATTAGAAAAATCACAATAGTCCTCAGAAAAAGGACTGTTGGTACCCATATAACTGACATAAATATTTTTAGAAGGAAAATCATCATTTTTAATTTTAAAGTTCACAACTTCCTCATCAAACTCCATTGAAAGTGTACCAGCAAAAACATCAATTTTTGTTTTTGCAGTTTTCATAAAATGTCTTCCCAAAATAATAGAATTTGTATCTAAACTATCCAAGTTTCCAATGTCCAAAATGTAAAAATCAGCGGGAAAAAAATCAAATTATCCACCTGAACAAGAACATCCTCCAATACACCTTTTGGGTGTACCGTTGAGTGGTCAGTCAACTGTATAATTGTCCTAGTTTTTTGCAAAGATCCAATTTTAATTTTTCAAAAATAGAAAACGGGAGGACATTAACTGAAGCTCCTAAGTCAAGCATGACTTTTGTAAAATAGAAGAGATATTTTCACCAGCTTTTACAATCTCATTAAATTTCATTTTTTTCTTTGATTTGCACAAAATTTTAAGAAACTTAGCATAGTGAGGGATATGTTGGATAATATCTAAAAGTAGGATATTTACCTCAACCTTGCGAAGAATTTCCATAATATCTTCATCATCTCTTTCGCGCTTCGTACTCTTCAGTCTTAATGGGAATGGAGGTAATGGCTTGTACTCCTTTAGAATTGGCTTGGGTAGTGTTGGAGTTTCTTTTTCTTCCAGCTTTTCAGATTCTTCTTCAACCAACACCTCTTCAAACTCTTCAGCTTCAGCTTCTTTTTCTATCCCTTCCACATCTCCTTCTTCTATCAGAACCTCTTCGAACTCTTTTTCATCTTTGTTTTCTGGTTCAGATGAGCTTGGGCCTTCATATGTATTTCTGCTTCTCAAGGAAATAGCACTCACATTGTGCTTTGGATTATTTTCGGTATGCCCTGGTAACTTTCCTTGAGACTCCAGATGACCCACATAAGTGGAAAGTTGAGACACCTGTTGCTCCAGATTCTTGATACTAGCTCTAGTTTCGGTCTGGACTGATTAGGTGCTCGTGGCAAGACTCTTTACTATATCTTCTAAGGCCATGCTGGAACTACTGGGTTGCTGATGTGTGTTTTGATTCTGGTAATTCTGATTCTGGAATTTTTGCTGCTGAAAGTTTTGCTGAAAGCCTGGCTGCTGAAAATTTTGCTACTGCTGAAATCCGGGTAGAGGCTGAAATTGTTGTTTCTGGTGATAATTATTTTGAAAATTCTGTTGGTAGACCCCGACAACTTTGACTGCAACTGTATCCTCTTGCAATATTGGGCACATATCTGTAGGGTGATCAGTCTTTAAGCAAATCCCACATTGTTTCTTTGCAACTGCTTTTTCTTTAGTCAAGAGCATAACAATTTTTGTCAATTCAGATATCTGAGCTTCCAGATGAACATTGCTGACTTCCTTGACCCCTCTTGGCTGATCTGGATACCACTCGTCTTCATCCCGGAATGTTTAGACTCGATCGCCAGCTTCTCAATCAACTCTCTTATTTCAGTTGGGGTCATGTCACCCAAAGAACCACCACCGGAAGCATTTATAAGCCGTCTTTCCATGGGTGTTATACCTTCACAGAAACAATTATAGAGCTGGTAATCACTAATTCCATGTTGGGGGCAACGGACCAACAACTTCTTGAATCTCTCCCAGTAGGTATGTAAAGCTTCTCCTTTTCCTTGTTTGATACCAAGGATTTCTCTTCTGAGACTAGAGAATCGCGTTTCTGGAAAGTATTTCTCTAAAAACAACTTTGCGAGTTCTGTCCAAGTGGTGATGGAACCTGATGGGAGTTCATACAACCATTCTCTTGCAGAATCTTGAAGCGAAAAGGGGAATGCCCTTAACTTTATCTGGTCTTCTGTGACAACATGAGGCTTCATTCCTGAACAAACCACATGAAATTCCTTGAGGAATTTATGTGGGTCTTTGTTTTCCAATCCTCTGAAAGTGGGAAGAAGATGAATTAGCCCAGATTTAAGTTCGAAGTTCTGGGCTTCTGGAAACGTAATGCAAAGGGGCTGTTGGTTGACCTCTTGAGTGGCCCACTCTCTAAGGGTCTTTTCTGCTTCGTCTCCACTCATAACTAAGTCTTCAGATTCGGTTTATGAAGAGTCTGTGGTTTCAGTTTTAACGAAAAGGGTGGGGAGTAAGTTTTATATGGGTTGTTTTGAGGAGAAGATGGGGGTACTTTCGGAAAAAACGGATCTGATTCGTTCCACAAGGGAGTGCCTTGTGGTGTGGAGGTTTCTGGGGGTATGGAAGATGATGAACCAAAGAGACCAGCTGATTGTTTTTTTCTTGCTGCTTCTTTCTTCAGTTTCCTTGCAGTTCGCTCGATTTCTGGATAAAAAACTAAAGGTGTACCTGAACGAAAATTCTTGGCATAAAACTATTAGAAAGCACCGTGTCCCCAGCAACGGCGCCAATTTGTTAACATGCTGTCGCACACGTATTAAGCAAATAAATTATCACTGCTGCTCGCACTAAAAATATAACACAGGGAAGCAGGGTCGAATCCTCAGGGACACAGCCTAATGGTCAATGCCTTTTTGCATCAGGCACAATCTAGTCAAGACAGAAATTATTAAAAGGGGGATTTGACATGCATTGTATTTGGATCGGTGTTGATGGGACAAAATTTTCAATCTTCGTTTTTTACTGCATTTTTTTGGAATCTTATGAACCCGACCTATGATAATTTAATAATTTATATTATGATATTTGAGTGGATATCTTCATATGTTATTTGTGAAATTTGGCATAATATTTTAGTAATTAATTGGAAGCAAGACTATAAATATGTAGTGATTCACATGTAAATCACATATGAATTACATGTGATTCACATGTAAATCACAAGTAATTCACGTATGAATCACATGTGATTCACATGTAAATCACAGGTAATTTACATATGAATCAGATGTAAATCACAGGTAATTCACATATGAATCACATGTGATTTACATGTAAATCACGATTGAAACACATATGAATTACATGTGATTCACATGTAAATAACATGTAATTCACATGTGATTCACATGTAGATCACAAGTGAATCAAATATGAATTACATGTGATTTAAATGTAAATTACAAGTAATTCACATATGAATTACGTCTATATAATCACATTTGAATCTTACATGATATAATCACATGTGAATATTACATGATATATACTTGTGCATTTTTCTGAGTGTTCTTGCATTAATTAATACATTTGAATCGTAGTTTTTTTATTATTTATAAATGCTGTTTTTAAAAAAAAAATGCAGTTTTTTTGAAAAAAAAATACAATTTTTTTCTACAAAAAATGCAGCTTTTTTTTTAAATGCATTTTTTTTGAAAAAAAAATACAGTTTTTAAAAAATTATTTTTTTCATTTTTTTTGAAAAATTAATATTTTTTGAAAAAAATTAAAAAATCTCTATTTTTTAAAAAAATCGAAAATTATTTTTTTTAAAAAATAAATCCGAAATTTTGAGTTATTTTGTTAATTTTTCGATATTTATATTAATATATTAAATAACACAAAAAAATTAAACATTAAATGAGATTGGTAAGATGACGATCATGTCCTTAATGAATTACTTTTAATTCAACGCTCCACATTTAGTTCTCGGATTCTCGGGAAACTTTGAGTTTCAACCGATTTCAACCCTATATATATATATATATATATATATATATATATATATATATATATATATATATATATATATATATATAGGGTTAGGTTCATTTGAGACCACCTATATTTTATGAGACCGTGAGACGCATTTTTTAATTTTTTTTAGTTAATTCAAGTTCCGAAAATAATATTTAAAAAAAGAATTTTTGGAGTTTTCCATTTATTTTGCATTTTAAAATTATTTTTTAGAATATGTACAATGTAATATTCTATTAGAATATTTCACGTATTTTTCAAAAAAAAAATGGAATTTATTTTTATTTTTTTAATTTTTTTTAAAATTTTTTTAGTTAATTCAAGTTCCGAAAATAATATTTAAAAAAAGAATTTTTAGATTTTTCCATTTATTCTGCATTTTAAAATTATTTTTTAGAATATGTCAGTGTAATATTCTATTAGAATATTTCACGTATTTTAAAAAAAATGGAATTTATTTTTATTTTTTTAGTTAATTCAAGTTCCGAAAATAATATTTAAAAAATAAATTTTTAGATTTTTCCATTTATTCTGCATATATATATATATATATATATATATATATATATATATATATATATATATATATATATATATATATATATATATATATATATATATATATATATATATATATATATATATATATATATACTAACACGAATTATAAGATTGGCTAGCCATGCAATAATTAAAAGAAACAACAAGAAGTTTATCTACCGATGCAACAATTAAAACAGAAAAGAACATATAAGAGTGAAACGACCTTCAAGAATTCAACCACTCCAAAATAATATGAAAGGGCATTTATTGCAATCTTTTGAAGTGTATTGTTAATTTGGTTGTAGCACTGTACTAGCACATGGTTCGATATATTTATTTTGAGTTATGAAGTTACATTTATAGTGGAAAATCAAACGGAAGTGTAACCAAGAACACTCATGTGACACGGAAACTTTGTAATAAGAACTCAAGTTCATAAACCCACACATGGTAAACTAGAAACTGAATAAATCATAGTAGAAACACCAAAGACAAGCTAACCAAATTTCCAAACTGAAACACCCCTCTCCCCACACAAAAATTAAAAAAAAAAAAAAAAATAAAAATAAAAATAAAAAAAAATCAAGCAACAAGAAATTAACCAAAAAACAATCCACTTACTTTGAAACTAGAAGACAAGCACTTAAATCACAATGCGTGTTGGTGGTGGTGGTGACGAGGACTGGTGAGTGGCGACGAGATGTCAAGATCTTCTTGAGTTCGTGGCGGTAATGAGTGATAATCTTTTGACTTCGTAGGGTTAGAAGGAAGAAAAAGAAGCGAAGAGTTTTCTTCTCAGACGATGTGATCATCAAGTAGAGAAAATAGAAAACGGGTAAGAACTAAGAACGAGAAGCATGAATAAGTGGATATTATTTAACTGACCACCTTTAAAAAAAATTGGGTATTCGAGTATAACTAAAACCCCAAATACATAACTTATGCCCAACCTAATAAAAATCTAGTTATCCAAATATCGAAATGAGTACCGGGTTAACCCAACCTAATATACCCGACATCTGAAAGGGTTGCACGAGTAGTTCGGGTTTCGATTATTTTCGACATACCTAACATCATACATGCAAAAAATGAAGCTTTGTACTTGTAAAATTGGATAAAATAATTTAATTAAGAGTAACAAATATAGTAGTTTGCCATACACATACACAAAAAAATAATTAAACACCAAAGAAGTTCAAAACAGAATAATTAATTAAAGTTTTAATGACACTAACCTAAATAACATATGATTATTTAGTTATACTCGGAGTCTGTTTTGTTATCTTTTTAACAGATATCTCCAAAAATATATCCTAAAGATTTACTTATCAAATGGAAAATATAAATAAATAGATAAAAACCCCTGCACTATAAATACGAGCTACATATACGGCCAACCCCTGAAGATCCTCCAGCACTTCTTCTAGGATCTTCTTCTCTCCCTCAAAAACCATGACTCGCATAACGGATTCCAACGATAAGTCGTCGTCGACGACCATCAAGTTTCTCTATAGCTACGGCGGCAAGATTCAGCCACGTAAGATAGACGGCAAGCTTCGTTACGTCGGTGGCCATACCAGAGTTCTCGCCGTCGACCGTTTTGTCACGTACGCAGAGCTGATCGTGAAGTTCTGGGAGGCGTGTGGATTTTCCGTCAAATTGAAGTGTAAGCTGCCGACCGAAGATCTCGACGTGTTGGTGTCTATTACTGGCGATGAAGATCTCGCAGCTGTATTAGAGGAGTACGATCGAGTTTCTCCAGATGTGAAGATCAGAGCTGTTCTTTTCCCCATCGATTCGTTGAAGACAATTTCTCCTGTTTCATCTGCTGCTTCGCTTGTCGATTTTCTTGTCGCAACACCGCTGCGGGATCCAGTCGTGGCCAATTATAACGCAATTACGCAACAACGTCCGTTCTCAGCCTTCAAGTTCCATGGTTTTCCGGTTGCTAACCCTCCTTTTGCCGGTAGATAACGTGATCAACAAATCCCTAGTGTAAAATATGGTTTAGATACTAGAAAAACAAGAAAGATTACTGGACTCAAGTAGATGCTATTATAAGATTGAAATCCATATATTATTTTGTGAGATTGATGGTTGTTTTATTTATTAATTTTTATACCATCTATGCCTGGAGTTTAATTGAAGCTGCTAGGGTTCCAAACAGTTCGTTAACCTTGTTTTCTTTTCTTACTACACTACGAATTTCTATACTCTTCACGGACATCCATGATGTTCTACCAGTGTTAATGGCGATATGAGGCTTCTTTAATTTCCAAGGTAATAAGTTCAGTCTTTTTCAATTAATCTGAGTAAATTTTCTATCCCTTTTCGATCTATATATCTTCGTCGATTTTATTGCTCCAGGATGGAATGATCATGGCGTCATTCTCTTGGAACAAGTTGATTATAAGAGTCAGGCTCCCACAATTTTGATGGAAATTAATTATCAACGTTGTATTTATTGGTATATATATTTTTTATAAATGGTTTTGCACTAATATGGATGGAGAAAATTCAATGATAAGAATAAACACGATCATAATCCTTTTGAATTTATAGTTATGATTCCCAAAAGCACAAGGAAAGTAATAGACAGCAGGGAGCAACACAACGTGACGAAAGAGATAACCTTGGACTGTTATTTGATGATATAGATCCGTGGGACAGTTGATTAAGAATAGTGATTTGATGAATAAGGTGGTGGATCCTCAAATTAACATACGTTATAAGCTATATATAACTATATCATAAATGATAAAACTATGAGAAGTTAAATATCATCCAACCAAATCTACCAAATCTTCCTATTGTTCTTCCTACTCACCGAAGTATGACACGTGTCATAGGATAATACAAGGAAAAAAAACTTAATGGATTACATTTGGCAATACAAAGAAAAAACTTAATGGATTATATTTGACGATCAATGAATAGATAGGAGGATAAAATACAAGAATAAAGTAGGAATCAATTTGATTTTCCTAAAACTATACATCGAGGGTAGCGATCGTAAAACTATACATCGATGGCGATCGTCTTATGTTTTGCAAGATCAAAATCATAACATCGTTAGGCTAATCCGGCTTGCCGGATTGGATCGATGTATTGTGTCGAACCAATAAGTGGTCCAATTCAACTTTCTGAAGTTGTAAGGTCCAATTCTATATTGTCAAGTTGCAAAGTTAATTTCTTAATCTTGTCAAGTTGCAAGTTTCAGTTCTCAACATTATCAAGTTGTAAGGTTCAATTTAACTTTGTTAATGTTGGATTCTCAACATTGTCAAGTTACAAGGTCTAACTTGAAAGGTTTTGCAAGGTCTAATTTAACCTTGTTAACTTGCAAGGTTTATCTAGCACATAAATATATAAGTATACTATGTATATCTAGCATATATATTAATGATATATACCTGTGGATACGTCGCGACGCAACAAGGACAACAACGAGACCCAACCATATCGCTCAAGATATGCTTTGCTATATTTCCCAGCCAGGAGGTTCTCTCAAGTTACTGTCTAGGCCAGCTTGTCTTAGAGACGAAAAACGTGCCTAACATCCATACAAATAACCAAACAACAAACCGGTTTAGGACCGATGGGTTACTTAGTCGACACGCAGACCAAATAATTAGAGCACGAGAGAAGATGCCAGCACGAGGGAATGTCCGTGACGCTAACGGAGATCCCCTCAACACCAATCAACGCCCTTGACGATCAGACACAGGACAACTGGTCGAATATGGGCCTCTCTGACCTGAAAAATATGTTCAGGTGGTCCTCACAGTGGTCCTTACAATTAGTTACCCTAAAAACCCTAACTATATAAGGACACAGATAACTTAGGTGCGAGGATCGCTTCTCAGACATTCTCTCCTATACTCATCTTCTCCGCTCACTTATTGACTAGATCATTGTAGCCCCCTCCCAGGAAGCGACTGACATTGTGTGTAACTAGAGGTTCCGGTTCCGACATTCAAGCTCGAGGTTAGCGCTCTAGGATTGCCATTACATCATTGGCGCCATTTGTTGTGTACAACGAAGAACAAAATCCACACAAATCACTTTTCTAAACGGTAGCAATGGTAGAAACCGGTGAAGGAAGTGGAGTCATTCAAAGCCAAATCCACCCTATGCAACCACTAGAACAAGTACCGACTCCGGTCTTGACACCAACATCAGATCAACCAAACATTCCAACAACATCCATAAATTCATTAAGCAAAATTTGGATGCCCTGGTTAACACATGTCCTGACGCCACCACTTTTTCCTCAGACGAATGAGCTGTAAAAACCTTTGGCAAGTCAAAACTTGAACAATATCGTCATCCCTCAGAGCACACTGGTCACGGGAGGAACGCCGATCAATTTCCAATACAACCTCAAAACCCGCCGTTAACGACACCAATGCCGCCACTCTTTACTCCACAAAACTCACTAATAACACCTATGGAAAACATGTCTTTAACAATAAAGACATCAATTCTAATGAATATGACACATCTTCATCATACTCCATATATAAACCCATACCCCTTTGTAGAGCCTTTCATACACATACACCCGACCGTTTACGTCACTCCAAGAACCCTTCCCCTATCAAAACATGGTAGGAAGAAGTGTAAGCTCCCCTTTCACACCGGGTCTATTGTATTATGAAATACCAAACACCTATATATTAATGACGTTGAAAACGTAAGACAGAACGACCGATCCAAACAACCACATCGATATATATGAATTGATAATGACATCGCTCAAGTTAGACGAGAAATTCTGGTGCATTTACTTCACCACGACACTTGATGGCAACATGGGGACTTGGTTCAAAACATTAGCACCATGAAGCATCAACAACTTCACATAATTGAAGTATGTTGTCCTTACAAACTTCATGCAATTACGAAGCTGCAAAAGGGAAAATCACACTATCATTAGATGTAAACAAAAGGAGGGGCAAATCAGTTAATGAATATTTTCAACAATTCACCAAAGCAAACCTTGAAGACGAAAGCATGGTTGTTGGAGCATTTACGTGGGGACTGTTGCTACGAGAATTATCTATGAAGTTTTTGGGAAGGCCACCTTAAACGCATCATGAGATTAAAGAGCGAGTTGAAAGATACCTAAGGCAGGAAGAGGGAACGACAGATAAACAAGCATATCTCAAAGCAATATCCAGCCCCTAATCATGTTACCTTGATCACCCAGTAACTATGGTCATGGTATCCATCAACGACAAACGTTCCAGGCAGCCAGGTTGTCGTGAAGATACCAACCATATCACAAAGATGATATAAGAACGCGGAGAACATAAGAATATGAGGTTGCCGACATGCAATAGGAGAAACATTTTGGAAGAAGATCAATGTATTGTGAGTATCAGTGAAGCACAATGCATGACACATGTGAGTGTACTATGCTTTGATGGGAGATAGATGAGAAAAGAAACATCACAAAAATAGCATGAAACCTCCGCAACAAGCTAGATGAAAACAAGACACCACGAAGACAAAATCGAGATAACTAGGCAGTGAAAGAGAAAACTCAAGAGATACTGGCCATCTAGTCAAGGCAATACAACAGAAAACAAGCCAAAAATAGTGAAGACCTGATCAAGAATATGATGAATCTTAGCTTCTTGATTAATGCCCCAATACCAAATAACTGGAGTAGGGATGACCCGCTTATCATTTAGGGATACATATGCGATACAAAAATTCATAGAGTCTATATTGATATAGGAAGCTTAACCGACATTATCTACGAGTATTGCTTCAGATAGTTGTCCAGGGCATGGAAAGAACTCCACCCATCAGCAGGAAGACTAACAGGATTCACGAGTCACAACATATGGCCATTAGGAACAATGAAATTACCTTTTTCACTACAAAGTCATGACGGGAAGTCGAAGAAAATAGTACTATTAGAATTCGTTGTAATTCGACACCCAACAGAACACAATGTTATCTTGGGTAGGACAACACTGCTTAAATTCAGAACTATAACGTCGACATTGCATGGACTAGTCAAATTCAACACAACAGATGACCCAACAACAGTGGTCGCCACAACACCAACACGACACAAATGCTATTAGATTATGGAGGCATTAGACATAACCAAAGGAGTCAAGTGTCCGCATGAGGAAACACCCAAAGAAAAGGAGATCATCAATGCTAGTCACCCAGAGCAACGGTGTATACTAGGGATGAGATTTAGAACCGGAAAACCGGACCGGAACCGGAATCAGACTGGAACCGGAACCGTTAGAATCGGAATATATAGAATCGGTTCTGGTTCCGGGTTTAAAAATTGGCTTTATCCGGGTTCCGGGTAATCCGAGTTTGGGTCCATCGGGTCCGGGTAAACCGGGTCTAAAAACCGGAACCGATGTTTGGAACCGGAACCACTTTTAGGGCTGGAACCGATTTTTGTGAAACGTTTAAAAGATGCATATCTCATCCATTTCAACTCCGATTGACATGTGGTTTTTTCCAACATGTAGTTTAGAGTTTGTACATGATTTTAGACTATAAATTTGCCATTTCTAGTATTATATTCATTAAGTTACAGTCCTCCAAAGTTGAGATATCAAAGTTGGAAGTTTTTAGTTTTTAGTTTTTTTGTATTCGGTGAAAGTTTTAAAACATGCATATCTAATTCGTTTGAAGTCGGATTGACATGTGGTTTTTTCCAAATTGTAGTTTACAGATTGTACATGAGTTTAGACTATAATTTTGTTATTTTTGGTTTAACATTCAATGATTTACAGCCCTCCGAAGTCGGGATATCAAAACTGAAAATTTTCAACTTTTCAGCTATTTGTTTTTGTACTTTGTATTATGTGAAAATTTTAACACATGAAAATATCATTCGTTTAAAGTAGGATTGACATGCGGTTATTTCCAAAGTGTATTTTAGAGTTTGTACATGATTTTAGACTATAATTTTGTTAATTTTGGTTTCATATTCAATGAGTTATAGTCACCCAAAGTCGAGATATAAATATGAAAAATTTCGAAGTTTAACCTACTAAGTAGTAAGTAATTACCAAAAAATTCCGCTTTTTCTGGGTTTTCCGGTTCTAAACCCACTTTATCCGGTTCCAACCTACCCACTTTGATGTTTCCGGGTTTTCCGGTTCTAGACCCACTTTACCCGGAACCGTACCCGGTTCCTATATACCGGTCCGGTTTCCGGTTCTAGAAAATCCCGTTAACCGGTTCCGGGTTTTCCGGGTCCGGGTCCATCCGGTCTGGGTTTGGACCCACTTTCATCCCTAGTGTGTACCGGGACAACACTCCCTAAGACAACAAGAGGAAAACTGATAGTATTACTCCATAAATATCCACATGTTTTAATGTGAAAACCATATTATATGGTGGGAGTTGATAGGGATATAATAGAGCATGGGTTGAAAATACAACCTAGTAGCTTCCATATTAAATAAAAGTATCAAATATAACCCTGGTGAGCATAATCAAAAAGCAGTTAGGCAAAGCAAAAGGCAACTGGGTCGAGGAGCTCCCCAATGTGTTATGGTCCTACCGGACTACCTCACGGACCAATACCAAAGAAACACCTTTCATCCGGATGTATGGGACATAAGTAGTACTCCCACCAGAGCTATTAATTGGATCTATGCGAGTCACAAAATTCAACAAGGACACATTAGACAGTGATCTCCTCCACAACCTCGACTTCTCGAAAGAGAAGAGAGAAATAGCACAACTCCGTCAAACATTATACAAGATGTAGACAAAAAACTATTACAACAAACGCGTACATAAACGAGTAATTAAAGTATGAGAGTTGGTGATGTGAGCAAATGAAATTAGCCATAGTGTACCGCAAGTCAAGCTAGGCCAAACATGGGATGGTCCATACAGAATAGTCGAAGCACATCATAATGGATCTTATGAGTTAGATACCTTATAAGGAAGACAAATTCCTTGCACATGGAACATCCATGATCATAAAAAAGTCTTTTAAAAAATTGGAGGAGAAGAGGAAGAATGCAACAAAGAGAAGACAACTCTAAGAAGTGGAAATACCCATACTACACCATTTTGCAACGACTTCGCTTATTTAGTATTTTATGCAAGCATCCCTATTACATTGATCACCTAATTTCTTTTCTTTTACCAAAAATCTCTTTTTTCATTTTTATGCATGCACATGTTTGTTATGGTTGAAAGGATCATGACCTTTACCACGAGTTGTTTGGATTTTCATCTCAACTCTCCATGACGACATGCTGCTCAGCCCCGTCTCGACATGGTTGAAAGAATTGCAACCTTTACCACGAGTTTCTTGGCTTCTCAGCTAAACTCTCCATGATAGCAGACTGCTCAGCCCCGTCTCTACATGATTGAATGGATTGCAACCTTTACCACGAGTTGTTAGGCTGCTCAACCCTATCATGACATGGTTGAAAGGATTGCAACCTATACCACAAGTTGCTTGGCTTCTCATCTCAACTCTTCACGGTGGTAGATTGCTCAGCCCCGTCTCGACATGGTTGAAAGGATTGCAACCTTTGCGAAGAATTTTTTAGCTACCCAATCCAACACTAAACAACGACAAGCTTCTCTACATCAAGAAATAAATAAACTAAAAAAAGAAAGAGAGGGACAAAGGAAAAACTATAGCTCCAACTGGAAACTATTCTAAACAAGCAGGGAGTAATTCAATAGTACTAGACAATAACAAAAGGAACAATGCATCAATATATAAAATAAAGCAAGCAACCACTTGACAAAAAAAGGAAAACAAATTGTTCATGGGCCGAAAGCCCTATAGAAATTACACAGCCACACAGGGATCCCAAAAGAAAACAATAACAAAAGAAAGATAGATAGAAAACACAAAAGTTTTCATGATATTATCATCTTCCCACCCAAAAAGGGTAACACAATTGAACAAACCTATCACGCAACAAATCTTCCTCCTTTGCCATCGTCATCATCCAAGCCTGTAATCTCAACTACACCATTGATACCTCTATCAACATTATCTTCATAAATGCATAGCTCCCTCAGGACGTCAACATCCAATTCACCCAAGTGCAGTAAGGTTGCATAATCACAGGAAACAAATGCATAAATATAATTTGTAACCTCACCAACATGGCTCAAAGAAGAACTAGTTGCACCAATGTGAAATGTCCCAACAACAACTCCCCTCTTTACACTTTCCCGACCCGATTCTTCCCCGACAATCCAACATATATTCTTGATAAGACCAATGCCATGAATAAATTTGAGAAGCTCGATAACCTTATCCATAATTCTCACTGCACCCTTATTCACAACCCATTTAAGATGACATTCTAATTTTGCTGCAAATTCTTTTGTATTAATGAAAATTTTATCATTCTCCAACAACTTCCTCTCTAGAATCTCAACACGAATGCTCAAAGCTTCATTCTTCTGCATAATCTCATCCCCTTTCTACTCCATGTTCGCTACCCGCTCCTCCACTACCGCTTTGTTTGACGCAAGTAACCCTGGTTTTTTTTTGTTTTGTTTTTTTATCAAAAGTACTTGCATTACATTCCAAAGAAGCTAGACGACCACACAAGTCTTTCTTATTGGCATGCAGATCCACAATAGTATCTCTCAGATGACGAATATATCTTGCCCCAACATCAAGAAAATAGGCTAATTAAGCGCATGCAAATTCGAGATACCCAATTGATTGGTCATCTGAAAAAGATTCCAGTTCAGTAATTGACCCATTATGAAAACGTGCAAAATCTACAACACTCTCCCTCAGGGAAAATAGGCAGATTGAGCACAAGTAAATTTGGGAGTCGGTAGAAAGATTGCACCTCGAAACGAAAGGTTTTCTAGCACTAGTACCATCCCTCTACGACCTATTTGTGACAATTACACAAAAAACATTACATAGAGTTTACTACATCTATGTAGATAAGTAGTTTTATCTCACCGACCGTATGCTTTGTTTCGCCTCTAAATCCTATTAGTATTGTGGATATTTTGACTATTTTGGCTTCTGGGATGTTCATCCTTTTTAAAGCATCCAGGAGTATAATGTTGACTGAGGATCCTTCTAACAAAATGGTTGGCGATGTAAAAGGTGAACCCAGTCCATCGTGGTGGGGATCTTGGACGTCTATTCTATCAGTTTCGTTAAAGGTAATCTCCTTATCGTTTGTGATCGATGTATTCTTCTGAGGCCTTTTTTCTTTCTCCGTTTTTGACACTTTGACATGTCTTTTTGCTGCAGAATAAGAGGTACCACTAATATTACATCCTTTAGAGATCACATTGATTACCTTGGCGTCCACATAAGGGGATCCTGGTTCCTCTAGGATATTATGAGGATCATGATCCTTTTCTTTGGATCTTTATTTTCTTCTTCCAAGGATCTCCTTGAGGTAACCCTTGCTAATTAGGTACTTGATCTCCTTTCGGAGGGCTATGCAATCTTCCGTAATGTGACCGAAGTCCTCATGCTATGCACACAATTTGGACTTATCTTTCTAGGTGGTAGACTTCTCTCCCTTTCTTGGCTATATTGCTTTGTTGCCAAGATCCTGCATAGCAAATATTAAACCTGAAATATCCATAAAAAATAATAGTTAGTGATCTTAGGAAATTCTTCTTTCTCCCTTTCATCTTCAAGGGCATGGACCCTATCATGATCAAATTTGGAATAAGGTTTGGATTTATAGAATCTTTGGACCGAGGAATCGGCCTTCCTATTGGGGTTATCATATGGGTTGCTTTTTTTTGGATCTCCTTGTCTTCTTTGAGCCCTATGAACCTCAGTGCTCTGCTCCTTACTTCATCCATTCTTTTGCATGGAGTCATTACAAGGTCTTCGTAGAAAGGAGACTCCTTCTTTAAGCCCATTTTGAAGGCTTCTATGGCGGTTCCCATATCCCTGAGCTTCCCTTCCAAACCTGTTCATGAAATCCCTGAGCGATTCCTTAGGATCGTGAAGCACACGATAAAGATCACTAGTGATCTTTTCAAATGTTCTGCTACAAGAAAATTGGTTGCTAAAAATATTAACTAAATATGCAAATAAAGTAATCGAGTAAGGAGGAACATTTAGTAGCCATTTCAAGGTTGATCTTGTGAGGGTCGAACCAAAACCCTTGCATAGGCAACCTTCCTTCAAATGTGTGAGAATGGAGATGATCTCCATTCTTTCCCTGTATTGTGCCACATGTTCTTTATGTCCGTAGTCTCATCATAAGGCTTCATGTTGGGAGTTTGTAACTGCTTTGGGACTTCAATATCAGTAATCACTAGAGTAAATCTTGAGATCATGTGGCTCGTTGGGGAAACTTCCGGTATAGGTTGCACCACCCCGGGCACACTTGAGATTATCTACCTTAACTGCTGAAGTTCATTGGCTATGATCGGGCTTATCCCTACATCAATATCCATGGAGTTAGTATTAAAAGTATTATTATTCACAAAGTTACTAGGATCCTTGTTTTGGAGATGCACCCTAAGCGGGAGCTGGGGTCAGTGTTGAGGATCCTATCTCACAACAATTTCCTAATGATCATGTATTGTCAAATCTTAGGATCTTGGGTTGCAAGATCGAGGGTGCTGCTTCTTAGGGTTTGTGGATCTTCGCCCTCATTCTGTCCGTTTCCTTGAGTACCGTCCTGTTGTCCTCCTGCTGCTCAGTGACTTGTTGTTCCAATCTCTTCATCATAGCAAAGAGCTCATTATTGGAAATCAGTACAGGAAGATCCTGAAATCATTGGGTAGCGACCGAAGAAGTGTTTTTCTTCGGTGCCTCAGAAGCTTTTCTGGGATCTCCGCCTAGAGGTGGTGGAAGGTTTTTAGAGGAAATGAGAGGAATGGAGGAAAACGATAAGATTGGTTGGATAGACATGATAATCTAACGATTGTGTACACCACGGCCCCACAATGGGTGCCAAATTGTTTTGGCCAAAAATTGATCAAATGTAATTCAACCAAATTGTATGAGAGGTCGTGGTGTTAGAATAATGCAAACATAGAGTACTGATCAAAGTGAGACAAGTGTAATGATGGATCTCCGTCATAAAACCTTGATTCTTTATAGGATCTCCGTCATAAAAGCTTGGGGGTGATAATGATTAGCTGCCTTGTTGTTTTATTTATTTATTTTAATATGAGATTACAGAGATGATGAAGATAATACGAATACAAGTGTAATGATGGAGCTAATAGTGTATATGGTGTGCAATTTACAGGTGTTATTTATAGTCTAAGTTGAATAACAAGACGTCTGATTTTCCAGGATCCTCCTTGAACAAACATTTGCATCTTGTTTGGCTTTGTATTCTCGGGTCTTAAGCTTGGTTGAAGTGATTCTCCGTTGAGAATGAGTCTTGTGTTGACTAAGTTTGCACATGGTAAAAAAGAAAGAAGAATATAGATGTTATAAGCGTTTGGAAATATTAGTGATAACAATCAGGACCCTGATATATGTTTAAGGATACTGCGACTTCAGGGATATTGAGGATCCTGAATATGATTGTGAGATCCTACCCCTAAATCATACTACTTTTTTTTTCATTTTTTTCATTATAGCATTGTACTTTCCAAACAAGCCATTAAAAGTTAAGTGATGTTCCAATCAATACATACATACACACACACACACACACACACACATATATATATATATATATATATATATATATATATATATATATATATATATATACACACACACTTAAACATACATCCTACACATATTGCATATACGTACAAATATACTTTCCATTACAACATCCTATTTTTTTTTCATTCTGTCCATTATGACATTGTGCTTTCCAAATAAGCCCTTAAAAGTTAAGTGATGTTCTAATCAGTACATACATACATATAAATACAAATATGCTTAAACATACATCCTACACATATTGAATATGCATTATGGCAATCTACTTTTTATCGTTTTTCCATTATACCATTGTACTTTCCAAATAAGCCCTTAAAAGTTAAGTGATGTTCCCATCAATACATACATACATACATATTCATACAAATACACTTAAACATACATCCTACATATTTTTCATATACATTATATAATCCTACTTTTTTTAGTCATTTTCTATTATAACATTGTACTATTTCATTATAGCATACATATTTTCTTTTTTCAAGGTAAACATATACATTTATACATACATATATACACACATTACATACATTTATGCATACTATTTCATATACATACATCATACACATTACATACATACATAATTCATACAATATGAAGAACTAGATGAAAATACTTCATGAAATGGAATAGAACTTGTGGTGGAACGAAATCAGAATGGTGGTGGTGTTGTGGGGGTGCCGTGGTGGCAGAAAATCCGACAACGGTGGCGGCAGTGGTGACAACTCGAGCTTAAAGGTCAAAAATTCTTAATACACAAAAGCAAACACTCAACTCGGTAAATGGTCACTGGAGAGAAGAGAAATAAAAAAGGGAAGAGAAGGACATTTCCGTCATCATTATCGGAATGAAAAATCTGCCGCTGGTGATTACGACCTTGTCGTCGCCGGTGATAGAGCATGCCACTGGTGGTAATCGATCGTCTTAGTTGCACTTTGGCAGGAAATCAGGAGAGCAAAAGGGTGGACAGACTATAGGAAAGTGGAAAAGAGAAATGTATATATGTGCAAAGCATAGCGATGACGCTAGCATTTTAGTATCGACGTTAGGTTTTAGTGGCGACACCTTCTAGAGGGAACTTATATCGCATTTTTTTTCGAGCATTAGCAGCGACGATTGTTGCCGCCATTGACGTCGCCGCAATAGTATAAGCGATTTTCATTTCTAGCAGTTGTATTAGGCCCATATCGACATATAAGGGTTAAATAATGCTTTTGACGCGAATCGTGAGTTTTTACCTTTAGCAGCGACTGCCAACTTTAACGGCGATATCTAACGCGAATGTTAGATGTTGCCGTTAAATGGATCGCCGCCAAAAGTCTTTAATCTTCTATGGATACTAGAGCAATGATTTTCTTAACATATTAAGTCTTAACATAATACATCTCCTAACCCACAATTGAAACCAGATTTGAAATTATATTGCAAGTATAGTCCAACCTAGTGAAAGTCAAAAATTAATCTTAGCACATTCTCTTACCCACTTCTTCTAAATCATAAGGCATCTATATATTAGTTTCAAAATTCAATTTCGTTTCTAACTAAATCGTAATTAGTTTAACTAGGTTATAACCCGTGGGAACCACGGTTAAAAACTAAACGAATTTTGATAGCTAAAATTCTTAATTATTAATTAATCTTTTTCAAAAATTATTAAGTAGCAGAGTTATGTAATTGTTATGTAACTTTATCATGATTGTTTCAAATAAATATATGATTTTTTTTAAGATACATGAGACATTATTTATGTGTAAATTAATGAAAAAAATTATGATATTATAATAAAATATAAATCTGATTATAAAATAAAACAACCACAATCAATGAAATAAATGAAAATTAGTATATGGCAAAATATAAATTAATTTATTGTAATAAACATATATTAAAATATAATTATAAAGTCAACTAATATTGTAATATTTAACAGTCAAGTGCAAAATTGATGTGCAGTTTGCTTCTTGACTTTTTAATTTGAATAGGAAGACTTCCACTGTTTATTCCAGCTTTATATTCAAGAGACTCGTCTTCATCCATTAGCTGGAAGTTACGACTCCAATGTTTCACGTTATTTAAAAATCATTAATATCAAATATGTTAGTTTTTCGCAAAATCAATATAAAATTAATGTCAAAAGAATATAAAGAAAACATGTATTTATACCAACAACCATATCAATTTGCAAGAAAAGATACTTATCATAAAAAAGAAGTTTCTAGACTTTTATTCCATAGAGGTTGGCTGAACTATGTAATTTCGTAAAAAAAATATTCAAAATTCACACGTTCACAATATTTGCTAGTAATATGTGATTTACCATAACATGGACCATTTTTAAGAAATGAACAAAATAAAAGAATTTCACTAAATCCATTTTGTAAGCCTTATAGATATCATGTGATAAATGTTCTTCCATGAAAAGCCTATGATTTTGGTTATTATAGTGATTATCCCATAAAAGTTGTTTAAGTTAAACTACATTCATTTGTAAATTTCATGAATCCATGATTTCAGCTGTCCAAAGAAATACATATTTCTAGTTTTACATTGTATACGTACATGTTATATATGTTAAAAGTAAAAATAATTAGACATCTAATTCCAAGTCCTCACAAAATATGCTCATTGTCATTACTCAATAGTTGCTCAGATAATCAACTTTCACAGTTTCCACACATACATACAATAATAGGTTAAAGAGAAACACTAAAGGAGGCAAAGATAGCATTTTTTGCGATAACACATACATGAAAGATTTCATTTGGGAAAATTATCGAACAGCTGGCATGTGTTATGAAATAGTTGTTAGTTAGAATGAAAGAGAGATGCTCTTGCCTTGTTAGCGGTAAAGTTAGATACATGTAATGTCAGTAATGTGTGTTCTATGCATAGATAGATAGATACAGAGAAAGGGATAGATCGCGAGAGAGAAATAAAAACATGGTTTTTATGGTGAGTGTAGAAAATGAGAGAGTTGAAAGTAGAAGAAGCAAAGTAATGATGCTTTGAGAGCCTTCATCTCGTGGTGATATAGCACAGAAGGTAGAGCTATAAGCAGATACATTAACTGATGAGCATTAGGTCGTTGGTGAGGAGGAAGAGAATCAGTTTTTGGTGAGGATAAAGGAGCAATATGGGAGATGGAGGACGATGACTCGATGCACAGAAGGGGCCTGGTGGTGATTAACCTTCTTCGCCTAATAATTATTACTTATTGAACCAAAAATCAGCCACGACAAGGGAAAGATTATCGGAAGGGTTGAACACCAGGAAAAAAAATTGCGAACAAAAAGAAAAATTGTAGAAAATTAGAGCGTATATCTAGCCTTTTCCAGCTAATCAACCCAGAAATCTCGGTGATCAATAGTTGATTTCTCCTCATCAAGTTGGAAACTCGTATGAGTTTGGAAAGGTAGGAAAAAAGAAGCTGATATTTAGGGATTTAACTTGGTTGATGGAATGGGCGGGAATAAGAGTCAGAGCTTAGGAGAAAGTGCCACCTGGCAAAGAAGAGGGTAAAAAAAAGACATGTGGCATGCTAGAGATTCTTTTATTAGAAGAGAGATTAAATAAAAGAATTATCCCAAAGTGGGTGTTGCACCCTTACCGTATAATTCTTGATATTATATCCTAAAATTTCAATGAAAAGATCAAGAATCATTTAAAATCTCGTTGCAATTACGATCATATATACAAGCCGTTTTTATCTATGATCAAACGGACATCTATACCAAACAATACTAATCTATTATTTTCCATTGTTATACGCAAATTATACATACGATGCATGCTTTCATTATATTTCGTTATTATTTTAAAAAATGTATATTTCGGTTGGTTAAATTTTAATGTAACTTAAAACTAGTGTAAGAATTATTCCAATTTTCTTTTTCTTTTTTTAAAAAAAAATGTAAATTCTATTACTACCATAGAATGAATGAATGAATGAAAATGTTCGAAAAGATGACCTGAAAATATGGAAGCCATGGTTGCAAAAAGTTATCTTCAAATTGATGCAATCATGGTCATAATGCCGTTGTCATCGGCCTTCGATTATTTGTTGGCTTCCTTCTTTCTCTGATTCTCCCGTTCGGATGAGACATACGTGACGCACCGATCAACATATAATCAATAACTAGAAGCTAGATCGATCAGGCCTGCGTCACGTTCATTCATCTCTCTGAATCATATATATTTATCTTTTGAATTAGCTTAGCGTTAGCGCCATGGATCCGAATCCAAGCCCAAGGAAGATGCGAATTCTTTCTTATGTTATGACAAAAATTCCTAGTTTCAAACGCCGGCAATTGCAGGAGCTTGAGAATGAAAAACAAATCCGGGCGTCTTATTTACCGGAAACCTATTCCGAACTCTCCGAACGTGAATCCTACACCGAACTCGCCGAACGTGTGGCTCAACTTACGGACGATGACATCCTCGCCACCATCCGTTCGGTCGTCGTCGAGGTCTCTCAGATTCGGTCCGTCCTCAAAACTCTTGGCGAGCGTCCCGACCCCGAGGCTGTTGATTCCGCTAGGGTGAAACTTCATGAGATGGATTCGCCCTTCGCTCAGCAGTTGGACGAGATCGCGATGGCCGAAGGCGGCGTTGAGGAGGTGGAATCGAGGAGGAAAGCGGTAAAGAGGGAGAAACAGATGTTCAGGGCCCTGATCTCGTTGGATGAGATGCATGACAGCTATGCCAATTTGTTGATTGTAGCCGAGAGGAGGCTTCAGAAGCTTTATGAGACGGCTAAGGCGGCAGGAAAGTTAAACGTCCTTGACCGGAGGGCTTCTTCCATGCTTCCGACCATCGCCGAGGAGGTTAAGGAGGAGATGGCTGATATTCTTCAGGATGCGTTAATTAACGGTGTCGAACGGATTGATTTGTCTCGTCGCCGGTTGCCCTTCATCCCTGAAGCCTTCGGGAAGCTTCGTACATTGGTTTCCCTTAACCTATCCTCCAATAAACTTATGGTTCGTCTTCTAACATTCTATTATTTCTTCTTCCAATCATCTTCAGATCGATCTAAAGGAATCAAATCACAGATATCTTTCAGCTTTCTCGATTCTGCTCTAATTAACTTTTTTGTATCGAAACAGGCCATTCCAGATTCAGTTGCAGGACTCACGAATCTCGAGGCACTTGATGTTTCTGCTAATCTATTTGAATCACTACCAGATGCCATCAGATCGCTAAAGAAGTTGCAGATCTTAAATGTATCGAGGAACAAGCTCACTTCATTGCCCGATGGACTTTGTAAATGCAGGTAAATATAACCAAATTTAATTTCTGTTCTTCCCTCCCTCTGCATCATTCTAAACTCACAAACTAGTTAATGTTGTTGATTAATTGAATTCAGATCATTGGTAGAATTCGATGCAAGTTTCAACAAGATCTCGTATCTCCCCGCCAACATCGGGTATGAACTGGTGAATCTAAAAAAGCTTATGATGCCTTTGAACAAGTTGCGCACCCTTCCAACCTCCATCGGCGAAATGGTATCTCTTCAGATTCTAGATGTACACTTCAACGAGCTCAAAGGTCTCCCATCCTCCATCGGAAAGTTAACAAAACTGGAGATCATTAACATCGGTAGCAACTTCAACGACCTTACATACCTCCCGGATTCAATCGGAAATCTAACCAGCCTTAGGGAACTGGACGTCTGCAACAACCAAATCAGCGAACTTCCAATCACATTCGCTCGTCTCGTGAATCTAAACAGACTCGTAGTTGACCATAATCCGTTGATGGATCCTCCTCCGGAGGTGGTGGCGGAAGGTGTGGAAGCGGTGATGGTGTATATGAGCAAGAAGTTGTACGATAAGATCGTGGAAGAAGAGAAACGAATCATGTTGGAACGGGAAGAACAGCTTCAGGCTGGGTGGTTCACGACGCTATTTTTTGGGCCTGTCGCCGGTCCCGGCGCAACTTATCCTTACCTCACTCATCGACTATGATCAAATGATTCAAAATCATCATGTTATCCAACGACGTAGTTAACTTTTGCATGACATGGTGGTGTTCTTCATTCCACCTTGTTATATTTACCTGTTTTAATCCTCGCTCAGTTTGTATGTTGATGATTCCGAGGCATGTTTACCCAACCAAAAGCAAGAATCTAAATACATGAATGTAAGGTTTTCAAGGTAAGATGGTGATATATATGTAACATGCAAAATTTTATTCCATGTATTTATGGATGATATATCGAAATAAAATGGTCTCGTGTCTTTTTTGATATCATGTGTCATATTCACATATTGTGAATTGTTTTGGCCCAGCTTCATTTGGGCTATCGTTTAAGTCGAAACCCGTTTAACGTGTAGTATTAATGTATACATCTTAAATCATTTTAATTGAAGATAGATTATTGTTGTAACAATATGTTTTTTACTTTTGTAGAGAATAAAAAAGTAATTACAGGTCAACATGAACACTATATGAGTCTCATAAGAAAGGCGTAAGGGAGATGTAGGATAGTCAGACAACTCCTACCATATGGTGATGAAACTACGTTTGTAAAAAACTTCCGTCAAAAAGAAAAAAAATGTACAAATACATAAACAAAAAAATAAATAAAAATAAGAATGATAAAAGCTCTCACATTGAGCTAAAATAAATTTGTACGTAAAGTGGGGCAAGGCTCCGTAAGAAAAACATGATAAGATATCGGGCGTCTTTGGCACGGAACTTTTAGAAGCGTTTTGGAGCTTCTAGCTTTTGATAAAACGCTCTAATTTAAACAAAAAGTTTCGTTTGGTAGTACGAGAGTTTAGCTTTTAGTTTTAACAAAACGCTCCGATTCTAAAAGCTACTTTATGTAGCGTTTAACAAAAAACTCCTGAGCTTTTGAAATCAATTTCCCTAATTACCCTTAAAAATATATTTATATATTTATTTATTTTTAATCGGTTGTCATTTTATGTAATTTTATATATTTCAAAAGCTTCCAGCTACTTTTGCCAAACATTCATATAACAAATAAAAGCTACAGCTTCCCGCTACCAGCTACCTGCTACACGCTACACGCTACCAGCTAACCGCTACCCGCTTCTAACTAACAACTACTTTTGTCAAAATCGCCTATCATATCTATAGCCCAAACAAAGAAAAGAGAGCTACACCCTAAACTACCTAAATACTACTATGCTACCCTGATCTTAAGTCTTAGTTGTATCATATCTAAGGTTATGTCTTACACTATCTAGCTCATTTTATTCTCGGACGTCCTCTCGTCCTCTCCCCTCGATTGTGATTGTCTCCTAAAACACCCTTCATATAGGTCAAACGGTTTGAGAAATTATAAATGTCATATCAAAACATTAAATACAATACACTTGTAAAAATAAAGTCTCCATGTATTACATATAAACAAGGAAAATCTTCGGAAAAGTCTCAATATTTTAATTTAATTTACGAAAAAATCTCAAACTAAAATTTGTTTACGAAAAAGTCTCAATTACCGGTAAAAATGGCGATTTGGTCCTATTTTCCAGTTGACCGGTTTCATTACTTACCTGGTTTTAATAAAGTCTCATTATTTTTCCATAATTTACGAATAAGTCCCAAATTATTGTAAAATAATGGGACTTTAATGAAAATTATGGTAAAATAGTAAGACTTTATTGAAACCAATAAACTAGAAAAAAAAAAAGGTCAAATCGTCATTTTTTCCGGTTATCGGGACTTTTTCATAAACCAAATTTAGTTTGGGACTTTTTGTAAATTATAATGAAATATTAAGACTTTTCCGAAGATTTCCCTATAAACAAACAAAGTTTAAAATGTTCCAAAAGAAAGATTATGATTGCGCATCAAATCAAACATCATAACATAAGCAATAAATAAACCACTTGTGGCTTTCTAAAATCTACAACATTCTCAAACATTATCACTGCGCTAATTGTCAAAATATGTGGTTTAGATTTGGAAAGCCTAGTAACTAATAGCTGGGAGCAACACCTTGTAGGCCAAGGTACTTACACTTCCCTTGACCAATACACAACCCCCAAAAACTTTTAAAAAGTAGGTTTGAAAGTAAACAACATATATATGCAGAAAAAGAAGCATTAAGATACAAGCAATTTCCCTAACAATAATGAAAGTATATATGCTAAACATCGCTTGTTTGGACCGTCCGGTCGATGAAATCACATATTCTAAACACGCGCTCATTTGGATCGTCCAATTGATGACAACATGTATGTTAAGTATCACTCATTTGGACTATACGGTTAATCAAAAGAGTGTTGGGTTAAAGTATCTAAGATAGTAATTAAATTAATATATTCTTAAATTATAAGTAAAATCTTTTTTGGATTACCCTCATAATCAGTAACCGTATAAAATGACTTTTAGAGAGAAAAACTGATTTGTTAATATATTATATGATTAATAAATTAATTAAAAATTGAAATAAATGATTTATTAATATATTATATGATTAATATATTAATTTGAAATAGTAATAATTAATTACGAAATAATCAAAAACTAGTAAGAAAGCCCGAGTTTTGCCCCAGGTCGGGGTTTTTTATTTATTTTTTATTTATTTTATGTATTGTGTTATAACAAATTTCACAAATATTACTAGAAATACGTTGTGTACAATTCAAAGAAATTTTTTTTGTCCTCTACATTCGCTTCGTCCTCTGCCTTCTGCCTCTGGCCTCTTATGTGGAACTGTTAGACCAACAAAATTATCATAATTTCTTATGAAATGATAAGTTAATCGTATTAATAATGAGAGGAACTTACATTGACACTGTTCAAACATTTTTTCCTTTTCTACTCTAACAATGTGGCCCTTTTCCATTGAAGTAATCATCCCCTAATACCTAAAAAATGACATAAATACACTCAGCAGAAGAAACTTAAATTAACAATTTAACAAAAATGATAGATGATTCATAGAACATACTTGTTCAACAAGTGATTGATCCATTGGATCAAGCACCAACAAATTATGTAATAACCTATGTGTCAACGTGTCAACATCTAGAAACTTCTCAAAAAATATGATTGCTTTCTTTTTACTCATATCAAGTATCTTCTTGCCTTGTTATTGCACACCTGAATCAAAGATCATAAAACAGGTTCAACCCATGTGCAGATTTTGGGAGAGCTAGAAACAAAATGGTCAAAATACATTATTCATTCCAATGGATTTATCCATTTGCTAATCTAGAGGATGACCTTAATTTGTGAATGGATTGTTGGATTAGTGTCTAAGTCCATAACTATTTTGGTATGTACTTGACCCGATGGTGCATGGTCCTTTTGGGTTGCCTTCACCAAAGCAACTTGATAGGATGAATTATGGAGAGAAAGGATTAAATATGATTTATTAATATATTATGAGAATAATATATTTTAGGAGAAATCATATTGGTTAATTAATATTAGTCAAGAATTAATTGGTAATTAGTTTTGTGACTAAAAGAGATTAATTAAACTTAAGGGACTAGAATTGTAATTATAAGATAATTGCAATTGGGCTATGGATTGCCTTATATTATAAGGTTGGACGAATTCTATGGGGAAACCCATTAGAAATCGTCCTAGGCCTTTAAGGAAAGGAGTCCATGGGTTGCTTAGGGCTTAAGCATCCAAATTAGGGTTTCCTTGTTACATAACCCTAATAGCCTCACTATATATAGAGCCCTTATGACCCAAAAACGTGGTGAACTAATGGTTTAGGGTTTCCACACATTTTGGGCAGCCTCCTTCTCTTCTCCTCTTCATCCTCTTGCTCTTGGTGTTTGTGAACCATTAGAGGAGTGACATTTGTGACTTTAAGCTTTCTAAAGTCAATACAAGAAGGAATTGTGATTGTTATTGCTACATAACAATCAAGGTAATATCTTAAACCCATTCTTATGTTAATATGATTACTTGTATGCTAGAATTAGGGTTTATAGTCTTGGATAACTTGCATGTACAATAGAGAAACCTAGATCAAAGCATTAGGGTTTGTATGAGCACATAGGATGTTCTTATGACCAAAACCCATCATGGATATCAGGAAGGAAATGTTTATTATTCTTCATATAATTTTTAAAATCCTTCATGCAACTCTCTAACAGTTAAAAATTATTCCATCATAATGTAAACTCAACCAAATAGGTAGGTATCTGTGTTTTTCTAGAACATATGTGTTGAACATACCAAATCATGTAACACCTGTGACACACACCATTTATTATTCTCTACCTTCATTGTTAACATTAGCCTATAAAACAATAAGTTAGAGAAAGAGAAAAAAGCACCTAAATGTCCAAATCGATTACTTCAAATATATTTGGTTCTAACCCAATATACCTTACAAATTTCTTGTCAGTTTTGTTAATTGATTGAAGCTTATAATGACTCTCCATGTGACACAAGTTTTTGTTTACAAGAGACTATCCACATCTTTTTTAACCTTCACTACATTTATAATCTTCTACTCAGACAAACATTGAATAAACAAACATGCCTTATTAAATCAGTTGATATCGTAGGCAAATAAGTTATCTAAACAAGTGTTTATTGACAATTTCAAACAATTGGGTGTCTTTCCCATCCCCAAAGATGGAACTATAGGTGCTTTTGCAAAATATTGAACCTCTTTTCATATGATCGAGCAACATAAAAACATAAAAATGAAAAATCAATTTACAAAGAACTCAAAATTGTGAAATTGTAGATGTTTATACCTATTGTAGTAAGGGTAGGTAGATTTACGCTTATAAGGTTACAAAGAAAGTCATACAGCTCTTGAACATAAAAACATAAATCAAAATAAGATCATTTCAAGGAATCAGACACTTTTCAGCAAGAATAAATTCATAAACTTGAAGAATTTTGAATGCATAATAAGTAAATAATTGATATATGTTGTATAGATTTACCTAGAATTGTAGATGTTTATACATATATGTTGTATATATGTTAACCATCTATATTAGTACAGATTTAGGAAGTTCCTTTGGTCATGAATTTTCATGAAAATTTATATTCTTAAGATTAAAATTGAAAAAAAAAATTGTTATTTAATACACTAATTACCATGTACAAAGAAGAAGGGCAACTAAAGAGCAAATTCTTACTGGCTGAAGTCGAAGCTCTTTCTGCCCTAATTTCTTAAACTCAAATTTGGTCTGAAGAAGAAGGGAAATTGAAGAGAAAAAACTACAAAGCTGAGATGAAGAATGGTGTAGATGGCTCCAAATTGAAGAGTCGTTGAAACATCGAGTAATGTGTATCACTTCTAGAACATGTATCACTTAATGAAAGAAGTGGTGGATTATAGATGGCCTACATTCTATTGGAAGATAAGAATGGTGAAAAAAAGTTGATGACAAAGCAAATTCTAGTCGCAGCTCCAAAAAAAAGAAATTCTACTATTCATCGGTGCCACTAAGCCGACTACAAAAAATACCAGTCAAAAAGCCAAACCAAAACACAAAAAAAAGAAAAAAAAGAACCACAAATGTCACATTGTGGAGAGTTTTGGTCCAAAAATGTCACAACTGAAAGGTTATGTTCCTAAGATCTATGTCCATTAATATATATATATATATATATATATATATATATATATATATATATATATATATATATATATATATATATATATTAGAATTAATTTCGGGTTAGTTAGAATTAATTGGAAGTGCAATGACTTAAGTTGTAATTGTTCAATAGTTGAACGATCTGGAATTCTAGAAGGTTCCTAGCCCTGGACAGTTTTGGGGAGGAGAATTAGGGTTTATGGAATATTCCTTATAGATAAATAGGAGTTGGATAAATATCTAATTTAAGATATTATTATTATATTCGAATTAGGGTTATCCAAGGCTTCCTGTTTCAGCTATAAATAGACCCCTTGGCCTATTGTTTTTTTTCCACTCCTTCCTACTCTCATAGAGCTGAAATTTTGCTCTAGCATTCTCTCTCCTCAAGTCATCTAGTTGCCAGGGTTTTGGGTACAAGCCATAAAAGACACTAAAGCTTTTGGTGCTTGCTTTCCAAGGAACTTCAAGAGGATTCGGTGTGATTATTTATTATAACAATTAAAATGTATGCCTTAGAGACAGTTGCCCGTAGGGCTGTTCACTATTCGGATAAAACCGAATTATCCAATTGGACAATTTGGATTGGACTATTTATTTCGAATATTTGGTGTTGGGATTGGTTTTCAACAAAACCGAATGATTATTTTGGATTTCGGATTGGTTTTGGTTTTTAAAATAAGAACCGAATAGTCCAAATAAACCGAATAAACATTTATTATTTATCTATTTATAGTATAAATCTATAATAATTTATTAATTTATTTTTTTAATTAGGTTCAAAACGTTTCACCCGATAACAACTAAATTATTTGTTTTTGCTTCTTGTGTAAAGTTGGGTAATATTATAATTATATGTCGTTTTAAAATGTTTCGGTTTTTGAAAACCGAATTATAAAAATCGATCCAAACGAATTGTAATTGGATCAGATTTGAATTTAGTTTAGACAATTCGGATCCTTGTTTTGAAAACCGAAATCAATTTGGATTTACTTGATTGGATCGGATCAAATCGATCCATCCAAACGAACACCCTTAGTTGCCCGTATCGTGAATCTTGTTCCATCAAAGAATGTTGAAAAACATCTCATGAGATGTGGACAGGGAAAGCTCCCTCGCTCGCACATATCAAGGGCAAGGGTTATGAAGCACTCGTAAGATGAGAGACTTACGATAAACTTAAGCCCAGAGTCGATAAGTGTTATTTCATTGGCTACCCACATAAGTCCTTTGGATACTTGTTCTATAGACCTAGTGAGAACGTAGTCTTTGTAGCTTGAAGAGGAGTCTTTCATGAGAGAGGGATCATATTCAAATAGGACAACGGGAGTGCTATTAATCTTTAAGAAATTCAAGAGTCATCCAATGAAGGAGCCTCGGACAACACTAACACTCAATTTGAGGAAGAAATTCCAATTGAGCCAATTGACAACTCATTACCCCTTCGTCGATCTAGTAGGGTTAACATGCCACCTGAGTTCTATGGTTTCCATATAACTTCGGATGGTGACAGTTTGTCAATGATCGTACATTGGTAAATTTGGATGAACCTGCCAACTACAAGGAAGCAATGGCAGGCCCTGAGGCTGCTAAATGGAAGGAGCTAATAGAGAGTAAGATTCAGTCAATGTATGATAACTAAGTGTGGAACTTAGTTGATCATGTATCTGGTCGAAAGAGAGTCAGGTGCAAATGGATCTTAAAATGGAGATCAATCGATCAAAAAGTTTCATGATGATTCTTGAGTTTAAGTAAATGACGATTCACTAATTTTCCACCATGAAAAACGAAAAGGAGATTAATTTTTTAATGTATTGAAAAATCCTAGATCCTTTGAGATTCATTGAACCTTT
Organism: Lactuca sativa; assembly: GCF_002870075.4. NCBI lineage: Eukaryota > Viridiplantae > Streptophyta > Magnoliopsida > Asterales > Asteraceae > Lactuca > Lactuca sativa. Next base: position 130,547,290 of record NC_056626.2, read on the forward strand.
CAATGGCATGTTTAAATCTCGATTTGTGACTGGGATGCCGAGGATCACATAACAAGGTGTGAATAACCATGCAAACTAACATGGTTCCCCCAATGTTACAGTCACCTATTCGATGTGTCGATTAACCACACACGCTCCACCGAACTATAACAAACATTGAGTCACCCTTTGCTACCTTTGCTTAGAACCATTTAGTGTATCAGTTAACCACACACGCTCCACTAACGTCTTCGAAAGGGTACAAAGTGTAATTTCATGGAATTGCATCAAATTCACTTTTGCCTAAAGTAACTAAGATTGGGAATTTTGTAAAAAATTTAGTTACTTTAATATTCATTATACTTTTAATGAGGAGAGGGTTTGCCCTATCCTACCCGTTCGACTAACGACCCTCCATCAATCAAGGAAACGTTGGGTGAGATTGGACACCCATTAAACGACCATTTTATAGGCCATAACTTTACCCCCCCCCCCTTATAGATCGGCTTCGTGAATGAGGCCTACTAATGGTAAGAGTAGCAGTTTAAGTTATACATATATAATATTAGACTTTTAATGTTATATATAGTATAAGGGTGTATTTTACACTTTTAAAATAGTAGGTGGTCTAATTTAATAAATTATACTTTTAATTTACTTAAATGTAAACCATATCACTATGGATTTATTAACTTACTTTTAATTATACATTTAATTAACTTAATAAAACCATAGGGTGCAATTTGAACCTTTTCAAAAATTTAGGGTTTTAGAATTTAACATTTTAAAATTAAACGTTTAAATTCCAAAACTTGAGGGCAAATTTTTGAAACTTTTTCAAAAACTATCTAGATCAAAAACAAATAAGGCAATTAAACAATTAATTGGTGATTATCTAGTTTTGACCTAATCCAATTTCATGCAAGATAATCAACCAAATAATTCAAATAATTTAACATTTATCAAGTAATGTAACAATTATCTAATTAGATGACAAAATCTTTTACTTTGACAAATATAATCATAAGGAATCAATAAAAATCGCATTTTATTAATTTGAAGCAATTATGGCAACTATCCTAAGTCAAAATAGGCAAAAAAAAAATTGAAAATCCGTCTGTCTGACAGCTAAACTCACCGAGTCACCATATGGACTCGCCGAGTTCATCCTACTCGACGAGTCCACATTGGGACTCGATGAGTTTGTCAGACAGATGGCCAAAATCTTGACTTTGCAATCAAGGATGAAACACAAAGCATCAATACAATAGAAACCAACCTGGCTCTGATACCACTGATGGGTTTAGGCCATAAGAACATCCTATGTGCTCATGCAAACCCTAATGCTTGGATCTAGGTTTCTCTATTATACATGCATTCATCCAAGACTTTAAACCCTACATCTAGCATGTGATAATCAATATTAACATAAGAATGGGGTTTAAATCTTACCTTGATTGTTATGTAGCAATAACAATCTTAAATCCTCCTTGTAATGGCTTCAGAAAGTTTAGAGTCATAAGTGTCACTCCTCTAATGGCTCACAAATACCAAGAGCAAGAGGATGAAGAAGGAGAAAAGGAGAGGCACTCAAAAACGTCTAGAAACCCTAAGGAATCAATTAGCCACGTTTTTGGTGCCCTAGGGGTCCTTAAATATGTGAGGCTATTAGGGTTATCTAACAAGGAAACCCTAATTTAACTGCTTAGGCCGTAAGCAACCCATAGACTCCCTCCTTAGAGGCCTTGGACGATTTCTAATGGGTTTCCCCATATAATTCGTTCACTCCATCCTCTATGGAGTCCATTAGCCCAATATTCAACTATCACACAATTGACAGTACTAGTCCCCTTTATTTAATTAATGTCTTTTAGCCACAAAATTAATTCTTATTAATTCTTGACTAATATTAATTAAACAATATGATCTCTTCTTTAATATATTATTCTCATAATATATTAATAAATCATAATTAATCCTCTCTCTCTCTCTCCATAATTCATCCTATCAAGTTGCTTTGGTGAAGGCAACCCAAAAGGACTATGCTCACAATCGAGTCAAGTACATACCAAAATACTTATGGAGTTAGACACTAATCCAACAATTCCTTCAACGACATATACTTGGTTCGGCACTGTTTGCACCTTTTGATTAACTACCGCCTTTTCTTTGAGGACTTTGGACTTATCTTTGGAAATTTAAGCGAACTCCACAGAATTTTCAAATACAAGCGATTTTGATGTTTCAGATTCGCTCTTGAGAGATTCTGAACAGTCAATCTCATCCTCTACTGAAATTTCGCTCATTTCACTTTCCTCGTCAAATTTAGAAGTGGTTTCTAAATTCATTTTATTTTCTGAACTTAATTTGGCATTGGATGAGTCAAACTTTTGTATGTTTTCGGTTTTGATTTTTAATTTATCATTTTCGTCCAGCAAATTCTTTAACATACATTTATGTTCTTTGGACTCAATAAAAGCCTCAATTTTGTCCGGTCCATATTTGTAGGTCACTGAAAGCTCATTTGAGGACATTATAGATTCACATTCAGCGATGAATTCGTCTTCCTTAAATTCAAGGAAAGGCAAAATCATCTTATGAATCTTTTTACCTATCTCACAATCTAGATGTAACTGGGTGATATTAGTATATAAGCGTTTAGCAATCAAACATAAAATATTTCTTTGTTTCAAAAACTTCAAATTGTCTTGTTGCACATAAATAAGTTCATCCCTAGCCCTAACTAACTCTAACGCCTTCTGCTGTATCCATATCCTTCTCTCTTCACTCTTGGAAGACTCCCTGCTGATTTGGTCAGTTAGGTTAAAATTTGCTAAGCGAGTTTGCATAAGATTGCCACTTAAGTTAGAAAACTTGAATTTTAATTCATTTAATTTTTTTTCGTAGTTTGTTACTGGTATTTTAAGTGATTCTAGGATAGTTTGTACCTTCTTGATCAATTGATCGTAATCGCTGATCTTTTCACTCACAGGCTTGGCAGTGAAACATTTGTCTTCCTTAAGTTTCGCTTCCTCATGCTTACTTTCGGTTGTCACCATTAAACATCTCCCATCCGACTCAGTAACTCCTTCTCTCGCCACATAAGCTCTTCCATGCGAGGGTCTGCGTACCTCTTCATCTTCAGAGTCTGTAGACCAAACTTCTACTCCACCAAACTCATCATCAATAACATGTTCCTGCATAATTAAAGCATTCATAGAAATGTTAGTTGCTTTCTACTTCTTTATCTCCTCTACCATTCGCATGTGGTAAGCTTCGTCATCTTCATCATCCTTTTCTCAGACATCTTTCTCAGCATGCAATCCTTAGAAAATTGGTTCTTGTCGTGACAGTAGTTGCAGTCATATCCTAAATCTCCCACAAGCTTGCTCTCCTTCTTCTCATCGTCCTTCTGAGTAGTGTTCTTGTTCTCCTCTTTCGTCATTTCAGAGTTATAACTTCCCTACCAATTTCGGTTCTTGTTGACAGGGAACTTCTTACGAGCAAACTTTTTTGGGTTCGTAACCATCAATGCATATTCTTCATTATTCAGATTGCACTCTGACATATCAGATTCTTCCTCTTCGTCTGTCACACTCTTGCTTTTAGAAACAAGGGCCAGAGAACCCACACCCAAAACTACCTTCGCTTCCTTAGTCACCACGTTTTCATGACATTTGAGTATACCCATTAGTTTTGCCAGCGAGTAAGATTTAAATTGCTCATGTGCCTTCACAATCGAGACCACTACCCTCCATTCGGATCTTAAGCCATTCATGAACGTGAACTTTTGTTCGATCACCTTCCTTTCAATACAATGCTTCATTATCTTGCTAAGCACATGGTTGAAACGATCGAATGTCTGAATGAGTTTCTCTTCAGGTTTTTGTTCGAAAGCACCGAACTCAGAGAGCAATAGGGTTTGGATCGAGTTCTCTAGATCCTCGTCAGTCGAATATAATTCTTTCAACCTATCCCATATTTCTTTAGCTGTAGTGCATGAACTTACTAAACGGAAAGTATCGGCTTGCAGAGCGAATCTGATCATTCTCATGGCTTTAACGTTGCATAACACCTTGTCTTTTTCGTCTTGAGGGATCTTCTCTACATCTACCAAGATTTGGTTATACTCTTTTTGAGTCTTGACTGTTTTGTTCGTTCCAGAGTGAACAAACGGACCCAATGTAATTGCTTCCCAGATAAGATAGCCATTGTCTTCAGATCCGACGACGTAGTCTTCAAAGTGATACGCCCATACTTCATAGTCTTGAGTATAGAGAATGGGAACCCTCGTAGTGGATCCTATACTATTGGAGATGTTGATTGGATTAACTTGTGAATCTTCGTGAGACATGATGAAAAACTTCTTATTTTAATCTACTTGAATCAGACTTGTAAAGTTGAAACTAGGGTTTTATCGAACACCAGATACACCGTCGGTAAGAAGAAGACAACTTCTATATATTCGATAAAAGCGGAAGCCCTAATGGATTCTTCAAACAGAAGAGATACGTATATATTACACAGTCTCCTGCTCTGATAACAATTGATGGGATTATCATGCTATTAGATCGATAGATTCAAAACAGATAAACACGAATGAAGCAATGAAAGAACATAAGGATGGATCAAAGATATCGAATGATTAATATCTCACACCTCAGAAGAGCTCGATGAAGAACTTCGACTGTAGAGGTGTGTTTAGGGTTACAATGCAAAAGATATTAATGAGAACTATTTTCTTAAAGCTATACATGCATGCATAATATATAATTTAACCCTAATGCTTAAACCACGGTTGGACAGGCCCAAACCGGGTAATCAAAATATCAACATTAAGCCCATATGACGCAACACTCTAAACCCAACATGAAGCACACGGGGTGTAAAATGCTCTAGGATTAATATCCAAAAGGTTTTTTTGTACACCTTTATGTTTTCCCTTCATGTTGGATCCATTGTCATAACTTTGCCCTCTAATATTATCGATGTCAAGATCAAGATCTTGTAGTAAGCTTTGCAATGAGTCAAATAGCCCCTGCCCTATGGTGTCACAAACAATTAAAAATTGCAAAAAATATTCTTCAACCTTTATATGAGTGGAAGATACGTCAACACACCTCAATATGAGTGTCATTTGTTCTTGTTTGCTAATATCTGGAGTAAAATCCAATATTAATGCATAGTACTTAGCTTCCTTAACTCTTTTCACAATTGTATCTTTAATTTCAAAAGTGAGCAAAAAAAATTAATTCGTTTGTATCTTGTGACTCAAATAATGATAATGAATCTCATTATTTTTATCCTCCGAATATGCTCAACCAATACTGACTCCCACTCTGCGATCATTTCAACTAAAGTCATAAAGTTGCCATTATTTTCATCATATAACTTCTCATTACTTCCACGGAATGCCAAGCCTTGTTTATTTCACTAATGTAATCAACCTTCTTAATACCTTCCTCCAATGTTTAGTCTCTTTATTGATTTCGTATTGAAAAGTTTTCCCAATAACTTTGTTAGTATCTAGCCTTGCACGGAAGTCAAACCAAAGAGACATATAATTGATATGCTCTGCACTACTTTCATGCATCTTCAAAGTACGGGAAAGATGCCCCCAATCGTTTATCCCCTCATGTGCTAGATTACTTGCTTGTGGTTTCTTCTTAAACAACTTACAAGAGAAACAAAATACTTTATCAAGATCCTTATAGTAAACAAGCCAATCTCTATGATGCTTCTCCCCGTTTGGTAAGTAATTATTGTAAAAATATGCACGAAAACATCTGTTTCTTCCATCTTTACGACCTTTGCCTATTTAATATATCTCTTATGGGACCATTTTTCACTAGTAAATCTCTCCATTTAGTATCACTGGAATATCCTCTTTGTCATCACCATTTTCGTTCAAGTTGTCTATGTATTCATCTACACAAGGCATATTTTCTATCACTTGCAGTTCAACTTCTTCTCTAGGTTCTTCCACAACATTGTAAAGTTCTTCTTTAGGTTCTTCTACAGTTTCATGTATATCATCCATATTTTCTGGCACATGCAATTCGGCTTCTTCTTTTTCTTTATGTTCTTCCCCAACCGATTCTTCATTGCGATGATATTCCGACATTTTTTTGATAATAAATGAATCCATAGATCCTCTTTAACTATCAATAAATTGTGCTTCTTTCTGTCTTCTTTTATGTTTAGAAGAGCCTAATTCAAATTTTCTAGTTAGAGTCATGCTTTTCTTAAATAAAAAAAATCTATATTAATAACTTTAAAATAAATGTTTGTAAATATTTATTAAAAATTTAATGTTTAAAACAAGTAGGACATTTGAACAACTTAACTTAACATGGGTGTTAAAACTAATCCACTAATATGATATTCAAAGGATTCAATTCAAATATACAAATTCAAAAACTGTAAAGCTCAAATGAAATATGCTAAAAATAAAAAACAAATAACTGTCAAATTAAAAAAAATACTTAAAATTTTGGTTTTCAATCTATTATAATACAATATATTTAAAAGTCATGCCATGCCCATCCCCATCCGCAAATTGGTAAATCTCCTATTACCCTAGTTTTGACAAATATGACCTATAACCCTAAATATTGAAAAGGCTAAATAGCAAAACCTAAAACAATATATAATAAAATATAGATAGATCATGGACATAAAAAAGTAAAAAACCTATCTAGCCAATACATAAAAAAAATAAACCAACCGTTCATTAACTTTATGGAGCATTAAGCATGGAGAGAAAGACAGAAAGCAAAGCATTGCAGTCAAAGCATGGTTGGAAAATTATAAGACATGAAATACTAACCTTAATTTGCAGCAAGCAGTCAACGAGATATTCAAAACAGCAAAAGCCAAAAGTCGAGAGATGAGCAACACAATTTCTAGGTTTGGTAGGGTTTGAGTTTTTCCGTACTTTTTGGGGAGTTAGTAAAATATGAAAACGTTGTCTAAAATTATAAAGAATACAAATTTGCATTTTTTTTATATATAGATATTTTCCTTAAATTGTGGATAAATTTTAAATCTATAATTAGATTTTGATTTTTATTGCTTCTTTATTCATAATTAAAACGTATTTAAAATTGGAACCAAATGTTACCGGACTAATTTTATTTATTGATAAAACATAAAAATAAATTTTACAAAATACCAATACTATAACTATAAATTATCCTAGAAATCGGAGACCCTCTAAAATCGGAGGCCAGATGCGACCGCACCGCCGACACCACCCCAGGGCCGCCACTGATTATAAATAAAACATATGATTCATTTTAGAAGTTATGATTATCCGAAGTTAAGACAAAAAATTATAAAATAACAACGTAACATTATGAATACCGCTATGCGCAACTCAACTACTATTAGTCCATCATGGGGGCTGAACCGGACAAAAAACCGATGTCATTTTTTATTTTTTAAAAAACAAATAGTTGCCGTACGCTTTTTGCATTATATACCGCACATAAATAGACGCACTAAACTATCCATAAGCACTACAACGAATAAAATTATGCATATTAATACTGATTATTGTGTGTTAAAAAGTTATAAAACATTTAGGCATTACGATACAATGTAAAGTTTGAAACAAATAAAATTTTATAAACCAAAAATTGCTAAAGAAATTCAAATTAATATTATAAAATGGCATTGATGTAATTAAAAATCTCAATAACTAAGATTATGTTAAGTGAAACTACTTACAAAGTTAAAGGGGTGTAATTAAAAATTCTATTAATCTTATGGTTATTTAGGAAAAGGGACATTATTTATTATTAAAATAACAATAAACAATAAAATGGAGATCAATCGATCAAAAAGTTTCATGATGATTCTTGAGTTTAAGATTTTATTCGTGTACTTAAAATCACCCTAAACTATTTGTACGGTACTTCTTATCAATGCTTCAAGAATATACACGAGACGGTGAGACTGAGACCTAGTTTAACGTGAAATCACCTATTCCTACGCAAAATCCCTATTAAAATTGGAGGCATATCTCAAGTCAAACTGCCAAGTGTTCATGAATTCATGTTTTTAACTTGACTTATTTATGATTCCACAATTTCCAATATATATATGGGGTCCTTCGTCTTTATCTTTTATATATTAAAAAAATTAATATGATGCGTTATCGTGGATTACGTGTTTGATCGTATGACATGCTGTTAGCATGGCATCCATAAATGCAATTTCTGAGCGCAACCCAACTGCTGTATTCCATTATTTCTTAAAAAGATTCAAGAAAAAAAGAGTGTATAGCCATGGATGAAGAGAACCCGAAAAATGTTCTTGAGGTTCCTCTTATTGTTCCAAGTTCAAGAACTGAAAATGGTTGTGATCATATTAATTTAGGGGGAAGAATTAGAAGATTTAGATGGGTTAAGATAAAATCGAGCATTGTCATCTCAGATTCGATCATTGAACTGAAGCAACAACTGAAGTTAGCAGGGCCCCTTTGTGTGGTGAGTCTTTTGCAGTACAGTTTGGAGATAATTTCTGTGATGTTCGTCGGTCATCTTGGAGAGCTTTCCCTTTCTGCTGCTTCAATGGCGACCTCTTTTGCTTCTGTCACTGGCTTTAGCTTCATGGTATTACTATATTTTCAATCATTATTTTATTAGTGGGTCCCACGTTTATTTATAATCGTCGTTGAACAATTAATTCTCCGTATTTATTTGAGTTTGTCATGAAATTAGATCCTGCGTGTTATTTGATTCTTTGTTTTGCAATTATAACTCTTTCTTTTAATTTTCCTTTAGCATTCAGGCTTTTGATTCAAAACATTGATAATTGGTTCTTTCATAGGACCCACATAGTAAAAAAAAAAAAGTAGATAGATGGTAGAGAGTAGAAACCAACAAACAGTAAGTGATATGCACATGGCAAACGTGTAAACGTTACGTACCCTGAAAATTTGTTTGTAGCATAAGAAAACTAGTATGGATGGAGTTATATATTTTTTTAACCCATAACAGGAACCTACTTATAGTTCTTCATGGATAATGGCAATGTACTCTATATTTTTAATGATAAGAGCAACATATTATATTTTGCTACCAATATATATATATATATATATATAGCAATCTTCTTTATTTGTTACATATCGCTATTATGCGTAAGTAAATGTAATTACATTGTCATTATGGGTAAAAAAATGTGTGTTGTTTAAAGAAACTATAATTACATTGATGTTGTGTGTTACATATTGATATTTCACGAAAAAAAATGTAATTATGATGCTATTATGGGTAAAGAAATTTAACTACATTGCTAGCTAGTATAGATAAAAGGCAAAATACGTTGCTAATTCCTACAATTTACTCAAATGTTATTCCTTTTGAGTACTCTGGTTGTCCAATAGTTGTCCTCTTTTTATCTTTTGGATGCCAAATTTATATTTAGAAAATAGTAGTGTACCTTGTGATGGAATTATTGATTCATCAAATATCTTCACATCAATTTAAAAATAACTAAATCAAGTTTCTGTGATTATAATTAGCTTGGAATGGGAAGTGCACTGGAAACATTCTGTGGACAAGCTTATGGAGCAGAACAATATCGTATGCTTGGTGTACACACACAAAGAGCAATGGTTGTACTCATGCTTATGGCTATTCCTATATCCATCATATGGACTTTCACATGCACAATCTTTACTTTTTTTGGACAAGATTTAGAGATCTCAACTAAAGCTGGATCATACACACGTTGGTTGATTCCAAGTATCTTCCCTTATGGGCTTCTTCAATGTCAGTTGAGATTCTTACAAGCTCAAAGTAACACAAAAGTTTTGATGATAAGCACTGGATTAACAAGTTTAATTCACATTCTTGTTTGCTGGATTTTGGTTTTTAAGTTGGGATTAGGTTGTGAAGGGGCTGCACTTTCTTGTGCTGTTTCTTATTGGATTAATGTGTTGATTTTGTCGATTTATATCAAGTTTTCTCCTGCTTTTGAAAAAACATGGACGGGTTTTTGTAAAGAAGGTGTGACAAATCTTGGCGACTTTCTTGTGTTGAGCATACCATCTGCACTCATGGTCTGGTTAGTTAGTCTGGAATGTGAATATATAGTGGTATAATTTTCTTCAATGTTTTTTATAATCGAGTTCAATTTTATGAGATGCATAGGGGTTGTAAATTGTAATTTAGTATTGTGTTTGTTTTAGAAAAGAAACTAATGTGATTTATGTTTATGTATTAGCTTGGAGTATTGGTCTTATGAGTTCCTCGTGTTCATGTCTGGTCTTCTTCCAAATCCAAAACTTGAAACATCAATGATGTCTGTCAGGTATGTTATTAAGTTGTCCCAAGTAGATCACATATGAATTGATGTTAATGTATCATATTTTGTTGTCTTAATTTGTTTTTTTTTTCTAGGATACTCACATGATAACCTTTTTGTCCATCAATTTTGCAAATGTGCCCAGTCGTGAATTGTGATATATAATGTTTTTTGAGTCACCACGAAAAATCTTTAAAAGATTAAGAAAATTTTCAAAGAAAATTAAATATTGCAAAATAGACATATATTGTGAAATACTCAAATACACATTCACATAATGCTAAGTATAGTGTTTTTTTGAAGGTTTTTTGTGGTTAGGATCCTTAAGAGTAATTTCGCAATTAGCAATGCGATCCTTAGCGAAATTTTTGTGTAAAAGATAAAAGAGTTAAAAGGGTAAAAAAATGGTCGTTTTGTTAAATACATCATCTTCTTTTGTTATTTTTTAAATTATCCTTTTCTTTTGTGCAGTCTCACTACAAGTTCAGTGATCTTCAGAATTCCTTACGGATTTGGGAGTGCAGTAAGGTACATCTAGCTACTACAAAATAAAATAAAAATAAATTAAATAAATACAAACTAAATATCTTTAAAAAGTATACGTTTGTGTTTTTACTCATATTTATATCGGAATTATGTGAAGCACGAGAGTTTCAAACGAACTAGGAGCTGGGAAACCAAAGGCTGCACAGCTTGCAGCACGAGTTGTGATCTTTTTAGCCATTACAGAAGGGGTTTTCATAAGCTTACTTTTAGTTGCTATTCGACATATCTGGGGTTATTTATTCACCAATGAAAAAGAAGTTGTGAGTTATATGTCTTCAATCATGCCAGTTCTTGCATTATCCAACTTCATGGATGGAATTCAAGGTGTTCTCTCAGGTAAAAAAAAGCGTCAACTTTTTGATACTTAATGCACCCAAACTTGCAAAACCAGAATCATTAAGGTACAAATGATTATTTAATTCTGAAAAAAAAAAGGTACTGCAAGAGGATGTGGGTGGCAAAACATCGGTGCAATTGTGAACCTTGGAGCATATTACATCGTTGGTCTTCCTTGTTCAGCCACCTTGACTTTTTTACTGCATTATGGAGGAATGGTAAAAGAGAAAAAAAAAAAAAAAAAAAAAAAAAAAAGTATATGTTCTTTTTTTTAAACTATATATTTTCCTGCAAGCCGTACACGAAGTACAATTTTTTTCAATGTAGGGACTCTGGATAGGGATCATAGGGGGGAGTGGTCTACAAGCAATAGTTTTCTTGGTCATTACTATGCGCACCAACTGGGAACAACAGGTACATGTACATGTTCCAGTTACTGCATGTCAAATACCTATCTCCACATATATAGAATTTCTATGTAGTTGTAAACTTCATTACTAAATCAATAAACCTTTATAGTAGGCTTGTAGAATAATATGATACCCTAATTGTGTGAATCACATATCAAGAAAGATCATCTTTTATTTATATTGGTATATAAGTAATGTAATTTGTATTTAGAGGGTGTTTGGCTAAGCTTATTTTCTGAGTTTATTTTTTATAAACTCATTTTTTTTTATTTTTTTTTTTATGAGTTCGGCTTATTTTCTTAGTGTAAGTGATAATAAGCTCAAAAGTTGAAAAATAAGTTAGAAAAAATGAACTTATAAAAAATAAGCTCGAAAAATAAGCCACAAATAAGCTTAGCCAAACACCCCCTTAAATTTGTTCTTACAACTTTATTTCAGGCAATAAATGCACGGATTCGGGTGTGTGGTGGTAGCTAGACATGACTCAAGAAATGATATTTATTTGCAGGTGTCCAACTAATGTAAGTTGTAAGAAAAAGTTGATTTCCATTCGTAAGAAAAACCTAGATGCTGCAAAATGGGAATAGATGTTTGATGATGGGTACTAATTTAGCTCTTGGATTTTCTCTCCGCAGTTTCTGTGTGGATTTATGTATTCTTTCTATCAAAATTGCAGATTTAAACCTTCTTTAATAGGATGCATTTGATTGGTTCATCTGCTACCTCTAAGGTAGCTTGGATTTTGGTGAAAGTATAGATTACAATTTCTTTGATGACATAATATTGGGGAACACCTTTAATCGTATGGAAAATACTTCACACAACCATGATAATTGAAATGAAAGTGACCATGCACTGACCATGGAGACAATTGTTTTGTGATGATATCCATTATGACTGACATTATACGGCAGACTACTTCTTTTGTGTGATATCAACAAAAGTTGAAAGGCAAAAATCTGTACTATAATACTTTTAAAAGAATATGAGACAATATTTGATAGATGTCTACTTCTCTAACATGAGAAGTTGGTAAACGTATATGAAAATCATTAAATGCCGAATATTCGAGCCTGGATAACTTATACAAACAACAATAAAATAATCTAATAAAATTGGTGGGTATGAAATATGACAAAGCTATTGGAGAAATTTTTTCAAACCATAACTTTTTCAAAAAGCTTGTTAATTAACAAGTTTGCCCAAGAGTTTTTCAATGATTTGGTTGGTCTGTTGGTTTTCAACCAATTATAAATATTGTAAATAGATACTTAGATTAAGGTGACGTAAATAAGCAATTTGAAAAAGCACTTCTTCTATTATGGAGCTAAAATGAACTTTTTAATAAAAAAAGTTCCACCAAAAACTTAAAGTATTGCGAGTATTAATTTCAACATTGGTCAAATTTATTACATATGTACAAAGTGAGTGTCCAACAGTCCCACAACGATCTTTCCAAGGAATATGGGTTGTTCTGAATTCTGATCATTTCCACTTTCCAGACGAGGATAAGGCCTTTTTGGAAGCAAACACCAGCTCCATCGATGAATGTACCATATTTACGACTACGGGTATGCCAAAGCTTTTCCGAGTGGGGCAAAAAGCAGATAGCTTAAATTTTTTTGCTTTCGACTTCAATAATGCAAATTGTACAATAGATTATCAGATGATTAAAGCGTAATTAGATCTACAAGGCCTAATTACTGAGTCACCAACTGTTAGGCTAGTCAAATCGCACGTTATCCATCATGCATGATCAGTCTTTAAAAGTAATGTGATTTTATGTATCTTTTACGTTCATTGTCAGCTTTTACAAATCTCTCCATGTCTTTTTCTCCCCACATTGCATCCCTTTTTCCGAAATCAAGTGCCCTGCACCAAATTACATCTCATTCAATTCTCCATGTGTTTTAAATTTTAATTAATACCTTTATTATCAATTCTTCTGTTTAATTAAAAGTTCCAAAGACTATCGATCAAGGATAGAAAATTGAAGAGAAATGGACTCCAGACCGCTTATCGGGTCTTCTCTTATAATCCAAAACTCGAAATACAGATTTGAGTTTGATCATGTAACCGAGGTTTTCACAGAACTGAAGCAACAACTGATGTTAGCAGGCCCTTTTATTCTCGTTAGCTTTCTTCAGTACAGTTTTCTGCTAACATCAATCATGTTCATAGGCCATCTTGGAGAGCTTGCTCTCTCCGGTGCGTCTATGGCCACTTCTTTCGCCAGTGTCACGGGTTTCTCCTTCATGGTAACAAAAAGATCTCTTGTGTTTCCTCTTATGGGTCATGTTCTGTATATATAGTTAAATTGATTCATTTTATTTCTTATCAGATGGGTATGGGGAGTGCATTGGAAACATTCTGTGGGCAAGCTTATGGTGCAAAACAGTATCATATGCTTGGTGTACACTTGCAAAGAGCCATGGCAATACTGATGCTAATGGGTATCCCAATTTCTCTGATTTGGGCATCCACGGGACAAATCTTTACGTATTTTGGACAAGATTTGGAAATCTCAGAACAAGCTGGGAATTACGCACGTTGGTTGATCCCCAGCATCTTTCCGTACTGTCTACTTCAATGTCAGATCAGATTCTTGCAGACTCAAAACAACACGAAGCCATTAATGATAAGCACAGGATTTGCAAGCCTATTTCATGTGTTATGTTGTTGGATCTTGGTTTCCAAATCTGGGTTTGGTAGCTCGGGTGCTGCTCTCTCGGTTGCCATCTCGTACTGGATTAATGTGCTGATTTTGGGTCTTTATATCAAGTTTTCACATACCTGTGAAAGAACATGGCTCGGGTTTTCTATAGATGGTGTTCGTGATCTTGCCGGATTTCTTGTTTTAGGAATACCTTCAGCTCTCATGGTCTGGTCAGTTTCAAATCAATGCTGCTTGTTTTTTTCGCCATTTTTCCGGTCTTTATTGTTAAAAATTTAAAGATACCTTCTTTCGGTTCTTTTTTTTTCTCATCATACATATAAGCTTGGAGTATTGGTCGTATGAGTTTCTGGTTTTACTCTCTGGAATCCTTCCAAATCCAAAGCTAGAAACATCGATGATGTGTATCAGGTGCATTGCATGCGTTCAAACCCTGTTTTTTTCCACTTAAAGATTGAGCTTCATACTTCATACTAACATATATTTCAAATCTTCTTTAATTCTCAGTCTTAGTACAATCTCATTGGCCTACAGAATCCCCTTCGGTTTAGGCAGTGCAGTCAGGTATATATATATATATATATATATATATATATATATATATATATATATATATATATATATATATATATATATATATATATACTCTTCATAGATCTATATCTTTCTAGTATATATATGTACTAGTACTTACTGACATTTATGGTTTATCGCGCTGATTAACAGCACCAGGGTTTCAAATGAACTTGGAGCAGGAAAACACGAAGCGGCAGAATTAGCGGTATGGGTTGCTTTATCACTAGTTGTCACAGAAGTACTCTTGATTGGATTGCTTTTAGTGGTGGCTGGTGGCGTTTGGACTAAGTTGTACACCGATGAAGCTGAAGTTGTGAGCTATATGTCGGTAGTTATGCCTGTGCTCGCTGTATCAAACGTCATGGATGGAATCCAAGGTGTGCTATCAGGTTAGACTTATATATACACACAAGATGTCGATCGATTAACCATGAACCCCAAAGGTTTTAATGATTCTCGTGGTCTGAAATCAAAGGTGTTGCGAGAGGATGTGGTTGGCAGAAGATCTGCACGTTGGTGAATTTAGGAGCTTATTACCTCGTCGGCATTCCTTTCGCCATGGCTCTGACATTTGTGTACGGGTTGGGAGGGAAGGTGATGTTCGATTTCTTGTTAGCTTTTTTCTCTTTTTTTTCTTTTTTTTTTAGTGAGCTTGATTTTGTTGAATTCGTTTGCAGGGTCTGTGGATGGGGATTATTTGTGGGAGTGGTGTTCAAGCAGCGCTGCTTTTAATAATCACGGCTTGTACGAACTGGGAAAAAGAAGTATGACATGACTTATGTATATAAAGCTTCTTATCTTCTTCTAAAGTCTCACATCTACCAAGATACTTGTAGTTCTTGATTTTCTTTTTAAAAAAAAAACTCAACTTAAAACACTGAGGACTCCAACTTACCACAGGTAAGCATCCCAACTTATCACGCAAAAGAGCCAACCACATCAGCCAAATACTACACACTCACCTGTAGTAAAGATTGTGAAGGTAGTTAGAGTCATGAGAACTCACATCACCAACATGCTGGGTCCCCCTCCCTCCCAACTAGCGCATCAACCCACTTCCATATCATCATATGTATAAAAAAAATACCCACCATTCCGTTTAGTCTTAGGGTGAAAGAGACTGTCTCTAGCCGTTGTAGAACTCCTGTCCCCTATACAATGAGATGATGAAATGCCAAAGCTTTTATGATTCATCACGTAAAAAATATGTTTTAATTTTTGTAACATTCGTTATGATTCATTTTCTTCAATTAAAATATAGATTACAAAAGTAAAATAAATGTCTTTCTAAAAAGATGAATCAAAAGAATAAATTTAAATAAACAGAAAAGTTGCTTATTACATTAGCCACAAAAGAAGAAAAGGAAAATATATAACAAACTAAGAAAGGATAATAATATAATACTTCTCTACACTTAGAGAAATATACATATAATGCTAACATCTACTAATGTTTTGCAGGCGAAAAAAGCGATGAATGGGGTGTATGATAGCAACATTCCAACGCGTTTGGTCTCATGAGGTTGTATTTGCAACATACTTGGTCTTTAATTGGTAGTTATTTTAGGATCTTGATTATATTATAGAAAAACTAATCGGTAAATGAGAATTTCTATTGGTTTAACGAATTATGACATATTATAAATTTATAAGTTTAAATCATTAAATGTATTGATAGTCTTTAATTGATATGTATCGATATGTATTCAACTTTATTATTATTATTATTATTATATATATATATATATATATATATATATATATATATATATATATATATATATATATATATATATAGTTTTTAATTGATAGTTATTTTAGGATCTTGATTATATTATAGAAAAACCAATCGGTAAATGAGGATTTCTATTGGTTTAACGAATTATGACATATTATAAGTTTATAAGTTTAAATCATTAAATGTATTGATAGTCTTTAATTGATAGTTATTTTAGGATCTTGATTATATTATAGAAAAACCAATCGGTAAATGAGGATTTTTATTGGTTTAACGAATTATGACATGTTATAAGTTTATAAGTTTAAATGTATTGATAGCATGTATTTAAAGAATTATTTTTGGTTTGACGATGGGTGCCCTTGTGACATCATACAAGTGTATATATGGTTCTGATAAATAGGGTTGCAATCGAGTCAAACTAGTTGTGAGTTACTAGGAATCAACTTATTAAAAGTTTGATTGGAAATCGATTTTAAACGAGTCTAAGCCAAGATTAAGCTGAAGATTAAGCTTGTTTGTTAAATGAGCTCCACCTCTAAGTCTAAATGAACTCCAGCTCTAAGTATGTGATACTAAGCCCAATTAGGCTCGCATGTCTAACCAAACCTACATATTTATAATATAAAATTTTGAATTATATTTTTATATATTAGAATAAGTAAATATTTAAAAACACTATTTTAGGGAATTAGATATACACTATACGAGTCGAGCCAAAGCCAAGCTCGAGCATGTATTATGTTTAATGAGCCGGAGCTCAAAAAAATTTAAACAAACCGAGCTCGATCAGGCTTGTTTGCTTTCCTACTAAGAAGTGTAGGTTTATGTTGGATGTGCTATGCTTGCTGCAAAAAAAAATTATATTGAAACTAAAATCATTCTAAAATAAAATATAAACAATTGTCTTGACAACTTTATGGAAATAAAACTATTTCTTCTCAATAAAGGTTGACTTTATATTATTTATATGTTGTTAAAAGTTGTTGTAATATATATCTTACTTTGCTATATTTTAAAAGGAGAATTTCATATATACCCTTCTTAAACATCAAAATATCATATTTACCCAAATTAATTTCTAAATATCATATTTATCCTTCATAAAATCTCTAAATATCATATTTACCCTTCATAAAGTTTCAAAATATCATATATGTCCTTTTTAAACATCAAAATATCATATATGTCATTCTTCAATATCAAAATATCGTATATGCACTTTTTAAAATCAATGATAATATCTAAAATATCCTCCATCTAAAAAATGATAATAATCAACAATAACAAAAGCTAAACAATCAAAATATACATTCCAGGTTAAAGATGAATCTTTTTGTCTATTAAGATGTCAACATTCCAACAATTTAGAAGTTCACATTTCACTATAATAGAGATAAAGATAATATGGTTAAATTTCTTAATTATTATAATAATTCTAAGGTATAAAAAATGATTATAAAATATTAAAAACATTATAAAAACGATTTGGGCAAATATGATATTTTGAAGGTTTATGAATGGTAAATATGATATTGAGAAATTAAACGGAGAAAATATGATATTTTGAAGTTTAAGAGGGGCATATATGAAATTCTCCCTATTTTAAAAATCACATATTTCATGTTGATACGGTCATAGAAAATTGCACCACATATTGTATTTTATCGAATCACATCACATAATTTTTTTGCATACATCACTATAAACTCCATTTTTATGGCCTTTATCTATCAATAACTTTCGTAAGATTACTATATAAAACTATGTGACTTTTATAAGAATATAAAATAAGAACATACGAGAATTAGGTTGACAAATGGAACGATTGTTATTTAACTAAAATCAGGAAAAACCATGAAGCTTTAAAGAACAAATTATCATCCCAGCCACCACGCTGAATACAAGCTCAAGAATATTTTATAATTCAAATAATATCATCTCCTTACGGTCATGTTTCACCATATAAGATTTCTCCCCGACCATATAACTAATTGATGTAATCACTTTCCTATACAAGGCTTGTGTGTCCTATTATAAACCTTCCAGAAAGTGGGTTTATTGGGATGCTCAAGAGAAGGATTGGACTTAGAATTCTCATTGACGTCGCCTCTTAAAGAATAAGCTTGTTGTATGTAACGACCCATTTTTCACGTCCAAAAATTTCATTTTTTCAATCAATATTTAGTAAAATCATTTGTAAATAAACATTGTCTGATCAATCCATTTCATAAACATATACTATGTCTGAAAACCAAAACATGTAATCAATCAAAATGTCAGAGTACGAATCCCAGAATGTCTCATGGTGCGGAAAACAGAAGCGTGTGTGTGATGCACCGCTACCGCGCCAGCTCCTTCCCCTTGACAGAAGAGGTACCTGAAACAACAACTGAAAACCGTAAGCACGAAGCTTAGTGAGTTCCCCCACTGTACCACATACCATATAACCACATATCATACATACTGCCAGGTAATTCTGGGGTGCCCGACCTACCCGGTACGGCCATTCTGGGGTGCCGACCTACCCATGCGGCCATTCTGGGGTGTCGTCCTGCCCGTGTCAAGCCATTTTGGGGTGCTGACTACCCATATCAAGCCGTTCTGGGGTGCTGACTACCCTTCGGTCCTAACGACCGAACCTCGGGGACTGTTCCCCTCCTACTACCACTAACACATATAACAGATCATACTGGCATATAAACATATCATCACATACTGCCAGACATAGCTGGGGTGTCTGACCTACCCTTCGGTCCTAACGACCGAACTCTACTACTATCACATATAACATAGCATGCCAGCATATAACATATCAGGTAGTAGCAAACCTAGATGATATCACAAAGACAATCATCTAACATAGAACTCCTACTGGTGGGCCGACATTGTGGTCGTAGACCCACCGCTACTGGAAGGTAACTCACCTCAAAGTAGCTGCTGATTAGAGCGGGAACTGACTGTCTACTGCTGCTGCTGCTGTTCCGGTAGTCCTCCGGCTATAATTCCCACAAAACGTTCAGTCAAACACTGCTAGCTGTACTTAGGGTAAAATGACCATTTACCCTTGACCAGGTCAAAGTCCAAGTCAAAGTCAACTTCCAGTTGACCCGACTCACCGAGTTGGCTTGCCAACTCGTCGAGTCCCTACCCATTCGATTGTCCTTAATCTCGTCTCTACTCGTCGAGTTAGGCATTGACTCGACAGGTTCTCCTTCTAAACTGATGTCCAAAGGTCCTTCAACCTACTCGCCGAGTTGCATGAAGAACTCGTCAAGTTCATCTTCATCCGATGAACACTCTATGATGAGACTTGCCGAGTTGTAAGAACAACTCGCCAAGTCTGTTCTTGAGGTAAGGAGATTGCCTTGGACTCGCCGAGTCAGGGCATTGACTCATCGAGTCCCTTCATGGATGAGTCTGGCTTCCGACTCATTAAGTCCACCCATGACTCACAACTCCACTCAGCAAACACTAAAAACGGGAAAACTCGGGGACTCGCGACTCGACTCGCCGAGTCCGATGAACGACTCGCCAAGTCGTTCACATGCAATTACTATATACTCAATTTTGCTTGAATCCAGCTCATGCCATACATAGATCTGGGTTCTTAGGATAGGTTTGTTGGATTAATGTCTAAGTCCATAACTATAATTGGTAAGACTTGACCCGACCCGGCATGGTCCATTTGGGTTGCATGGCATCATGCACTTGGATAGACTATAATGAGAGAAATAAGACACTTATGGTTATTAATATATTATAAGTTCTAGTATATTAATAATAAGAATAATAAGATTATTTAATTAGTATTGATCAAGAATTAATCTAAGATTAATTAAGTGATCAAAAGAAGACTAATTAAATATATGGGTTGATTGTGTAAATCATCCATACTTGTATAGTGGGCTAATGCTCCATGGATAATCAAGTTGGGCTAAAACCCATAGGATGGTTCATGGTGTATTTGAACCCATGGATCCAAGGAAATGGAAAGTCATGACAATTAGGGTTTACCCTAATTGTAACACTATATAAAGATCTTATTCTTGACAAAATAGGCAACTAGAGTGAGTAATAGAAGGGCTATCCGATTTCATGAAGTGTAGATTTCTCTCAAGTTATTCCAAGTGTATTTGGTGTTGTGTGAACCATTTGAGGTGTCACACTTGGGGCACTAGGCACTCAAGCTTCATGAAGACTTTCTACATCAAAGAGGTATGTATTCTATCTTGTTACACTCATTGTTTTGTATGCTAGATTAGGATAATACCTTGGAAGTTCTTATTTGCATGTATAATAGAGAAAACATAGATCCAAGGTATTTAGGGTTGCATGCACACTTAGGAGTGTTAGAATGCTCATAACCCAACAAGGTTTTACACGTAAAGATTCCAACTTTACGTGTATACATGCATAGGATGGGGATTTGAGGCTTAATAAAGGCTAAAATGGTAGATGTAGGACATTCAAGCAATATAATTCCATAAAGGCCATGAATCTGAGCTTCTGGAGCTCAAACATGCCTAGATCTAGAGATTAATCAACTCATTACAATCCCTAATCCATAATCAAGCTTGGAAATGGCTCAAGAAGGACTTTAATGGTGCTCTAAGGGACTTTAAGCATAAAAACAGAAGGAAACCGAGTTATACCTCAATGAATCTCTGAAATAACACCAAGATATCTGGCCTCCTTCTTCTCCTCTTGATCTACTCTCCTTCTTCTCTCAAAATCTTCAAGAAGTCACACCAAAACACTTCAATCTCACAAGAAAAGGGGTTAGGACGATATAGGGAGCTCTGAGGGTGAAGGATTCGGGCTTGGGGCGCATAAGGTTGATTTAAATAGGGTGCAAACCCTTGAAATTAGGGTTTTATCCAGACAGGGGGGGACTCACCGAGTCTGGAATGTGGACTCGTCGAGTCGCCAACTTAAACATGCTCAATATCCCGACTCTACTCGACGAGTCGGGCCTACAACTCGCCGAGTCCAAGGCTAAAAATGTAAATTACTTAGATAGATCATACGTACCAGGAACCAGGTGCTACATTGTAACGTTCCAAAAACCACGATAAAATTTTTCATTTTTAAAAAGCCATTTTTCATAAGGGGCATAAATAATCAAACTTTGTTTCCAAGACAAAACAATAGAAATCAGAGTATCAAAATCATCTCTCAAAACATAAATCAGCAGGAAGATGTGTATGATCACGTTTTCGCCTTGCCCCGATCATCTGAAGTACCTGAAAACATTTAAATCCAAAAATGTAAGCAAAAGTTTAGTGATTTTCCTCAAAATACCCCACACAATAATACATATACAATGCATTCACACCAGGCCTATAGCACAAGGTCGGACCGCTCCTGAGCCTGCAACATATAATTGGACCGCGTCCGGGTATGTTGGCCTACAACACAAAGCAATACCGCCTCAACCCAACCATACTATATCGACATATGTACCAAAACAATACCAAGCAAGCATACGTAATTATAGCAGGTCTACCAGTCTAACAGATCACTACAACATAACAGCATCCTACACACAAGGACACATACCGCAGTACAAAGTATAGTGAGAAAACTCACCTCGTAGTCTAGCATACAACCGCACTGCTCATAGATCCAATAAATGGTACTACATGTTACCTATACAACAATCAGGGACCAAATCTTAAACTACAACCCCGAACCCCTAAATTGGCCTAAAGTCAAACTTGGTCAAAAATTCAATAGTCAACATTCAACGTCAATAGTAAAAAATCTCCCAGTCGACCACCACGTCATGACCTGTAACACTCCGAACTAGGTATTACTTTGTAACTCTTGAAATGAATTAATTGTCAAAAATGGTCCCTTTCGTACGCTGGGCGTACCTAAGGGTACGCTTAGCGTACTATGGGAGAAGGATCGCGAAGGAGCCATGCGTATGCGGGGCATACGTAAGCGTACGCCGGGCGTATGCAACAAAGGGCCAAAACCCTAAATCTCACACTTGACCCCTATTTAAACACCTTTTAGCCTCTTGGACCAAACCTTATCAGTATCTTTAGCCTCATTTCGTCCACCTACAACTGAGATATTGTGTGAGAGGGTTTTGAGCTTAAGGAGTGGGTTTTGTGGCCATTTTAGATATCATTCAAGAAGAAGGGATTGCTAAGCAAGCTTAGAGTGGTTTGGTGCTTCAAGAATCTGCATCTAGGTCACTTTGCAAAGCTTCTAGAGGTATAAAGCTATGACCTTGCCATCTTATTCATTTGATTTAGCTAGGGTTTTCCATTTTGTCCCTTTAGATAGTTTTGGGCCTTCTCTTGAGAATAAAGCAACTCCATAGACTAAAATGACTAGATATGAGCCTTGTAAGCATGATAAATGCATAAAAATGCTAGCTTGATGAGTATTAAGAATCCATGCATGAATTGGAAGCTTTACTTGGGGTCTTAGTATGGAGAATGAAGTCTTGAGGTCCCTTATGGCATGCAAGGGCATAAAGTTGCCAACTTTATGCCCTAGGACATTGGAATGTGCTCAGATCTAAAATTGGGATGTTGAACCATCGAGTATTAAGCACTTAGTGAAAAAAGTGCTTAACCTGGTTGTACGTTGGGCATAATAGAATTTACGTTGCGCATACTGCTTAGGGATCCTGTACGTTGCGCGTACAAGGATGGCACGCTAAGCGTACACACAACAGATGGAGTTGGGTTGTGCTTTGGGCCTTGAACTGTTGGGCCTCAATTTGTTAGTGGGCCTGGACGTATTTTGGGAACCATTGTTATCTGTTTTGGGCCATGGGTGTTATAATTGGGCTTTATTGGGGCATGACCGCATGAGGCACATTAATGATTTTGGACATGGACTTTGGGCCCATTAACAAAGAAAGAATAATTGGGCCTTTTTGGAAGGACTTAGGGTTTGGGTTTCCCTTTGATTAAGTGAAATCCTAACATTGATTAATATTATTATTCAGCATGGGAGGTTATAGACTGTTAGCAGAGCAGCTTTCGCATTCAGCAGACAGAGGTCAGTCTTCTCACCATACCAATGGGTCTAAGGCACCAAGGCCGGCCCATTCTATGATATGTGGATTGTCGATTTGTTATGTGTTACGTTAGTATGACATTGTATGGAAGACCCCGCGGGGTTCCCGTGTGTCACACTCCCAAACCAAGGATGGCGGAAACGTCCGGGGGTGGAGGATTTAATGTATAGTATCATAACAACAATGGAAATAGTGATGAAAGTAAACACAACCAACATATATATATATATATATATATATATATATATATATATATATATATATATATATATATATATATAATTGAAAGAGTTACATCATTATATGCATTACATGTTTCAAAATCAATTACAATATGTTGACAAAATATGAAATGTTTAACGCCTTAACGTCCCATCCTCAAAATGCACTTGATTTCCTGTTTAGTGATTTCCTGAGAATACAAGTTGTTTGAAAGAGTGTCAACACAAAGGTTGGTGAGTTCATAAGCTTTTGTATGCAATTATGAAAAACCTTGTCTCGTAAATGTACGGTTGTTCCAGAAAATTCCGATATTTTTCCTTAAAAATGTGTAATGTAGTCTTATATCCAAAGACCGAAACGTATAAGTAACCTTCCTTATTTACAGAAAATAATATGAGTTTAATTCAACATAAACACGTATGATGTCAATGAATTTCCCGTAAATTCTTATGTTTGTTAATACTCTCTGTGAGTTATTATAACCATATTATGACCTAGTTGGCCTGAAAACGACGTTCTTCAGGCGTCAGAATTGTTATGACATTTGTCACCTCATACCTGTCGGTCTAGCTGTTGCATGCAGCTCGGGTGTGGGTTTGTCAAACCCAATATAGATCTATATACAACTATCATGCTCTCCCTCCAGCAGACTCTTGTTACAATAGAGGACTTTTAAGTAATGCGAAACGAATGTCTCACAAAGTCATTAATGAATTTACATGTAACGAAATGAAAGTTCCCTTTTGTATAAATGTACCCTTTTGAAATATATGTATTGTGTAATGTATCATAAACTATACCTATTATAGTTTATCAAAACAAGAGTAGTAGTAGTAATGTATATAAACTATACTTAACATAGTTTAATCAAACGTTTGTATGTATTGGATGTACTTGATTATAACACTTTGTTATTTCTATGCTTTATCTAGCAAAATCCATTTTTTAACTGATCTATATTTATAAATTAAGACAAAAATGTCATATATTGCAACAACACATAATCACATAATGATATATACCTTGCTCAACATGTTACAAGGTCAAATGAAATTTATAGTATTTTTCTGTTGAAAACATTTTCTGTAACTGTTCTTAGAAAATTCGAGAAAAATCATCAAATGTCCAAATCAAATTCCGTAAATTCATAGAGTTTGGAAAATGAGTCTAGTTTGTTCATAAATTTTCCCATGATTTTTAGTGACCTCTAACTTGTATGAATAAGTCCATAATCACAGACTGGTCCGGATTGATGTTTGAAATGATAGACAGTTTTGTAAAAATCACCATAAATTGTAGAAAACTCGTACGGAGATGTGCAAGTAGTCATTTTAAAGTTAAAAACTTGAACTACATGCACCTAAAACATTTTTGAAAAATAAAATGTTTAAGTTGCCCAAAACAGTCCGTGAATGGGGTGTAACTTTTCTGATGAAATCTGTTAGAAGAATTTAGTTATGTTCTTGATGATTTATCTTGTATTCTCCCCCTTAAAACTTAAGAAAACATGAAAATGTTAGGGTATGAAATCACCTTGAATGATTTCATTGGGTGGAAGTTGGAGTAGGGAAGTGTTCAACTCAAGAACACTTGAAGATGCCTTGAAGATTTTCGAGAATCTAACACCAAAATGATGGAATTTGTGTAAGCAATCTATGATTGGTGTAGAATGGGGTGTAATTAACACAAGGAGGATGAATTATCCCTACCAAGAATGTAAGAAATCTTGGTGATCAGCCTTGGAGTCTCGAAATAGAGAGAATAAGCTTGAGAGAAAAGTGTTTGACCCTTTGATGGAAAAATGAGAGAATAAATGAAGTATGAGGAGAGAGGATGGATGCTCCATCTCTAAGAACGTGGGGAGGGCTGATAATTGAGTGGAAAGGACATTGAAGTGACCTAGGTAAGGTGGGGAGGTGTGGCTGGTCATAGAGTGGGTGTGGGGGTGGTTGCTTGTGTCATAAGGTAAAGCAAAGTCAACACTCCACCTCAATTGTTCACCCACTAGATTTTATTCCTTTAATAAAGATTTTCACAAAATATGTTTAATTTATAATTATTTAGGGTCTTAAATGTTAAAATATGATTTTTGGAGAAAATCTCGCGTTCAAATAATGAAAAACGGGCTTAAAATGTTAAAAATATTGAAAACGGGTGAAAAGTGACAAAAATCCGAAGCCTGGCCCGGAGGTTCGGCTTCTGATGCTTGGAACCGAAAGTAGAGGAGATGGACCGAGAGGGTGGGAAATGAACCAAGGGTGCGAGAAGTGGTTAGTAGCAAGGCTCGGTCGGAAGGGGGGGGGACCGAGAGCGAGGTTCGGCCCGATTGACTTCGCCCTTCGCAACTTCGGTCCGAGAGGCTGCCAGATTCGGTCTCGATTCTTAGTTTCGGCTTCCGGGTCTCGGTCTCAGCTGAGATAGTGAGGCTCGGTCTCGGCCTCTAAGAGGAGTTTCGGCTCCTCAAGGTTGTTTTCGCGTTTTTACCCCGTTTCAAGTCGTTTTTGACCCGATTAAAGGTCAGGATGGACCGAATTACTATAAAAAGTTACGGGAACTCTTGAGAGAGATTTGGGAGAGATTTAAAATAGGGAGAGATAGAGTGAAAACTATTGAGAGAGGTTTCGTTTGTGATATATTTGAGTGTCCGACTTCGCAAAGCAAGGTCTGTAAACCCCGTTAAGCCATGAATTAGTGTCGTACACACTCCTGATGAGCGTGAAATGGCGTGTTATCACTTTGGCTCTATGTTTAGCATTTTTAAGGCTAAAGATTGAACACACAAATTCTCCAAATGATGTTTTCTCATTAAAATAGCGCATTGAGTGACAATTACATAACGTGAACCCTAATACACAAGGGTTAATCGAGTCGATCGGTTTGACTTGCTGACTTTGACTTGACTCGAAATTTACGATTGTCACACCGTGGCAGTAGACTAAGACCACGTGGGGGTTCCCGTGGCAATTGGTATAAGACCTTGGAGGGTTTCCATGGCATCCTAGTATATTTGCATGATTAGCCTGTATGTTATGATGGGTTTTGGTCCTAAGAACATCCTATGTGCTCATACAAACCCTAATGCTTGGATCTAGGTTTCTCTATTATACATGCAAGTTATCCAAGACTATAAACCCTAATTCTAGCATTCAAGTAATCATATTAACATGAGAATAGGTTTAAGATGTTACCTTGATTGTTATGTAGCAATAACAATCCCAAATCTCCTTGTATTGACTTTAGAAAGCTTAGAGTCACAAATGTCACTCCTCTAATGGTTCACAAACACCATAAGCAAGAGGATGAAGAGGGGAGAGAATGGAGGCTGCCCAAAAACGTCTACAAACCCTAGAGGAGTCTTGTCCACGTTTTTGGTCCTTAAGGGGTCTATATATAGTGAGTCTATTAGGGTTATCTAACAAGGAAAACCTAATTTGGATGCTTAAGCCCTAAGCAACCCATGGACTCCTTTAATTAGGGCGTTGGACGATTTCCTTATGGGTTTCCCCATAGAATTCGTCCACTCCTTAATTTAAGACAATCCATAGCCCAAATTGCAATTATCCTATAATTACAATTCCAGTCCCTTAAGTTTAATTAATCTCTTTTAGTCACAAAACTAATTACCAATTAATTCTTGACTAATATTAATTAAACAATATGATTTCTCCTTTAATATATTATTCTCATAATATATTAATAAATCATATTTAATCCTTTCTCTCCATAATTCAACCTATCAAGTTGCTTTGGTGAAGGCAACCCAAAAGGACCATGCACCATCGGGTCAAGTACATACCAAAATAGTTATGGACTTAGACACTAATCCAACAGTCTCCCACTTGGAAAAGTCTAATAACTATTATGCGTATGACTTCAGATCCTGATCTGAAATCGTAGCTTTCCAAAGTCGTTGTCAACTATGATCCTATCAGATATGCGTGTCCTTAGATAAGGGATCATATATTCCTCCATTCTAGATATCATATGAGATATGATTTCAAATCATTTTCTTTGTACTATATCTCGATTCCCGATTTATGACGACTGACTAATTGAACAAATCAAATTAGCCCTAGCCCGGCCGAGCATTTACGTTTGTCATCACTAAATCATCGAGGGGCCCAAAGATATCGCTTTTATCCTACTTTGGATAAAAGGAACGGATAAACTTTGATACAATGCTCGCTTGCACTTACTCACCGAATCACACACAATAATATGTTTTATAACACCAAGTTACTAGTGCGTTTACATATTTTTCAATGTGCAACCGATTAGCAAGATACAACTCACACATCTCGGTTTCAAGAATATAAGATGTTATCGTCTCACCAATCATTCGTGATACAATTTCATGGAGTGATCCAAGTGAGCGTGGGTTTAATCCAATGCTCAAATCATATTCATAAGCACTCATGAACGTTGCAGCAAACATTTGCTTATGTCTAATACTCTTTTAGACAATCCACACACCAATTCACGACAGTCTTTATTCATATCTACTTCCAACATATGAACGACTGTGGCCCGTTCGAATAATTCGATTATTCTTAATAAATTCAATTATTCTGGAAGTCAAAACATGCAAATGTGAAACACAAGAATAATACTAATCCCATATGGCCTCAAACCTTTGAGCATAAATAAAACACCTTTTATTTATCACCATATTGATTACTCATTATTTGTCGTTTCGGGTAATCAACTTCTTACTTGAATTATTACACTTGTCCCATGCTCTTAGCATGCACACAATGTTTACCTATGGTTCTTACTTCGTGAAATAGATCACATTGAACACATTTCCAATCATTCGCATTTCATAACTCCAAATCCTTTTTCCATTAGTGAAAGAATATCAAATTCTTGCTACTTATAGAATATGCTAGATTCTAACATTTTATGCAATGATCCTTTCGTAATATCACTGCACCAAAGTCACAAAGACTATTGCCAATGATATTACAAAGTCCTCTATCGGAAATTATTATAATACAATTCCTTAGATATGATGTCTCTCACTCAAAGAACATTCCTTTGAACATCCTTTTGCATAAAAGTTTCTAATCTAGACATAGATTTTCAATATTCAATTCCCAATATGGACACATTTCCATATTTTTCATATGACAACTCATTCTTAATAGAATCTTATCTATTCATAATAATGTCGATATGGTCCATCCAATATGGAAACATTTCCATATTTTCCATATGACAACTCATTTTTAATAGAATCTTTTCTATTCATAATAATGTCGATATGGTCCATTCAATACCATGCTTCCAACTACTCACAAGCAACCAATCCTCGTCGAACTTTGGATTGTACTTTGATAGTTGTTTAATTATTTTAGTCAAAACCGATTCTAGTCCCTTTTCCCTCTAAATGCGCTAGACATTTGGAAAATTTTAGAATGGTCAAACATTAAAGCATTTGCAATCGATCCTATACCCGAAGCGTATGGGACACGATGCATAATGTTTTATTTGCTATGTTCTCAAAAATCGAATAGTGAAGAGGAATGTCGTAATCATAATCGAAATTTTAAGAACACACTATGTACCTTTGACTAAATTTTATTAACATTCCACAACCTAAGCCTTTAGATTTGAAATGAAGCATAATATTCTCTCCCTTAATTATAGCAAAACAACCTTTTAACTCTTACAACTTTGCAAAGTATGACTCTTGTTTTCTATAATTAATATTGCTAACCTTGCAACACTTTCCTTAATAATCATTCAATCATAACATTTATGCTCTTACTATCATGATGATTATTATAAACATAACACTTATGCTCCCACTAGCTTCGACATGTATTCATAAACATCTTAACTTTCAGAAAAACAATACCTATTGAATTTCTTAAGTCCATGTTTCTAATACTTAGTGCTTTGATAATCTTTTATCAAGGCTTCTTGAACTTATACACCTTTGCCTTAGATAGTTCATATGTGTGTCTAAACAATTAAGACTAATTGCCAAACCTCACAATTCAAATCATGGAAAGGGATACCGTAACCATAATTGAATTCGAGAATGCAATTTTACAATCACTATCTTCTTAAAATCTTTCTTAGTGAAAGCATTTCCTCACAATCATTTTCACGATGGAGGAAATCTTATGACACTTAGATTTAAATGGTGTATTTGTTCCTATCCATGTGAATTTTTCAAAACCAAAGTTTACGACAAATTCAAACTCATATGGACCGAACTTTCTTAATCTTGATTTCTTGCCTTATGGTAGCACAGCTGCCCACCACATCTTCCAAACAGTTAAGCAGATCACCCTTTCCTATCAATGTACTCTTCATTGATCAAGGTTCTTGCCTTTTATGCATTCGAACGAGAACTCATAGAACACATATGCATAATTAACTCAATTGGAATAGAAACAAAATAACGTCAACACGATGGGTTGTAAACCTCAACTCGCGTGCTAGTGATGACCGATAAGGTTTATTTTGATTTGTTCTTGAAACCTTTCAAGATCATTAATACTCCCACTGACTCCTTGACATATAAGATTCTCTTGTCAATAAACATTTCTTGACAAACAAATATTCAAGAGTTAGTGTAGTTTTTATCAAAACACTTCATAAATTGGTCCTAGTTGGTCTTTATCTTATCCAAGACATCACAACTTTCCACATTTGATGAATGTTGTAAACCTTCTTAACACTTATCACTCAATGTCGCAATATTAACTCTAAGACTTGTTTTGGAACGAAGTATGATTTATCTCTTGATTTAACCACTTCTCCAATCCTTGATTCCTCTTCTTAAACATACAATTGTACTAAGACTCACTTAGAGGATCAATTGAGATATGGTTCTTAATCATTAAGACTTATCATAAAGCATAAAAGCTACTCTCCCTTCTTCTTAGAATGGAGAAACTTTTATCTTTCTGCCTACTCGATTCTTCTTATTCGTTTTGCTATTGATTTAAACTTTTTCAATCAATTCATAATTACACTTAATCTTGTAAGTATAATCATATTTACTAAACCTTTAGTGAATCATGACGGATATCATTGTCACTCTTATGGGGGACTTGATCAACACGCAACTTTGTGTATTCGATCTCCTAGTCCTTCACTTGACACTTTATCAATGAATTAGTCTAATTTTCAAATATGAAATTTCTCATTCATCGTGCAACCAAGTTGCATGATTCCAAGTTTCTGTCCAATTGAAACTTGGGCAATGAGAAACTCTCCCTATTTGGTAAATTCTCAACTTTCCATAAATAACATAATAAGAACCAAATCCATTATTGCTAATATTCAAACATCAATTTTTCATATACGCCATTGCAAAGATAAATAAATAATATAAAATCAAAATTTATTTTATTGCGGAAAAATTTGTCCTTACAATGCAATTCATTGAAAAATGTAACACCCAAGATTTTGAAAGCCAAGAAAGTAAAGGAAACCCTAAATTTAGGAGGGACTCGGCGAGTCCAAGGAAGGACTCGGCGAGTCGGATCGGGATCCGGGTCGAGGAGTAAGTGAGCAACTCGGCGAGTCGGCCAAGTGGACTCAGCGAGTCTGGTCTGTGCGAGGAAAACCCTAAATCCGCGGCTTGGAGCCTATTTAAACGTCTTAATCTTCTTCCTAGGGCTCCTTTACTGCCTCTCACACCCAGAACGCCGCACCCTAAGCCTCTATTGTGATGATTTATGCTTTTGGCCATTTTTGAGTGATTTAGAAGAAGAAGAAGTGGGAATCTTTGAAGCATCAAGGAGTGGCTTTGGATCTGAAGTTTGGGGAGCATTTCAGAGCATTGGAAGGTATCAATTTGTTTCCCTCCTTTAGATCTTCTTTGGTTATGAGTTTTGGGGCTTTTAAGCCATGCCTAAGATCAATTTCAAGCTTGAGGTCCAGATCTGAGGTTGCTACCTCAGATCCATGTTTGTGTTGGTTTAGAATCCCGTAAAGTATCAGCCATTGGGTGGATTTTGGAGCCTCTTGGTCTTAAACCCTAGTTATTAGTGCATTTTGCCTAGATCTCCCTCTCTACACGTAAAGTTTGCAACTTTACGTGGGGAATAGGCTTGGGAAGGGAAGATCTACTGTTTGGAGTTCATGCATGACTCGGAAGTCCTCTGCATGTAAGTAGATCTTATTGGACTCGGCGAGTCCTTCGAGTGGACTCGGCGAGTAGCTTGAAGGTGAGGAGGAACTCGACGAGTGGGATGAACAACTCGTCGAGTCAGATGAAGATGAGCATGAACTCGGCGAGTTGGATGAACAACTCGGCGAGTTGGATGAACAACTCGGCGAGTTGGATGAAGATTGCTGTGTGCTCGGCGAGTCTGTTCTTAGACTCGGTGAGTCAGGTCGCGTGGTCCCAAACCCTTTGAGTTAAGTCTCGAGTCAGTGAGTCGAGCCAGGACTCAGTGAGTTGGACAGGACAGGAATCAGGAATCAGTAGACTCGGCGAGTCAGGGGCTGACTCGGCGAGTAGAGTCGCGAGTGGAAGGACTCTGGACTTATGAACTCGGCGAGTCAGTAGGGTGACTCGACGAGTAGGGTTGACCTGGAAGGTTGACTTTGACCAGATTTGACTTGGTTGACCTTTGAAGGTCAGTTAGACTAAGTGTTATGTTGATATTGGTAGCTCGGGGAGCTAGCGGAGCAGCAGTTCGGAGTCAGTGGTCAGGTAGCGGTCAAAGGGGGTTAGCAGCAGCAGTTCAGCAGTATCAGGTGAGTTTCACTTTGTATGAATGGGTCTACGGCCACAATGCCGGCCCATGTAGTTATGAGTAGAAGACCCGGGGGTTAGCCCTAGGCACAGTATGCTAGTATGATATTCGGACGAGGTCCAATGATAGAGGGCGGGTGCCCAAGGAGCGGTTTATGTGATAGTTTATACTTGTTGTCTGTGTGATACTTGTATGTGCCTGGTAGGGAGGTGAGTGTGGGCGAGGTCCCGTATCTCACCAATAGCAGAGTGTGGATGGTGTTCCACATCTCAGTAGCAGCAGAGCAGGGGCGAGGCCCAAGTCAGGAAAGGAGTGAGGGTGGGCTGGGCCCGTATCTCACTATCAACAAGAGTATGGACGAGGTTCCATGACTCATCAGTAGCAGGACACGGGCGGGGCCCGGAGATAGGCGAGGCCTTAGAGCAAGAGTTGTTAGTATATGTTTAGTTTATGTAATGTTATGTGATATGTTTATGTGCTATTGTATGTTAGTGGGCGAGGCCTAAGTGAAACATATATGTATCCGAGCAGGGCTCGAAGCCAGGCGGGGCCTGGAGCGGCGAGGCCGTTGTAGCGGGCGAGGCCCGAAGTAGAGGGCGAGGCCCAGGATAGCGAGCGTGGCCCAGTATGTGCAGTATGTGGTTTTACATGGTATGTGGTAAGGTGGGGAACTCACTAAGCTTCGTGCTTACGGTTTTCAATTTTGTTTTCAGGTACTTCCGGTAGCGGAGGGAGGAGCTCGGGGTGATCGCATGGCACACACCATAGATTAGTTAGTCTGGGAATGTTTACTCTGATAATAAACATGTGTTTTGAAAACTTATACTCAGATTATGTTTTGGAATGATGTCTCTGGTTAAAGTAATGTTTTATTAAAAAGAAACTTTTGGTCTTGAATTTTGGGATGTTACAAAAAACTATGTTAATACATCTTTCTTAGCAATCTAATTCTAACTCTAAGTAGTAGCTCAAGAATCTAATCTTCGAGAAATGCGATCGAAATCCATTCCTTCACGGTTAGATTCTGCTCACTTCTTCCCTTAAGTTTCCTTTCTTTTCTTCGATCCTACAAAACATCAATTGTAATCTTATCACATTATGTATTAAGAATCTAGAATAGAATCTTAAAAGAGTTAGTTAATGGATTTTACCTATATTAGAGCCATACGTTTCGACTCTCCCATCTCTTAGATCTCTTAGGTAAATGGGGCAGCTTTGTCTCCAATGCTCTTTCTCTTGGCAATAAAAGCAAATTGACTCTTTTGGAACATGACATGGAACTACTTCAAACATTGCCTTTCTTTTATGATCAAACTTTTTGATCATAGCATGTCTTTCGTTGCCATTGTCTATATCCATAGAGGTCTCGAAGGCAGATTCACCAATCAACTTTGCTTTTCTATTGCGCCAAACCATTGCTGATTCAGCAGCAATAAACATATAGGTGAGATCTATAAGGGTCACATCGCGGTTCATCATATAGTATTCTCTTACGAACTCACTATATGAGTTAGGAAGTGACTGAAGAACCCAATCAATAGCCATTTCCTCATAGACAACGTATCCCGACATTCTTAACCTATCAATGTGTGACTTCATCCCTAGGATGTGTGCACACATCGACTTTCCTTCTTTATGTTTACTTGCCAAAAGGGATTGAGTGATCTTGAACTTTTCAAGCCTTTGAACTTGTGGGTTAGGGAGAATAATTGGAGGATGAGGAGGAAGTGAAGTATGATCTCTTGTTCCTCGATCGAATCGTGGAATATCATCTTCATGTGGAATGCTTGTTCCACGGGATTTGAGAAGACCATAGTTGTCAAACTTTGACATCTACAAAACGGGATAAAACGAATTCAAGTTAGTTGATTGATTGAGTCCTTAGTAAATCACCCAAATGAGATACTAAGGCTAGGACCCAACACAATATTCCACAACTCGGGAGAGGGATGTCGTAACTCTAATTGCAGAATATTTGAAGGTAAGTGAATGACGATTCACTAATTTCCACCACGAAAAACGAAAAAGAAATTTAAGTTTTAAATCTATGAAAACTCCTAGATCCTATGAGATTCATTGAACATTTCAATGGCATGTTTAAATCTCGATATGCCCCTCTTGTTTGTGACTGGGATGCCGAGGATCACAAAGCGGGTGTGAATAACCATGCAAACTACATGGTGCCCTCACATGTTACAATCACCTATTCGATGTGTCGGTAAACCACACACGCTCCACCGAACTATGACAAACATTGAGTCACCCTTTGCTACCTTTGCTTAGAACCATTTAGTATGCCGGTAAACCACACACCTCCACTAACATCTTCGCAAGGGCACAAAGTGTAATTTCATGGAATTGCATCAATTCACTTTAGCCTAAGTAACTAAGATTGGGAATTTGAAAAACATTTAGTTACTTTAGTAATTCATTATACTTATAATGGAAGGTTTCGTCCTATCCTACCCGTTCGGCTAACGACCCTCCACCAGTCAAGAGTGCGGTGGGTAAG
Organism: Lactuca sativa; assembly: GCF_002870075.4. Taxonomy (NCBI): domain Eukaryota; kingdom Viridiplantae; phylum Streptophyta; class Magnoliopsida; order Asterales; family Asteraceae; genus Lactuca; species Lactuca sativa. The sequence continues at coordinate 130,582,368 of NC_056626.2, forward strand.
AGTGGATACCCATTCAATCGCCATTTTATAGGCAATTTCCTTAAACACCCCTTATAGACCAGCTTCGTGAATGAGGCCTACTAACGGTAAGACTGACTTTTACTCATACATATATATAATGTTAGACTTTTAATGTTATATATAGTATAGGGTGTATTTTACACTTTTAAAATATTAGGTGGTCAAATTTAACAATTATACTTTTAATTCAATTAAATTGTAAACCAAAACTTTTATGGATTTATTAAACCTCTTTTAATTATACTCCTTAATTAATTAATAAAACCATAAGGGTGTGATTTGAACTTTTTCAAAACAATACTAGGGTTTTAGAATTTAACATTCCTAATTAACCTTTAAATCAACTTTTAAATTCCAAAACTTGAGGGCAAGTTTTGAAACATTTCAAAACATTAGGGTTTAGAATTTAAATATACATCAAAATTAAACAATTAATCAAAATTTAAATTCCAAAACTTGAGGGCAAGTTTGAAACTTTTTTCAAAACATTGGGGTTTTAACTATTTAAATTTCAAAACAACAAAACTCTGGGTTCAAATTTAAACTATAAAACCTAAAGGGGAAAACATGAAACTTTTCATTAACAACAAGGATCAAATAACAAATAATCTAAAATAACATTTAATCACATAATTATCCATATTTGATTTATTTAATGATTTCTTGCAAAACAATTTACCAATTTAATCAAAATAATTAATCAATTATCACATAAGGAAACAAATATTTTATTAATTGATAAATATCTTCAATTAAATCAAGAATATAGTCAAATATATCATAAAATCGGATTTATATTGATCTAATATGATAAGGCAACTATCCTTAAGCAAAAACAACAAGAAATCCTGAAGTTTACTCCATCTGACGAGTTGACTCGTCGAGTCAAGCATGGACTCGTCGAGTCTGCATGGACTCGGCGAGTTCAGCTATGGACTCGGCGAGTCCAGCCTCCAGAAACCAAAAAATCAAAATTTTCAAACATATCAAGCATCAATACAATAGAAACCAGTCTAGGCTCTGATACCACTGATGGGTTTTGGTCCTAAGAACATCCTATGTGCTCATACAAACCCTAATGCTTGGATCTAGGTTTCTCTATTGTACATGCAAGTTATCCAAGACTATAAACCCTAATTCTAGCATTCAAGTAATCATATTAACATGAGAATAGGTTTAAGATGTTACCTTGATTGTTATGTAGCAATAACAATCCCAAATCTCCTTGTATTGACTTTAGAAAGCTTAGAGTCACATATGTCACTCCTCTAATGGTTCACAAACACCATAAGCAAGAGGATGAAGAGGGGAGAGAATGGAGGCTGCCCAAAAACTTCTACAAACCCTAGAGGAGTCTTGTCCACGTTTTTGGTCCTTAAGGGGTCTATATATAGTGAGTCTATTAGGGTTATCTAACAAGGAAACCCTAATTTGGATGCTTAAGCCCTAAGCAACCCATGGACTCCTTTAATTAGGGCCTTGGACGATTTCCTTATGGGTTTCCCCATAGAATTCGTCCACTCCTTAATTTAAGACAATCCATAGCCCAAATTGCAATTATCCTATAATTACAATTCCAGTCCCTTAAGTTTAATTAATCTCTTTTAGTCACAAAACTAATTACCAATTAATTCTTGACTAATATTAATTAAACAATATGATTTCTCCTTTAATATATTATTCTCATAATATATTAATAAATCATATTTAATCCTTTCTCTCCATAATTCATCCTATCAAGTTGCTTTGGTGAAGGCAACCCAAAAGGACCATGCACCATCGGGTCAAGTACATACCAAAATAGTTATGGACTTAGACACTAATCCAACATGTTATTTGCTTGGTAGGAAGATCATGTGGGGGTTCTCATGCCAGGAAGACCATTTGGGGGTTCCCATGGCAGGAAGACCATGTGGGGGTTCCCATGGCAGATAGTAAGACCACTTGGGGGTTCCAGTGGCACACTGGCACTAGGTGTAAGACCCTAGAGGGTTTCTAGGGATTCCTTATATGTTGTATGCATGGCTTATGTGATATGTATAGTTGTTTTAGCTAGTATGATATGTTGTATGTGGTTGTGTGTGGGTATGCTCTGGGGAACTCATTAAGCTTTCAGCTTACCGTTTGTAGATTTGTTTCAGGTACATCTGAGCCCAAGGGCAAGGGCAAGGCGTGATGGCGCGGCGTGCACTCTCTTTCTTACTGATATGTTATGGGACACTCTGATGTTTTTAAATAAAGTTGTAATGAATATGGATTTGAAAACAATTGTGTAACATCCCAGAATAGCAAAGAGTATAGTTGAAGGGCTAAAAGAGTAAAATTGGAAGGGGAACTCGGCGAGTAGAGTCGCAACTTGGTCGCGTGTTAAGTGGCCGACTCAGCGAGTCAGTAAGGTGGACTCAGCGAGTAGGCGCTGAGTGGAGAAAACCCTAATTCTCGGGGTTGAGCCCTATATAAAGAACATAACATTCATTCCCCCAGCCTCTTTACTCATCCTCAAGTCCAGAAACCCTTAGCCTTCGTGTGTGAGTGATCATATTGCATTGGGAAGCTTGGAGAAGCAATTGTTGAGGAAATCTTGAAGGGTAGGAGGCTTGGAGCAAGGGGCTTTGCTTGGATTTGAGTTCCATTGCAGTTGGGGCGTTCTTTTGAGGTAATATCTCGTCCTTGGGCTGTTATTCTTATGGATTCATCATTATGGGGTTTGTGGGGAGCTTATCTTTTGGTATTTTGGAGTTTAGAGGTTAGATATGAGGTTGCTACCTCAGATCTGGAACGGAGAAGGGTTGGAATGCCTGAAAGTCCCTGTGTTTGAGTGTGTAGTGAAGCTATAATGTCCCAAACCCTAGCCCTAAAGTGTTAAAGGCCTAAATCTCTTTGGATTCACGTAAAGTTTGCCACTTTACGTGATGGATGGGTTGTAGGAGGCTAGATCTATGTTTTGGATCAATTGCATGGCTTGGAGTGCTTCTGTATGGATTCAGACCGGTGGTACTCGGCGAGTCACATGGGTGGACTCGACGAGTTGCTTGAAGATGAGCTGGAACTCGACGAGTTGGAAGAACAACTCGGCGAGTTGGATGAAGATGGCCTGGAACTCGACGAGTTGTATGAACAACTCGGCGAGTAGGTTGAAGATAGCCTTAGACTCGGCGAGTCTGTTCTTGGACTCGGCGAGTTTTGTCGAAGAGTCCCAATATTTTCCGGTCAAGTCGAGAATCGGTGAGTCAAGGGATGACTCGGTGAGTGGTGTGCGACTGGACTCAGAGTTGTTGGACTCGGCGAGTTAGGTCGCAGATTGAGGAAAGTCCTGAGCTTGGGGACTCGGCGAGTCATCGGGTTGACTCGACGAGTAGAGTCAGTCAGGGGTTGACTTTGACCTTGTCCAAGGGTTGACCAATTGTCTTCCGGGGGTATTTTGGTAATTAAGGGTATTTATTGAGTTGAGTGTTTTGGTGTTCAGTGGAGGAGTCCGTGTCGGAGTTTGGAGCAGCGGGATCTTATCCTTTTAGCCGACAGTTTCGAGGTGAGTTATCCTCACTATATCAACAGGGTCTAAGGCACCAAGGCCAACCCTTATCGGATTGAGATCCGGGTAGTTGTTGTTCTGTTACTGCTTTGATATGTTTGCATCCTGAGAGCTAGGATGGTATATGTTAGAGACCTGATTGAGATCGGTATCTTGAGAGATAGGGAGATGCTATGCTAGTGACCTGTTAGGTCGGTATCCTGGTTAGGATGATGATATGTTATGTGATCTGTTTGATCTGCTTGTTGACTGTGAATTGCTATATGATTGTATGTATATGTGCACATGGTTGTTTGGACTGGAGTTGGGTTGAGGTGGGTCCTGCTTTGTGCTGTAGGCCAAGATACCCAGGGCGGACCGGTTGTTCCGAAGGCCTAGAGAGCGGTCCGGATAGGCTGTAGGCCCCAAGAGGGCGGACCATACGTGCCGAGGCTCAGAGAGTGGACCAGGCCGACTGAAGGCCCGGTGCGGGAGGACCAGTCATACTGTAGACTCAGAGAGTGGACCAGGTGGATTGAAGGCCCGGTGCGGGCGGACCAATCACACTGCAGACTCAATGTATGTGGTTAGATTCGGAGAGTGGACCAGGTGGATTGAAGACCCGGTGCGGGCGGACCAATCACACTGTATACTCGAGGTTTATGGCTAGACCCAGAGGGTGGAGCAGGTGGACTGTAGGCCGGTGTGGCGGACCAATCACACAGTAGACCCGAAGTGCATGGTTGTTCTGAGTGTATGGTATAAGTGATTGGTATTTTGGGGATATCTCACTAAGCTTTCGGGCTTACAGTTGGTGTTTTTTCAGGTTCTTCAGGAGACCGTGGCAAGGTGAAGGCGTGATCGTACCGCTCCTCATGATTTTGTAGTAATGTGATTCTGGGAATACGCTAAATGTTTTGTATTGAAAACCTTTTTGTAATGATTTAATGGAATCGAGTTGTTTTTGAAAATTTTAAAATTGGTTGTATTTTTCGGTCGTTACAAATTGTTTTGGGATTTCATGGTTTATGCAAATGTGTTTGATTAATCAAAAATGAAAATTTTCTTCTAAAATTTGGGTCGTTACATGACCGAGCTTTTGTCACATCGTGGGGGTCTCAAGACAAAGCAGTCGTGGAGAATGTCTTTTCTCACATCGTGAAGGCCAATCCTTTACGTTGTAAGAACTATTATGGCCTTCTTAATGCATTAAGTTCTTAATCGCTAAGGCTATTCACCCATACTTTCTATAAGGATTTCCTACCCCCCAATGCATCATAAAAATTGGTGTTTTATGGACATGAATGTCCAATGCATGTCTCTTCCATTGTAGGTCAAAAACATGGAAGAAATGAACTGAAAATTGTGCATAAGACCAAATATACCATAGAACTCTAGATCCATAATACATATCACCAAAAGGACTCCAAGGATCCATAAAGTTACCAACTTTACGAAACCTACCCATTCAAACTCTCATAATCATGGAGAAAAAGGAAAAGAAGCCTAGATCTCGAGGCACTAAACATAAAGCTTAGAACTTGAGGACTTACAAAAGTCCAAAATATGAGCAAGGATGAGCGGAGGAGGTTAGCTTGCTAGATCTATGCACCAAGAGCTTCTTCTTCTTCTTCTTCAAAGCACCAAAAAACCACCAAAAACTCTCAAATGGAAAAATTGACGCTAAGGTTTATGTTGAGGGTGAAATGGATGCGAAGGAGGCTGAGGGTGACCCCCGAAATTAGGGGGTTTGCATGCAAGGATTGTCACGTTGTGACTAACATGTTGTGAAGTTGTGACATCCAGTGAGATGCGTGTCTTTCTTGGGCATCGCCACATCGTGACACTCGCATGTTCACGTCGTGGCCAACAAATTCATTCTTCAAGGCTTAAATTGACAAACTCAAAAGTGATGGTTACCTAGAACTTGGTGTTACAATTCTCCCCCACTTGAACTAAATTTCGTCCTCGAAATCCACATCTGCAAATAGTTCTAGGTAGTGCTCACGCATCTCCGACTGGGCTCCCAAGTCCACTCAGAACTCTTACAATGTTGCCACTGAACCTTGATTAAGGGCACCACCTTGTTCCAAGGCCTTCATCTTCCTATCTAAAATTATCACCGACATCTCCAATAAATTTAGGCGCTCATCGACCTAAATGTTGTTTAATGGAACCACTATTGTATCATCAACCAGACACTTCTGAAGCTAAGAAACATGGAAGGTGCTATGAATCTGACTAAGCTCCTCATGCATATCCAACCGGTAGGCGACCTTGTCTACCCTAGCCACCACTCGAAAAGGTCTGATAAATCGGGGGCCCAACTTTCCCCGCTTCCTAAAGCGTATACATCCTTCCAGGTTGATACCTTCAATATAACCATATCCTCAACCTGAAACTCTAACTTGGAACGTAGCCTATCAGTGTAACTCTTCTTTCCGACTCTGAATTTGTCTGTAACCTTTGTCTGGTCTTGTCGCGAAACTTCAACATGTCATAACTTATTCGTTATAACTCGGATTTCGGCGTTCTTTATATCTCCGGAATCCTTGTATCGACCACTACAACTTTCTTCATAGATATTGGGTCTATCTATTATTTTATTTTTGACGCTTATTTTTATTCTTAACTTATTATATCTTATAAATAAGTATAATGCACATAAAATCACATAATTCACATAATATTCAAATAACTTCTTTTTATTACATCAAAGTAGGTTATAGTTGTTGACCCTAACTATTATACCATTATACTAATGCTTAGCCTAGAAACACGGACGTTACAACTTTGAGCATACGTGGTTCAGACGAAAACCCTAATAATTAGGGTTTGAGCACTATTTAAACCCCATTATGGCCCCAAGACTTTCCCCTTTATCAGCCTCTATCCCAAGATCAACCCTCTTTGCAAACCCTAGTTCATTTTGAGCATTTTGTGCTTTTCTGGAGTGATTGTATGCTTCCTTGGTTGTGAAGAAGGATCTTCAAGGAGAAAGCTTTTCCCTCAAGACTTTCGATCCAACATTTCCTCTCCATTTTGCACCATTTGGAGGTATAAAGTTCTAAACCTAGCTTGTGTTTCTGTAGATCTTATTTAAGGTCTGTTTTCTTCCTTTTTGTACCAAAAGTTTAGGGCTTGATGAGTATGAGGTACTCCTAAGCCTTCAAGGTGTTTTTTCAAACGTTTTAAGGCATCTCAAGTCATAAAGATGCAAGCTTGGACCTTGATTTGTCCCCATCCAAGAGTTAGAGTGTAGAAAAAGGTGAAAATAGGCTAGGTTTTTAGTGTTGGGCTTCTTGTAGCCATGTAAAGACATAAAGTTTGCAACTTTGTGGCCTTAGGGGTCTTAGTAGGTTCATATATAATTTTTGGTCATAGGGTCTTAAGACATTAAGACACTTTGCATATTTTTGCATGAGGGGTGCGTATGCTGGGCGTAACTTCCTATACACCGCGCTTACTGCATCCAAGTCGCGATCCTTCTGCTTTGGTTGAGTACGTTGTGCGTACCAGTTGGTACATCGAGCGTACGACCCAGTTCAGCTTGGGGGAATTTTGGGCCTTAATCATTGGGCTTGTTATTGGGTTGGACCATGGACCTTCTTATTAATGGGCTACTTCTGATGATGGTCCCATATTAGACCTTGGGTGATCCTTGGGTTTGGGCCTAGGATTTTATTGGGCTTAATAGGCTTAGCTTGGCCTTGGACTTTAGGCAAGTGTTGTAGGTTTTAGTTTTGTTTTATGTCTCAATTATTAATTGGGGCTTTATTGTTTAGTTAGCACGAGGTTTTCTCAAGTCCAGCAACCCGAGTGTGTATCTGGGATTTTCAAAAGTTGAGGTGAGTTTCCTCACTAGATCCATGGGTCGAAGACACCAATATCGGTCCATTGTTTGTGGTGTAGAATTTTGAATGTTGTGTGCTGATTATATGGAAGACCAGGATCCGGCCCCTGGCATTTGTATGAAAGACTAGGATCTGGCCCTTGGTAGTTATACGAAAGACAAGGATTCGGCCCTTGACATTTATATGGAAGACCGGGATTTGGCCCTCGACACTGAATGAAAAGACTATGATTTGGCCCATAGCATTTATCTTTTTGCATGTGTGGTTTTTGGTACTTGGGAAACTCACTAAGCGTTATGCTTACATATTTTGTTTATGGTTTCAGATACTTCCAGTTACAAAAGGAAGGACCCGGTGTGATAGCACAACATCCTCCCATCACGGTTTTTGCATTTGCAATAATTTGTACTATGATGATATAATAGTATGATTTGTATGGATTCCGAACAATTAATGAATGTTTTTGAATGACATTTATTTTGGGACGTTACGATAGACATGCTACCTTTGATTTCCTCTTTTACAAATACATGTTTTGAAAGGTAAAATACAAGTTTTTTAAAGCATTAGTTACAAGGTTCTTTAAATAAGAAAGGGGGAATGGATATTGACCCTACTGTGTCTGATATGCTCTATACATGTGAAGGAAACTCACCATCTATTATACTTTTGTGATTTGGCGATGGAAGTGTGACAACATCTGAAACGATGGTTGGATATCGACATTCATTCTCTCACTAGTATTGGTGATATGTTTCAATGGCTAAACTCTTACTGTGTGTTGGAGTGAAGAAGAGTATATTGGATTTAGTTTTTATGATTGTGCTTTGGATGTTATGGTCGTATCAAAATTCGCTTATATTTTGTTCAAAGAAATATCGTAAGGGATATTTATTTGATATTATAGTGCGTTCGCTTTTAATTGGTTCAGCTATAGAAATGTAAAGCTAAGTATAATTAGACACCTTGGGTTATAAATCTCGTTATGTAATTTCCTTTTTCCTTTTAATTTTTGTTAGCATCTAACTAGCTTTTTTTAGTAAACTTTGATGTATGCCTTTAAAAAAATGACATTTTAAACAAATATCTTGCTAATACAGTTAAAGATTAAATCACATATAACAACATTATTAGATGGAGATGCAATTTCAATTGATAGTGAGTGTTTCTAGAACTTGAAAAATATGAAAATGGTGTAAATTTTTTCTTAAGTTTAAATATATGAGGTTGATGGGTTACGAATTCACAACCTTATAACAAAATTTAGGGGTGTTTGTTTGGATGGATCGGTTTGATCCGATCCAATCAAGTGAATCTAAATTGATTTCGGTTTTCAAAATATGGATCAAAATAGTCCAAATTAAATTCAAATCCGATCCGATTACAATTCGGTTGGATCGGTTTTTATAATTCGGTTTTCAAAAATCGAAACATTTTAAAACGACATATAATTATAATATTATCCAACTTTACACAAAACATGAAAACAAATTGTTTAGTTGTAATTTGAAATTTATAAACAACTACTAAGAAGATGTATTATAGTTAAATATTTTATAAATAGAAAACTTTTGAGAGAAAATATATATTAATGTTTTTTTATCGGGTGAAATATTTGGAACTTATTTGAAAAAATAAATTACAAAATTAATATATATATATATATATATATATATATATATATATATATATATATATATAAAATAAATGTTTATTAGGTTGTATTTGACTATTTGGTTCTTATTTTATAAACCAAAACCAATCTGAAATCCAAAATAAAAATTCGGTTCTGTTGAAAACCAATCCAAAAATCCGAATATCCGAACTAAATATTTCAATCCAAATTGTCCAATTAGACAATTCGATTTTATCCAAATAATGATCAGTTCTAACAAAATTGCAGCAAGGTCTATGATTTCGTTGGCTATATATTTTGGATCGTAATCTTGACTTTTAGTTTTTTTTTTATTAATTTTTTTTTCTCTAAATTAAAAGCTACTTATTATAATTGGTTGATTCACACTTATGGCGCCTACCCAAACTTTCTCTCCACGCCCACCTTAAAGTCGTTGACAAATTCACCCCTTATCCATAAAACTACGATTTTGATAAAATTCCCTATTATATAATTGTTACAGGCATTATTTTATATATAATGCTAAACTATAATTTAAAATTGATAACTCAATTTTTTTTTTCATCTTTCTTATAAAAAAATATTCAACCAAATATCGTACCATGTTAATCTAAGTACACCCGCTTCTATAACCGTCATCGAGGTATATGCACATGAGATACTTGTATTGTTATAATTTGATGATAAGTCAATTGCAATTTTTCTTTCTTATTAAAATTGTAAAGATATTTTTACTGAATTTACAAATTTAATATGATGGTGATGTATTTGTATACATGAAAAATATGACTTTTGGTTTTTCCTTAATGTGTTAGTTTTCCAAGATTTCTTTGGAAGAAAGAAAGAAATTCTACCTCTTCACACCGTTCTTTATATACCCGACCCAAAATTCATTCCTTTTCCATAACCTCATAGCGATTGAAATCGCTTCTCTCTTCGCGGCTCACGGCTACGCGTTTCGATCAATTTTCTATCATCCAATCTAACTGGGTTTTCTTTCTTATCGTTAATAATCAATCGGAGCTATTTTATCTTCGTTTTCGCAAGCGTTGTTTCTGTTTCTTTCAAGGGTTGTTATCACTTCAGTCTCTCACATGGCTTCTTCGTCGATCGTGATCAAGGTTTGTTCTTAACGCTTCGTTATCGGTTAAATTGTATAACCTTATGTCTTAATATCTATGTTAGTTCAATCCGAGCCAGATTTTAGTATTGTGTTCTCTTGTGTTTCGTTTATTTTTTTGGGAAAAATTTTCTTTGTTTTTGTTTTTAAAGATAAATTATTATGCGAATTGAACGCTATTGGGTGCTGTTTTGGAGCTAGGGTTAGGGTTTTTGTTTAACCGTTTGTGATGAGGACGATTGGTTCTGTTTTTCTGAAACCTTATATCGCCCTGTTTCTAAGTGGGTTTGCTTTCGAGTTATTATTGATTTCTATCATCATATACAGTGTATTGAAGGGCGAAGGTAGTAACTCATCAGGTTGAAACCCTAAGTATGAAAATACTCGTTATCCATTTGTTAATGTAAATTAAAAGAAAACCACGTATCTTATGCAAGTTTCATGCATCTTATCTGCAGTTTGGTTAGTCTTAGCTTAAATATCTGGATATATTTGTGAATTTTTTTCAGGTTAAGTTCGGTAAAACTCTCAGGCGCTTCAGTGCATCCATCAATGACAATAATCTTGCTCTTGACACTGTTGCTTTGAGGGAAAAGATACGTAGTCTCTTCAACTTCAATCCCGATGTTGATTTTACTCTCACATACGTTGATGAAGATGGAGATGCAGTCACTCTTGCTGATGATGATGATCTTCGTGATGTTGTTGGACAGTCTCTGAACCCTTTAAGGATCACTGTCATGCTTGAAAATGGCAGCAATGGTGGATCATCTGGGACCCAAACCCCAACCCCAACAACAACAACGTTCCCCCTGAGAACATCACAACCCCAGATCCCTTTTGGACCAATTCCAAATGTGCTGTCTGAATTTCTTAAATCTATGCCTGAACCCCTGCGTGATCAAATTACAAAACTGCCCCTCGAGTTGGCATCCAAAGCAACACCCTCTACCCCTATGATATCTGAACTTGTGGAAAAGATGACACATGCATACCTGAATCAAATTTCTGGTTCCATGGCTACACCAAGTGCCCACACCCCTAGTGGTGAGGCATCAACTGTGAAGAATAGTAAGCCTGAAGCTGAAAGTTCAAACTCAAAGAACAAAGAGAAGGTTGAAAAGATGTCTGAAGGTGTGAAGTTTAAAGATGTTGTTCAACCACCAAAACCCATGGATCTTAATGCTCCTTACTTTGACTATGAAGCTTTTCCATCAGTTGTGGAAGGGTATAATGGGAATTCCTCTACTGAGAAAAACAAAGACACTACTGATGGTGTGGAGAACAAGAAAGATTTTGGATGGGCTCAGGGGATGTTGAATGCAACTAATCAATGTCCATTTTCAGGGATGCCATTACCTAATGAGTCATATCATCATCATCCTTCTCGTGGACATGGTCATCATCATCATTGGAAAAGATATGGCCATGGAAATGGCTTAGGAAGTCTAGTATTCCATCGAGGTGTTCGTTGTGATGGTTGTGGAGTCCACCCGATAACCGGGCCCCGTTTCAAATCCAAAGTGTAAGTTGTTAAACAATTCATGAATCTTTGTTATTAAATTCAAATCCATCTTTTTTTTTTTTAACTTTTTAACCCTTTACAGGAAGGAAGATTATGATTTATGCAGTGATTGTTTTGCTGGAATGGGAAATGTTTCTGATTACATAAGAATGGATCGTCCAACTAATCCTGTTAGGCATCATATGCCTTTCAGAGGTTACCATGATCCTGTAAGTAGTTTTCTTTTTATTATTATATTTAGTTTTTATATGGTGATATTGAGTGTTTTTTTTTGGGTTTTTGGTAGTCTGTTCGTATTCCAACTCCTGGTTTGCCTCATGCTTTGAGGGCTCCTGGAAGTAAGTTGCCAAGGGCAAAGCTTGATAGCAGATTCATTCTTGATGTGAATGTTCTTGATGGAACAACCATGGCGCCTTTCACTAATTTTACTAAAATCTGGAGGATGAGGAACAATGGGACTGTTATTTGGCCATGTGGCTCACAGCTTCAATGGATTGGAGGTGATAGGTTGAGCAATTCTGTCTCTGTTGACATCGAGGTTTGTAGCTATACTATTACTACCTTCTTCTTTCTTTTAAATTAAATCTCTTGGTTAGTATTTTTGGTAATGATGGAATCATGAATTGAATGGAATGGTTCATTCCATAGGAATGAGAAAGAATCTGTTTGTTTTTTGTTGTTCCATTATTTTATTCTATTCCATTCCGTTCTTTCAAACCAGCCAAACATGATATTGATAATGGAATGTAATGACTGATTCCATTCCTGTGTTTGATTCTCTCAGATTCCAAGTGATGGGTTGGGTGTGGAGCAGGAGCTTGACATTGCAGTTGACTTTAATGCCCCTGAGCTTCCAGGTCGATACATTTCATACTGGCGTATGGCATCCCCATCTGGACAGAAGTTTGGACAGCGTGTTTGGGTCTTAATCCAGGTGGATTCCTCCATGAAAGACATGGGTGAAACCCAAATCAATCTCAACCTGCCACCTGTCAAGATGAACAACCCCCATGTGGGCCCTATCCCTGAGCCTGAAGTTATCAATGAAAACACCATTCTTACTGGAAACAATTTGATCAAGGTCAATGATTCTACTGAAGATACACCTCCTGCTAATAATCAGGACATGGATTTTCCAATCAATGACACCTTGATTATCACCAGTAATGGCATGGCTACTACTGTTGCACCACCGGTGGGCTCTCCTGTTTTCCGGTCTGCTGAGGTGGAAAATGCTTTGGCCATTGTTTCTAAAGAGCCGCCTGCTTATCCTACTGTGGACTTCTCTGAAGTGCCGCCTGTGATTACTGGTGCCACCTCGTCTCCGGTGGCGGTGGTGGACCCATCTGGATCTGCTCAGGAGGGAAGTGAGGATCATCTTCTTCAGGAGGAGAATCTGCTGGTGGAGCTGGAAGCAATGGGGTTTAAGCAGTTGGATTTGAACAAGGAGGTGTTGAGGATGAACAATTATGATCTTGAGAAATCAGTTGATGATCTTTGTGGTGTTTCAGAGTGGGATCCGATGCTTGAAGAGTTGCAGGAAATGGTGAGTGTTTTATTTAAATGTTTGATTGATGATTGTGTGATATTAAATAAATATGTTGTGTTGTCTGTTTTAGGGCTTTGTTGATGAGGAAGCCAACAGGAGGCTTTTGAAGAAGAACAATGGAAGCATCAAGCGTGTGGTGATGGATCTCATCAATGGAGAGAGAGCTTGATTTGAAGAAGTCGCTTTTTAAGTGATGATTATCTAAATAAATTGAAGTGGATCAAGACTTGGTTTTTTTTTTTTTTTTTTTATGTGTGTGTGTTATGTGTGTGTTGGTGAATAATGAAGGATGTTTATTATGTGTGGGGTTGATGTTGGTTTATGGAACTTTGATGCTGTATGCTCTCATTATATGACGTTGTTTGTAATATAAGATGGGTTTTTGTTTGTGTATATGCTTGCTTTTGATTATTTGAAATATTTTGTTATTTTGTTCATTAAATATTTCTTAAGTACATTTATATGAATAAGGTATACATGTAAAGCACCTTTGGCCTTGGGTGCATGAATTTGGGCAACATTTAATTTGAGTTGTTTTCAACTCTGAACACTTGCCGTACAACATCCTCTTTGATATCAAACCAAACCGGATCGGATAAAATCCGTTCCATGTGGACCTCTTTTAAAATTCCAAATATCAAATATTTAATTACAGTTTGGTGATTGAAACCAAGTGTGATGGTTTCTTCAGAAATTCTAAATTTAAGTTTGTGATTCGGCGTGTAATATTGATTTTTATTTTGTATTAACGTTGGATTAAGTTTCATATGATTATCAATTATGTATGAAAATAACGTAACTTAACTCCATCCATTTTCTTATATAACATTAACTAGGTGTGAGACCCGTATCTTATATGGGTTCGATAAAACAAAAAATTAAATATGAAAGTTTAAACAAAACGTTATTTAAATTTAAAATTTTAGATTTGAAATTTAAAATTAAAAATTTGAATTTAAAAGGAAATATATTAAATATTATATGAATAGTAATATTATAATTTATTGGTTATTTTGAATTAAGGTAATTATTAATTGAGGTGTAAATATGATGTGTTAATTAAGAAAAGATAAAAAATAAGAAAATGACAATAATCAAAAATACCAAAAAATGACATGTGTCCAAGTTAATGAGCGAGTGACATGTGACAAAATTATTTTCATTTAGTAGGTAGGATGTACTTTTTGTTAGATTCTAAGGTATTATGTAGAGGTGACAAATTGTGATGATATCGTTTCGTGTTTCTGTCTGATACGACACGACACGACAATGTTTTATGTAATACGAACACGATACGATATGATGTCGTGTTTTTTTAACTTAACACAAAAACGAACAAATTAAAAAAAGGCGAACACGACACGAAAAATATAACATATACTAAAAACTAGCTTATTTAATGAATACTTTATTAAATATAACACGACAAACACGAAAAACACGATAAAGAACTACTAAATCGTGTCAATTTCGTGTCAAATTTTGAACACGAACACGACACGATATGACATCGTATTTTTTACAATTAACACGAACACGACACGAACACAAATTCAGTTTCAGTTTCGTCTCAATTTCGTTTCGCGTCGTGTATTTTTGTTGTGTCGTGTCATAAATTGCCACCCCTAGTATTATGAAATTTGATTTGGGAAAATTCAAACTTAACAATTTAAAAGTTAGGCCACTTCTAAATTCGAAATACAAAAAATACTTTGTTATTTTTGTGTTTTTGAGAGATGGAGAGAATCCGATGATCACTTTTAGAAAGTACTTTGTTATTTTTGCGTTTTTGAAAGATGGAGAGAATCTGAGGATCACTTTTCGAGTATGAGAAAATCCAACCTTTTTCGGAACATTCACTTTGTTCTTATACATGGAAGAAGAAAAGTAGTTAAACAGTCGTTACATCCATTTTGGCGCCGAATGGTGGTTGGAAATATAGTCATAACACATAATCCACTCTTACATCATAATGATGTCACAACCTGTTTTTGGCAGAAAAATACATGTCCAAACTCTTTCTTGATATAGAAATCCATTTAGGTTTCCCCTAGACCCCGCCAAGAGCGTTGCCCCTTAGAACCATGTACCATGGGCAATGCCTATGCAACCTCATATTCCCAAGCTCACACTTATCACTTCGAGTATGCACCCTACACCTCCAACCTCAATAAATAAATAGAACTTAACATATCTCAAACTTAATAACTACACTAAAACTACCAACACTTTCTATTTGTATGATTTATGGAACAAAGACCTTTAACAATATTGAAGTGGCTAGATCTGTTGATTGAAGGGACGTCTTACAAGTTCGCTTTAAAAAAGTTTAATGGACTGACTGACTTCATGTTGTGGAATGTGAAGATAAAGGCACTTTGGTTTAACAAGTTGTACGGATGCAAAGTCAAATATTCTGGAAAAAATGCATAGTGCATTCTATTATGCCTAACTGGCCTTACGGGACGTTTTAGATCATACGATTGTTGTTGTGCTATGGGAAAAGCTTTGTGACAAGTATCAGAATAACTCTCTCACAAATTGGTTGTATCATAAGCAATGTTTATATATCATCCGGATGACAGGATGTCTCAGGTAAAAGATCATGTGGACAATTTTAATTGTATTATTCTTGATCTACAAGGTGTTAACGTTAAAAGTATAGATGATAATCAAGCTCTTATTTTGTTGTGTTCTCTAGCAAATTCATATTACAATTTACTAATACCATGTTGTATAGTAGAACAACGTTTATTGTCAAAGACGTGAAGGATGCCTTGAAGTCCAAGAAACTGAAACGTAGGGTTTATGGTAATGAAGATGGTTTCAGTTCAAGTCTTGTTGGCAGAGGTAGAACACAAGGAAGAGAGGATGGAAATAGGGGAAGTCACGTTCCAAGTCTAAAGCTTCCAGTAAAGTTAAATGTTACTGGTGTAAAGAACGAGGGAATATTGAAAGACATTATCCACAGTGGAGGAGGGCAAATGGTTATGAAAAATCTTGTAACAATAACAGTGATGGTGTGGTTCAAGACAATTCCGATGAAGGAGACATGGGTGACTATTTAACTATATGTATGACTAGTATTGTAGACACCTGGATTTTGGACACAAGTGCATCTCATCATATGAATTTTCCCATGATTTATTCATTTCTTTCAAGAAATGGAATTGTAAGGTAAAGCTAGTTGATAATGGGATACGACGTATCATGGGCACCGACACGGTGCAGATTAATATGCATGACGGTATGGTAAGAAATTTGAATTGTTGGTATGTTAATAATCTTCAGAAGAATTTGATTTGTTTCGGAACTTTAGCCAAACATGGACTCTATTACTTTGGTGAAAATGAATAGGTAAAGGTTTCAATGGTGCTCTCGTGGTAATAAAAGGGAAATTACAACATGTAATTTATTTTATAGAAGGTAGTTTAGTGTGACAACCCGAACCTTTTTCCGTTACCGTTAGCCAATTTTCATTAATAAAATTTGAACTTTATTCAGTCCCGTCAAATTCCTTTGGTTTGGAAAATCATTTAGTTATATAATTGAACTTTATATTTATGAGTCGGGACCAAAACCATGCGAAATTCCGAGTTTTCCTTCGAGCAAAACAACAGTTCACGGCATGAATGGAGTTCACGGTCGTAAGCCCATTTACGGCCGTAAACCCCTTTACGACCAGTGCCAGGTGGCCCTCACCACCGACCATACCCCATCCTATATATATATATATATATATATATATATATATATATATATATATATATATATATATATATATATATATATATATATATATATATATATATATATATATATATATATATATATATATATGGGACCCCCACCTTCATTTGAACTTTCTTGGCCGAAAACTCTCTCATTCTCTCTCTCTACCTCTTGACCGTAAACCCCAAAACACCCTCTTTTCTCCCAAAAATCATCAAGAACCACCTTCGGGTGTTGTTTAGGAGCATCTAAAACACGTTTTCATCGAATCCATCATACGTCTTCTTGAGTTTACGGCCGTATACACTTAAAACCTTCAAAGGCCGTAAACCCTTCAAGAGGCTGTTCATGGCCGTAAACCCCATTCACGGCCGCAAACCCTCCCTAAGTGGTGAATTAGACTGAAAATCCATTTTCCTCGATTCAATCAAGTCGCGGTAACATTCCTTAACCGAAAGCAAGTGTTTTCTAACACTTTATCTAACGGAATCGTTAATTTAGATACATATATGTATTAGTTGTTATTAGGATCCTGTTGAGTGTCGTGTACATCAACTTGAGGGTCTTCATTCCCAGTTTCATTGTCCAACACTTCCACGCAACTAGCAGTGAGTTCATACCCCTATGCTTTTACTATTTTTAATGTTTTCAGAAGGGGGGGGGGGGGATACAAGCCAAACACAAATGATTTTTGTGAACTTATACAAAAGAATTTTCACAAGTTTAAAACTTATGTAATTGATACAACCAAAAGATCTACAAAATATTTAGATATTTTGTCCCTTTTGTAACATGCCGAGCATAAGGGACGTTTTCAACGTACAACCATAATTGCATAGTTTTCAGATCAATACACGAGCCAAGTACACAATATACATGCAAACTATAATAGGTATAGTTTGGGATTTCAGTACACAATTTTACAAATTCAGAGCGTATACATTAACAAACATATAAACTATAACGGGTTTAGTTTATGACATACATTACTACTTTCAGATTTCAAGCCAAACACAAATGATTTTTGTGAACTTATACAAACGAATTTCCACAAGTTTAAAACTTATGTAATTGATACAACCAAAAGATCTACAAAATATTTAGATATTTTGTCCCTTGTGTAACATGCCGAGCATAAGGGACGTTTTCAACGTACAACCATAATTGCATAGTTTTCAGATCAATACACGAGCCAAGTACACAATATACATGCAAACTATAATAGGTACAGTTTGGGATTTCAATACACAATTATACAAATTCAGAGCTTATACATTAACAAACATATAAACTATAACTGGTTTAGTTTATGACATACATTACTACTTTCGGATTTCAAGGGTACAACATTAGATAGCTATTTAAGTATAATTATTGTTACATTACAAATATACAAACAGATGCAAACACAAGAGAACAATTCAGAACCACACGTAAACTAGTTAATACAGGATTGTGAGACATCTCTTCAATTGTACCCTTCGGGGTACATAATAAATCCTATCATTTAGTATAACCAGGGTCTCCTGGAGGGAGAGCGTGAGATTTGTGAATAGATCTATTCGGGAATGACAATCCCACACCTGAACTGCTAGCTACAATTAGGCAGGCATGCCTGGGGTGACAAATGTCATATATCCGACACTTAAAGAACGCCGTAAAGGTCACTAGGTCATATCAAGCATGGTTATATGACTCACAATAGTATAAACTAATCTTAATGTTTACGGGATTTCATTCTTCATTAGTTTTAATTTAAATAATAAAACTACTATACATATTGGTGGTAACCAGGGTTTTCAAACAGAACATTATATACATTACTGGTGATAGCTAGGGTTTTCATACGAAGAGGTTTTTCATTCAAAACCAAGATATCCAATACAACTGGTGGTAACCAGACATATCAACTAATACATTATGCACTACTACAGAACACAATAACGAACATACATGTTAGAAAATATTGGATTTTCTTGGGAAACATGCATACCTTTTTTACAAAATTCAATGACTGGTTTTGACAACAATAACATTCTTATGAACTCACCAGCTTTATGTTGATACTCTTTCAAAAATCGCTTCTATTCTCAGGAAATCAGTAGACAGGTACATCGGCAAACTTTTGAGAAGACGGATCGTATAGAGTCTCGTCTTTCTTTTTGCTACTTTTGATGTATAAAAACATGAATCAAATAGATGTAAATACTTATTATATATTCAATGTAATGGTTGTGTTTACTTTGATTACTATGATGCAATTGTTGTGATACTATACATGACGTCATCCACCCCCGAACGTTTCCACCGTTCCGGTTTGGGGTGTGACATTTAGTGACATGAACGAGAGTTTTTAATTAATCTTTGGAGAAGCATGATGATAAATCATAATTATGGCATCGTTGATTGCTTTGGATCACATTCACAAGAAGGATTTGTCAAACTTGAGTAAACATGGATTTCTTGGTGGAGAGTGGAGACATAATTGGGAAAATGAAACTTTATGAAGCCTATGTCAAGGGAAAACAACACAGGGTGAAACTTATTTATGGTTAACATACAACCAAAGAAATCCTAGAATATATTCACTCAAATTTATGGGGTCCATTTTCAATAAAATCACATGGTGGATGCTCGTATTTTGTTACTTTTATTGATGACTTCTCCATGAAGTATGGTTGTATTTTCTTAAAACAAGAGACAAGGTGTTTGGGCGGTTTGAGGTGTGGAAGACTATGGTTAAAAATCGAAAGGAAAAAAGTCGAGACACTTAGTACATGTAATAGGTTACCATTACCAAATGGAGCAAAACTAGTATGATAATGGGTCTTTAAAGGGAATAATGAATTATGGGGGTTGAATTGACGAGATTCAAAGCAAGGTTAGTGTTAAAAGGGCTCTAACAAAAGGAAAGGACCGACTATCATGATGTTTTCTCACCTGTTGTGAAACACAAAACAATTCAGTTTCTATTAGCCCTGGTACGTGCGTTTAATTTGGGGCTTGAGTAACTTGACGTCGAAATTGCATTCTTAGATGGTAATTTAGAAGAAAAGATTTACGTCTCATCCAAATCGATTCCCTGATGTCAAGAAATATCATGTGTATTTGTTGAAAAATTTTCTTTATGGTATGAAACAGTCCCTAAGGGGTGCGATATAATTGTTGATTCATTTGTGATCATGGCTATGATCGAGTTCAATTTGATAATTGTGTCTACTTGAATAAATTGTCAAATGGTTCCTATATATATATATATATATATATATATATATATATATATATATATATATATATATATATATATATATATATATATATATATGTATGTTGTTACATATGGATTTTATGTTAATTGCAACTAAGAATATGGCTAAAACTAATGACTTCAAATCTTTTGTAACATCCGGTTTTCCAGGTATTAATTTCATGATTTCATTTTTGAGATTTTGAGTTGGCCACGACATGGTGACCAGGATCACCATGACGTGGTCATGCAATGGCCACGCCGTGGTGACGACAGATATGCAAAACCCTAGATTACGAGTTTGGTCCCATATTTAAAGGCACTAACATCCAGGGCTGCCTCATTTAGCAACCTCCATTCTTTGAAAATGGCTCGCATCCAACCCATATCCCCCTTTGCATGCTTTTGTCTCATCTTTGGTGTTTTGTGACCTTGGAAGGAAGAAGAAGGAGCTATAGTGCCTAGATCCAACAAACAACCCATCTTTATTCCTTGTATGCATCTTTTGGATCCATTATAAGTCATCAAGCTTCCACTTTTTTGGTCTCTCCTTCATAGATCCTGGTTTTATTGCTTGTTTTTGGCTCATATTTGAGTTTGGTTTGGTTTGGTGAGATATGTTTTGCAACTTTATAGCTCACACTGGTCCTTTGGTCACTATATCTATAGGATCTAGAAGTTGATTAAGCTTTAAGAGCCATGCATGATTTTTTGGCAAATTGCTCATCATTTTGACCTAGTTAGGCGAAGGAAATGCATGAGTTATTCATGTCCATAAAGTTGGATTTGTATGACCATTAGAGTCCTAAGAAGCTTACTAGAAAGTGTGAGCATAGAGAATGTCGTGATTTTTTTGCCTGGACTACGCCACGATATGGTGGCATGCTTGCCACGACTTGGGAGTGGATTTGGATCGCGACTTAATCGGATGGCCAAGACGTGGCCATGGATTGGTCATGACATGGAGATCACTTGGAGTTGACTTTGACCGTTGACTTTTTGACTTGGTTGACTTTTATCCAAATTGCTAGTTTTAGAAGGTAGACTAAGTATTGACTTTGTATGATTCGGTAGGTGGTGCTTAGCACCCACTTCTCGACTGTGTGAGCTTGTTAGTTGTCGACTGCATTTGTGAGGTGAGTCTTCTCACTATACTATGTAGGTTGATAGTTTGTCTTTGTGACTTTAGCATGAAAGACTATGGAAGGACCATGACACTTGTATGAAAGGCCATGGGAGGACCATGGAACTTGCATTGAAATACCATGCGAGGACCATGGCAACCGTAAGGAAGACTATGGGAGGACCATAGAATTCACACGTTCTATATGTTATGTATGATATGTGGTATTTTTGGGAACTCACTAATCTTTGTGCTTACGATTTATGTTTAAATGTTTTAGGTACTTCTAGTTCCAAAAGGAAGGACTTGACATGATTACATCACATCTACTAGAGATTCCACACTTATGATTTTTTTATTACCCTGTTGTTACTTTGAAACACCTTTCATTACTCTAACTATCTTTTGGAAGTAATGGATTAATTGGTTGATTTAAAAATGAAAATTTTTACCTTGTGTTTTGGGATGTTACAACTTTACTGAAAAGTGAGTTCAAGATTAGAGATTTGAGTGCAACAAAGAAGATATCAGGCATAGGGATTTTGAGGGATAAAAGAGTGGGTTCTTAACAAAATTATATTGAGAAAGTCTTGTTGGCATTCTATATCGATCAATCTTACCCAATGTTTCACCTTTAGCGGCACAGTTTAAACTAGACTACAACACAATACCAACACAAATGGGGAGATGTGTTACATGAGCAGTGTTTCATATCACACGTTGTTGAAAGCCTCATATACGTTATGGTCTGTAGTGGTCCTGAGTTAGATCATGTCATTAGTTTGGTAAGCAAGTTTATGAGCAATATAGAAAAGTCTCATTGGAAAGCAATCAAGCAAACTATGCGAAGAAAAGCAATAAGTACCATTGGACAAGCAAATCACTTTGGGAATCAACTTTAAGGATCCTCTTGCACTTAAAAAGAACTCCTAATTTTGTTTAGTTTATAATGCTAGAAAATATATAGATGGGCTAGTTGGTTGTGCAAACTTGGATCACGATGGAGACTTGGTGAAGAGAAAATCACTTACATATTGTATTTTACCTTGTTTGTATGTGTTGTTATTTAGAAGGCAACATTACAACCTATAATTGTCATGTCCACAACCAAGGTAGAGTACATGTCAATAACCGAAGGGATAAAGGAATGCATATGGATACATGGCCTTGTTCAAAGTCTTGAGTTGAAGATGCAGAAGCCTACTTTGTATGGTGGCAATCATATTGATGTTCTTAAATAAGACATGTTATGAGAAGATATATATTGAAACACCCGACAAATATGTAGACAAAGGTGTTACAAACGAAGATGTTTAAGCATTATTTGGGACTTGGAGAGTGTTCTCAGGATGTATGTCCCTTCGGGGAAAACTGACAAGAAGGAGATGAATCTTGGAAATCTTTGATGCTTAAAGACAATTCAAGTCAATATGGATAATATTAGTGAGTGACATGAAATTTGATGAACCGAATAAATAATCCAACCCAAACAAAATGAAGAAACCCGAATGGTGATTTTTGAAGAGATAAGTGTTTGGAGTAGACTAAGGATCGTTAGGCCCGAAGACGTACACAACAAACACTTAGCCCATGGGGTATGGGACCCCTATGGCAACAACATGGATTTATTTAGTTGTTTCGAGTTTATTTGTATATGAGTCTGGTCCTATAAAAAAAATAGTAAATCGCACCTTCGGTTATACTGAGTATGGTCCTATAGTTACTAGTGACTACGGTTATACGTATCTGAAGCTGTCAAGTAATAGCAAAGTCTTTGACTCCTGCCCATGGATGTAGGTCAAATCGACCAAACCACGTTCGGTGTCGTTTTTTATTGATTTTTTTTATTGCTTGTGTAACAATAAACATCACATTACATATATGTATATCTTTTTATTGCTTTTCTTTGATTGCTTGTGTAACAATAAAAAATCACATTAAATATATGATATATCGTAACAAACAATAAAGAAGCACATGTACTTTGAAAAAAAAGAAGAAATATAGATTTTAATAATTCAATGACTTTATATAGAATATTGTCATTCTTAGTAGATTTAAGAAACTATTAAAAATCAAAATCATACCCCAAAATACTGATATTATACACCCAAATAACTCCCGACTCCACAATTTCATGTGAATTACATTATAATTATTAATTATAAAATTAATTAAAACTATTACCCTTTTTACACAACTTTTCTTTCGTACATCGTTACAAGTCTAAACTAAGGGGGTGGGAAAGGTAATTAGCCGAGGGGCATTTATGTAAAGTCGCTATCTCCTCCCACATGTTAAAGGGATCAGTTCCCATGTGCAACTCTTTTAATTTATTCATTCATTGCAGAATAACTTCCCACTCTCGTGCCCTGTTTTGTTGTTTTCTCTCCTCCAAAAGACAATCACCCAACGTCTTCAATGATTTTGTCTCCCAATCAACAACTCATCAATTTCTTTACCCTCAATTTTCATTAACACTTTATAAAAAAATAGATACATTTCGATTTTTAATCTCAAAAATACGATATAAAAAAGAAAATTCGACATAAAAAAATATCAAAACGGGTTATCTAATTTCATACCCATTCCCAAGTGTTGGATCTAATCTTAGCATCATTGACTTATGATGAGTGCTGTTGCCTTTTTCTGAGTACAATAAAGTACAATACTGTCCTTTGTTTTTTGGTTGCATCATCCCATGTGGCTTTAATGTAAAAGAGAGAGAAAAAGGGAGAGAGAATATATATATATATATAACGTCTCAAGGTTACAAATAAAATGGTGCATTTGTGTTGACTTCATCTTGCATATCTAAGAAAGAAAAAAAGAAAAATGGGAAGCATGGATAGTTTCTCTTCAATTGATGAGTATAGATTTGATCCCAAATGGTTGATTCATCCCGAGCATCTTTTTGTTGGGCCAAGAATTGGTGAAGGAGCTCATGCAAAGGTCTATGAAGGAAAGTAAGTAAAAAGATTCCCATACCTTCATCAATCAATCAATCAATCTTGAATCTTGATTATCTGTTTTGGTTATATGACTAATGGGCAAATGGGTAATTTCCAATTCTCATTTAGATATAAAAACCAGAATGTTGCGATCAAAATCGTTCATAGAGGTGACACACCCGAAGAAATCGTGAAGAGGGAAGCTCGGTTTGTGAGAGAGGTTGCTACATGGTCTAGAGTTCAACACAAGAATCTTGCAAAGGTTTGATTTTGATTTATATTTTTTGAGTTTTGTTTAGGAAAGAATAATATAAAAAAAAGGTGACAAATTGTTTTTTTTTTTTTTTGGTGTTAAATAGTTTATAGGGGCATGTAAAGAGCCTATGATGGTTATTGTTACCGAAATTTTAACGGGAGGGTCATTACGTAAATATATGTTGAATAAAAGACCGGGGTGTTTGGATATGCATGTTGCTATTGGTTTTGCACTTGATATTGCTCGTGCTATGGAGTGTTTGCATTCTCATGGAATCATTCATCGCGATCTAAAGCCTGGTAAGTTTTGAATCCGTTGGAATTGAAAAAAAAAGAAAAAACTGTTTGTTTTGTCTGATGGAATGGAATTGATCGTTCCCGAAGGAAATATGATTCCTTCGTTTATCAAGCGGGAGGTGT
The DNA here is from genome assembly GCF_002870075.4 of Lactuca sativa. Classification (NCBI taxonomy): domain Eukaryota; kingdom Viridiplantae; phylum Streptophyta; class Magnoliopsida; order Asterales; family Asteraceae; genus Lactuca; species Lactuca sativa. Next base: position 130,607,312 of record NC_056626.2, read on the forward strand.
TCTTTTTCGTTCCACATGGAATGAAATTGAAAAGTTGTAAAAGAACCCTTTTTTTCATAAAATGAAAAAAAAAAAGTTGTTTATTTTGCTGGATGGAATCAAATGAATTATTGATCACGGAAATGATTCCTAACTCGTTTTGAATTATAAAACTTTTAATGACACGAATCCTTTTCAATAATTTCATGATTTTAGTTAAATTGTAATTTTATTTTTCAAAAAAATTACTAGAAAAATATTTTTTTTTTATCCCTTTTATCATGTTTGTGTAAAATATAAAATTCTATAATATTAAAAAAATTTCATATAAAATCATTTCATTCCAACAAGCCAACCAAACATGATCATGGAATGTAATGACTCATTCCATTACCTTGGTGATTCCATTCCATTACATTCCATGGAACTAAACATACCCATGGCTAATTTAAATCCTACATTTAATTTAATTTCTAATTTTCTACAGAAAACTTGGTGTTGACAAAAGATCAAAGAACACTAAAACTTGTAGATTTTGGATTAGCAAGAGAAGAGACGGTTACAGAGATGATGACAGCTGAAACAGGGACATATCGTTGGATGGCTCCAGAGGTAATTTTTTTAATCTTTTTTTTTTTTTAATCAAAGATAAAGATTTTAAATGTTTTTTTTTTGTCAATAGTTATATAGCACTGTGACACTAAGGCAAGGAGAAAAGAAGCATTACAACCAGAAAGTAGATGCTTATAGCTTCGCAATTGTATTATGGGAACTTTTACACAACAGACTACCCTTTGAGGGTATGTCCAACCTCCAAGCTGCTTATGCTGCAGCTTTCAAGGTAAAATAGTAACTTCGTTATTTCTCCTAAAGGGCAAAATAGTAAATACTTACTTGGTTTTTATCTTTTTTCAGAATGTGAGGCCAAGTTTGGAAGATCTACCAGAAGATTTAGCAATGATTCTGAGTTCATGTTGGATGGAGGATCCAGATGCTCGACCAAACTTCAGTCAAATCATACAAATGTTGTTACATTATTTTTCGACCATTTTGCCCTCCAAACCCATACTTCCTTCTCGCCTTTTTGTAAATGAAAATGCCCCCATGTCTCCAGAATCTCCAGGCACAAGTGCTTTAATGGCAGTCTGCAATTTTACAGGGGATACCCCTAGAGAAATGGAACATAATAAGCCAAAAGGTTTCTTTTTCTGTTTTAACCAGTGCTATTAATGCCCAAATCACAAGGTGATCAAGTCTGAACGTGTATTTTTTTATAAACGCTGTGGTGTTTTTCTAAGAAAAATGCTAACTTTATCATCTTGTAAATTATTCAGCTCTGAGTTATATGATATAGATATTGTCATGTTGATGTCTTTTTTGGTTCTCTATTTACCATTTTAAACAAGTTTTTGACAAAAGATATGTGAAATAAAGTGTCACAACTCACAATTTTTTTTTTATTTTTTTCACCAGTAATCCTTGCAAGAACACAATCCATCTTTGAAATGATGAAACCGAGTTCGATCCCTAACAATTATCTCTCTGTTATAAACTTTTGAAATCATTTTTGTTGCTTCATGACAATCACTACACACCCGAAGATTCTTTGAAACCCTAATAGGGGTACCAATGGAAGTCTTAATAAGTCCAAAAGCAATTGCCAATTTCTCACTATGATGAGAAACCGATTTTTCTTTATCATATTCTTCTGCCTCCAATCTTGCATCTTCCATATTCATCACATAACCAGCCAACTTTATCCTCTTCATCATCTTTTCAGTAGCTGCATATATTTTCTCACACTCAAAATTCGCATCATCTTCAGCAAAAAACTCATGAATGACACCATTGACTTCAATTGAGCTACACCCTGGACTCTTTTTAATAACACCCTTTTCTTTCATCTCTCTTCTTACCCTAAATGCATCTTCTAACCTACCAACTGATGCATAGATACTAGATAGAAGTAAATAGTCTCCACTATGAACAGTTTCCAAATTCATTATCTTCTTCAATGACTCTTCTCCAATTCCAACGTTTTTATAAACTTTGCATGATGCCAATAATGTCCTCCAGATAAGTGCATTTGGCTTCATGTTCATTGGCATGTTTTGTATAAATTGATTAGCCTCCTCCAATAATCCAGCTCTCCCTAACATATCAACCATGCAACCATAATGCTCGATTTTTGGTTCTATATCAAAATCTTTAATCATACTTGAAAACAACTCACGACCTTTTTCAACTAAACCTGAGTGGCTACAAGCAGAAAGAACACCAATGAAAGTTATATCATTTGGTTGTATATGTTTGGTCAACATCAGGTCAAAGTAGTTCAGAGCTTTGTCCCCTTGTCCATTGCTTGCAAGACCTTGAATGAGTACACTCCATGACAATACATTCTTTCTTGACATTTTTTTAAAGACTTCAATTGAGTTATCAATAGAGCCACATTTTGCATAGAAATGTAATAAAGCAGTTCCGAGTGTTACTGTAAGTGGTAATTTTTTCTTGTTTATATAGAAATGGACCCATTTACCTGTTGCTAAAGCTCCAAGTTCAGCACATGAAGAAAGGACACTGACCATGGTGACCTCATTGGGTTCAATGTTAGCTTTTTGCATGTCATGAAATAGGGAAAGTGCTTCTTTGCATCTATTTGTTTGGTTGTAGCCAGATATCATTGCACTCCAAGCAACCACATCCTTATGTGACATTTGATTAAACAAACTTCGAGCTTTATCTACATGCCCACATTTAGCATACATGTCAACAAGAGAAGTGATTAAAGTGGGATTCCTTTTGAGCCCATTTGCTTCTATATAGTCTTTGATCCATTCCCCTAACTTCAAAGCACCAACACGTCCACATGCTGTCAAAACACTAACTAAAGTGACCTCATCAAACTTCGTATCTGTTTCAAGCATGTAGTAAAACAAATCAACAGCTTCTTTCCAGCATCCACTCTTTGTATAACCAGAAAACAAAGCATTCCATGCAAAAATGTCTCTTACAGACATTTCATCAAACACCTTGCGAGCAATCCCAGCTTGCCCACAGTTTCCATACATTTTGATCAGACCATTCTCAGCAAACCTCGACGATCTGCATCCCAATTTCATAAGCTGGCCGTGAATCTGTTTCCCCTCCTCCAAAGCTCGTAATCTTGAGCAAGCTTTTAAAACACAAGGAAAGGTAAACTCGTCTGGCTCCACCGACGTTTCCTTCATTTTCTTGAACATAAGAATAGCTTCATGAGAGAAATTTTTCAAAGTCAGACCCCTTATCATGATGTTGTATGCAGATGAATTGGGCTCGTTTAACTTCTCGAAAACAGAGATGGCGTAATCCATAGGTTGGTGACGCAGGAGGATGGCAGCGGATTCGAGGAAGTTTTCCGCCACCGACGGACTGCTGATGAAACGGGTTTTGATGAGATGGGCATGAATTTGGTTGAGGTCTCTTACAGTCTTGCATTGTTCAAGAATCAGTGGTTTAGGATTATCAGGGAATTGGGTGATTATTATAGGTTTTGTGGTGGTTATTTTGGCGGGAGAGATAGAAACTGCAACAGCCATTATCCTTTCTTGTTTCAAGCTTGAAAGACAAGAATTGTAATTTCTAAAGCTCGAATCTTTAGGGGGTGTTTGGACCCTTCATGGAAATCCTACATCTAATTCCGATTTTCAAGTAACAATAATTATTTTCAAAATATTTACAGTAAAACGGATGCCTTTTATTGGATAATACGTATACATGATATATTATAGCTTCGAAATCAAGATAACGCAATACAAAAGGCAACAAAAGGTATAAACGTGCATATCATTTACCACTCATGTCCAACCAATTTATTCCATTGCCATACCACCATATGATATAAAAAGAATTCGATTCAATAGTGACAACCCGTCTTTTCCAAACCATATTCGCAATGACTACATACTCTCAAGTGTTTATAAATATCTTAGAATTATCATAAACACAATTATACTTCACACAAACAAGAAAAAACAATGTCTAGAAGCTTAAACCATGGTTATGGTTTTAACAACCGTATGAACATGCGTAGGGATCCTATAGTCACCTATGATGTTCCTCAATCCAGCAACATCCACTTGGTATTTGATGATGATCGTGTCATGTTTGAGGAGGAGCGCCCTATTGTTGGCTATCCGCATCGTGTTGCCTTTGAGGAGCATCATGAGCGACCTATAGTTGGTTACCCGCATCGTGTTGCCTTTCAGGAACATCATGAGCGTCCTATTGTTGGCTACCCGAATCGTGTTATGTTTGAGGAACATCATGCTAGTCCCGTGCATAAAAATCACCGACATGGCTCAATAGAGCCACGCAAGCAAGTCCACTTTGTTGAGCATGATGAGAGGGTTATTGAATCGACTGATAACTTTGGAAATCAAAAAGTTTATAAGGAAAGCGTTGATAGTGAAGCTGATGGGTTCATCACACGAAAGCATAAGAACTTTGAGTTGAACAAGTTTGGAACGTTTAATTATTTATATTAACACCAAAGAAGTTTGGATTGTGTTTTAGTATGGATTATGTAATGTTTGTATTGCCTCTCTTATTGATCTAAATAAGGAGCAATTTGTTTGTTCCTATGTTGGTTTCATTGTAGCCATGTATTGTAAGATGTTTGGTACTGAATTTAAAGATGTTTTATTAGTATAGAAGTGTGCATCAATTGAGAATAAATATGTTTAAAATGATGAAGACAACGCAAAAAAAGAATCGAGTTCATGAACAAGTGAATACAAGGGAGGGGGACGATATGATTAGTTGTCGCCAAGAAGGGGACGGAGATGGGAGTGGATGTTGTAGGTAAGGGCAATGGCGGAGCTAGTTTTGGCGTTGGGTGTACAACTAAATCCCCAAAATAAATTTTATATATATTAAATTTTATATATTAATTTTTTATATGTAAATAAGCTTAACTATCTTGCACCCCCAACTCGAAAACTTATACCTTGCTGCTGTGTTTTTTTTTCTAAAAAATGATTGCATGAATGGCAGAAAACCTATGAATATAATAATCCAAATCATGAAATAAATACTTCACAAATCCTAACCACTAGCATTAGATTAAATAATATGATAAAAAAAAGTTTAATATATTATTATATTTTAATCCAAAAATACTACAAATTCTAACCATTATCGAATGTACTATAATTTCTATAAAACCTTACAAATAAATTAACAAAAAGTTACATAAAACATTAAAAACTAAAACTCGAACCTTACAATCTCTTGTCGCTGTCAAAAGGTCATGTTGCTTTGGCGAGAACCGTCTCCTATTACCCTTCTTCTCGTCTTGACAGAGTTAGCATGTGGCTTGCAAAGTCACCATATATGTAATCACTCTCTATAACTTTCATAACCTCAATGGGGATGCAGAGGAAGGGGCAAAGCGAGCAACTGCACATGACCCAATTGTAACGTTTGATATCCGATATGAAGTTGATTCCAAATTGTTAAGTTTCTCTTTGGGACACAGCGTGTTGAAGCCTCAACACGGCGTGTCGAGATGCTTTTGTCCACGGACTTTAATGAACCAACACCACAACACGGCGTGTTAAGGTGTCTCGACACGGCGTGTTGGCAGCTGGGAAGGAAACCCTAATTTTTAGGGTGTTGCACCCTAATTAAAGGCCTTAAGTCCCTTTGGTTGGCCTACTTATCAGCCTCCATTGTTATCAAAACCCTAAAACAAGTTGTAGCCTCCATTGTCAAGCATTTGAGCATTGGAAAAAAGTTTGGTGTTCATATTGTGCATTGTGAAGGAGTTAGAAGATCTTGAAGTTTATAAGCTTCGAGAATGAAGTCTTGGATCCAGAACCACTATCCATTTTGTAAGGAGTTTGAGGTACCAAGTTATGACATCCCCATTTTCACGGCCAGAAAAGACCGATTTTGTTTATGCTTTATAAAAATCAAAGTACCTCTTTTAATAAAAATGTTGCGGAATTTGTTCCCAGTAAAACATGATAAATACGTTATCAAAGCATTTCCGAAGAAAAATATTTTTATTCATTTTAAAACATCTGGGATGTCATCGTCAATACAAAAACATAAGCATAAACAGAACTTACATTCATTATCACTAGTGATTTATATCTCCTTAATCTCTCAGTGTAATGTGACTTCATATCAACACATGTGATATAAATAAGCTAAGTGGGTCAGGTTGGGAAACCAAGTGAGTACATAGGGTTTTCAACCCACAATAATATAATTATTATGTTTAAACAATCAAACAATCAACCCAATTACTCATCCCCATTATCTTCTTTACTCTTAAAGATCTATCCTAAGAATCATTTATCCTACATTCGTCTATTCCGAAGTCCCTTGCTTCCAGGGTTATAGGACTGGCACTAAATCCATAGCTGCCAATGCTCGTTCGTAAAGCACTAATTCCATAGCTGCTATAGTTTATTCATTGGGTACTAAATCCATAGCTACCAGTGTTTATCTAATAGGTACTAAGTCCATAGCTACCAATTCCTAACAGGTACTAAGTCCATAGCTACCAGTGTTTATCTAGTACGTACTAAGTCCATAGCTACCAATTCCTAACAAGTACTAAGTCCATAGCTACCAGTATTTGTCCAATAGGCACTAAGTCTATAGCTACCAATGTTTACTCACATCATCTTTTATCTCTCATCATTCATCTACCCATGTCATGCCCAACATATTTGTATACATAAAATACGTATACAGTTTAAATCATTTAAAACATGTATAAAAATGTTCATCTCGTATAGACAACAAGTATTCAGATAATATGCACACATAGCACGTAGTTTATATAAAATACTTCATATTTATGTGTAAGATGAAAGTAACTATGCACTCATTTGATAAGGTGGTGACTCGGTACTCAGACAGCGCTTCGTTTACTTTAAAATAATTTCTTTCGACGAAACCTAGTATTATTACCGCTAGATTTTACATTTTAGTCTAATATTTACCGTGACTAATTATCAGTCTTATTATTATTATTATTATTATTATTATTATTATTATTATTATTATTATTATTATTATTATTATTATTATATAAGCGTTTAAACAATATTTTCCAACTACTATGTACAGATAGGGGTCAGACATAAAACACCGGAGGGCAGGACCATTTTGGCATATAGCACTTCTGAAATCCAACAACCCTATGCGGCCCTTTAAACCAGATTCCCCGTACCGCGAGTAGCTAGAAAGATATTATAACGACACTTACATATGTAACGACCCAAAAATTACATCTAAAAAATTTCTTTGAAAACATTACTAAAATCATATTTATAAAAACTGTATCATAAGTCATAACATGATTTCTCGAGTGTTAATTCAAAACATAATATCATTATCAGAGTCAAACATTCTCAGGCTAACTGACTATGGTGTGTGCACTGCAATCTTCCCGAGCTCCTCTTTTGAAAACCGAGTACCTAAAACCAAAACTGAAAACCGTAAGCACGAAGCTTAGTGAGCTCCCCCAATCTACCACATACCATGCAATAACATATAAAGCACATATTGGGCCTTGCCCACTGCATCGGACCGAGGTTCGGACTAACTGGGGCCTTGCCCCCTGCATCGGACCGAAGTCCGGAAACTGACTGGGACCTTGTCCCCTGCATCGGACCGAAGTCCGGGCTAACTGGGGCCTTGTCCCCTGCATCGGACCGAAGTCCGGGCTAACTGGGGCCTTGCCCCCTGCATCGGACCGAAGTCCGGACTAACTGGGACCTTGTCCCTTGCATCGGACCGAAGTCCAGGCTAACTGGGGCCTTCCCCCTGCATCGGACCGAAGTCCAGACTAACTGGGACCTTATCCCCTACATCGGACCGAAGTCCGGGCTAACTGAACAGAACATAGCATAAACATATCAACTAGCATGAACACACATATACTGCATACTACATCGGGCCGTAGCCTGGAACACATAAAACATAAATCCTGTCTGAGCCACGAAGGCATCAAACATACTAACTACTGCATCAGATCAAAATCCGGAAACTACTACTAGCTAAACGAGCCGGCATTGTGTCCTTAGACCCGTTCCTACTGGAAGGAAACTCACCTGAGACTGCTGAACTGATGTTGCTAATCCTTTCGACTGCTACCTGACCTCTGACTCCGAACTGCTGCTCCACTAGCTCCTCGAGCTACCAATATCAATATAATACTTAGTCCAACTGGCCTCCAAAGGTCAATTAAATCAACTCTAGTCAAGGTCAAACTCCTGGTCAAAGTCAACCTTTCAGGTCAACCCTACTCGCCGAGTCCACCTAATAACTCGCCGAGTTCATATGCTCAGGGTCTTTCTATTCGCGACTCGACTCGCCGAGTCAGTCCATGACTCGCCGAGTCAACTATTCCCGAGTCCTGACCTGTCCAACTCGCTGAGTCTCCACCCGACTCACTGATTCGAGTTTCAACTCGAAGCGTTTGGGGTTTCGCGACCTGACTCGCCGAGTCCAAGAATAGACTCGCCGAGCCCAAGGGAATCTTCAACCAACTCGTCGAGTTGTTCTTCCAACTCGCCGAGTTCATGCCTAACTTCATCCGACTCGACGAGCTGTTCATCCCACTCGTCGAGTTCCTTCTCATCTTCAAGCTACTCGCCGAGTCCACTCGAAGGACTCGCCGAGTCTATTCAGTCCTTAATCCATGCAGTGGCTTTTTGAGCCAAACAGGGCTTCCAACTCATAGATCCATACTTGTAAGGCCTATCCCCCACGTAAAGTGGCAAACTTTACGTGTAGATCAAGAGATCTAAGCTTAAAACAATCCAAACTAGGGTTTAAGACAAAGAGGCTTCACTATCAACCCAAGAACAAATGCTTTATGACTTTCTAGGCCAAGATACACTCAGATCTGAAGTAGCAACTTCAGATCTAGGCTTCTAACTCGAAATAGTTCTTAAGCATGGCATAAAATCCCCAAATCACATAGCCAAGGTTGATCTATTTAAACAAAAGAGGGAAGGTAACGATTTATTACCTTTAAATGCTCAGAAATGATCCACCAACTCTGGATCCAAGGCCCCCTTCTTGCTCCACAAATACTAACTTCTCTCTCAAGCTCCAAAAGCTTCACTGAGGGTAGATCTTGCTCCAAAACGATTATGGCGGCTAGGGTTTAGTGTTATGTGTTAGAGAGGCAGTAAAGGAACCCTAGGGGAGAGAATGAGACGTTTAAATAAGCTCCAACTCCCGGATTTAGGGTTTTCCTTGCTCAGACCAGACTCGCCGAGTCACCTTGGCCGACTCGCCGAGTCGGTCGCTTATACCTCAACCCGGATCCCGCTCGGACTCGCCGAGTCCCTCCTTGGACTCGCCGAGTCTCCCCTTAAAATTGGGGTTTCCTTTCTTTTCTTGGCTTTCCAAACTTTGGGTGTTACAACTCTCCCCTACTTAAATTAAACTTCGTCCTCGAAGTTTGCTATGACCAACTGTCCTGCGAACTGCCTCCAACTCTCTGCCTGGGAAATCTAACACCCCCTTTGTCCATCACTCCAGCCACTTACAGTGTTGGTCACTATTGTTGGTACATACTGAATCCTTCTCTTTTCCATAATTTTCTTAACGTTACTTCCTCCGAATGAGAATTCGGTTACCCCTCATCCGCCTACCGGATGCACTGAGACCTCCCTGGTCCAACTATTATGTCAATATTTGAGTTACCGGACTCCTACCGGTCACTACACTCCATTGCAATCTCCTAGTCGCTCCCAGCGACTCCGCAAGATTCTTCGACTATTTATAACTGTTCTATCCATTCTGCCATCCATACTGAATCGATGCTGCTGGAACCAGCCTGCTTATCTCTCACCTGATTACTCAACTCCTACTAACTCAAGCCTTTCATCCTGATAGAAAAGCTACCTGCCTAGCTATCCTTACATATCACTTATACTTGGCAGAAGGGCTCAACTGATTCTGCTGAGAGGGATTTGTCGTTTCCAAACCAACCAACTATACCGTCAGCACCTGCATTCCAACACAAATACTAATATTGTCCAAAACTCTAAAACTATCCAAACACTGAACTGCCTGCAATACTGAACTGCTTGGAACACTAAACTACCCGAAACACTGAACTGGCTGAAACGCTGAACTGGCTGAAACACACTGAACTGACTGAAACACTGAACTGACTGAAACACCGAACTGGCTGAATCACTGAACTGGCTGAATGGTTGCTTCCCACAACTTCTAAACGGAATCTTCCTCTGGAACTAGTTTCCACCAGTCATCCTGGCACTGCAACTTTAACCACCTCCCGATCCACCGATCAGGTCCTTACGTCACATCCTGACATCATCAATTCCACGACTAACAATATGATGGCTCCCAGACTGATGGTAGCCCTTAACATACCCGAACCCCAACGGTCCACTACTACTCTGATCTCATAACTGAGGTGACGATCTACTGACAAATCGCCGACTTAACCATAACTGAAATACTTGGAAATCCGAAGTCTAACCCGTGGATTCCCATATCCTCACTACTGCACCCGAACTGGTGGGTACTACTGCTTTCCCGCGTCCAACAACGCGTTCATGCTACCTACCAATCTGATAAAGGTTGCGGCTACGCTCGCGGATTTACAACTCTCTAATACTATATGGATGCTAGTGAATGCTACGGCTACCCCCGCAGACTTACAACACCACTACTACTACCTGACTGCTAGTGAATGCTACGGCTACCCCCGCAGACTTACAACACTACTACTACTATCTGATTGCTAGTGAATGCTACGGCTACCCCCGCAGACTTACAACACTACTACTACTATCTGACTGCTAGTGAATGCTACGGCTACCCCTGCAGACTTACAACACTACTACTACTATCTGACTGCTAGTGAATGCTACGGCTACCCCCGCAGACTTACAACACTCTACTACTATCTGACTGCTAGTGAATGCTACGGCTACCCCCGCAAACTTACAACACTCTACTACTACCCCGAGGACATCCTGACTATCCCTAGTCCCGCTAGCGATTCCTCATCCTGCTTTCTCAAAACCAGCCCTCAGTCTTTGAATACTGCATCATCCTCGACATCTTATATCCTTGATATACTTAGCGCTTCGTCGAGGAACTCTTCGGCTTGGTTCCCAAACCAACCGTCTACTAATCCGGATACAAGAAGCTATTGTTGGGAAGTTTCCAAACTCCCAACTCTTGAATCTACACAATCCTTCATGCTGACTCTGTCACTGGCTACTAATACGAAAACATCTCTTGCTAACCGTTCTCAGGATCCTCATTCCGACTCACTTGAGCCCCTACAGGTGGTCCTCCAATCCTGGATTCCCAACCAGCTTCTAACCATCTTGATTACATGAACTAACTGTTGGGAAGGTCCTCAAACTCCTAATTCTGAACTTCTCAATCCATCCATCACTATGCTACTATCATTTCTTCTCAGAGGCCGCGCACTCATTCTGGGTCTACGTGGCTCTTATCCTTGTGTACTCGGAGGGTTCTCCCCCACTTGGATTTGGCTAGCTCCTTATTGCTCACTGGTCGAAAGGATTTCCAACCTTCCTTCCATTAAAAGGGCAATATGCTGTCCGCCGACGTTTACCCTTGCCAGCGCTCCAACTAACTCTTACCAGATCCTCACCCTTCTTGCTATCTGACTGAGCACCCCTCGATCCTTAACTGTATTTGCTTTAGGGACTACATCCCGAGAACCTGCGTTTGGGGTGCACATCCCCAACCCACTTCCTTACTGACCGCTAGCTACTCCACTAAAAACTCTGGATTATCACTACTGAGAATATAAGTGATCATTACCCGACTAACGCCTTCCGCAGGTAGTAAGGCACTACTGAATCTTACACATACATGCTACAATCACCACATCTGAAGTAACCTGATCTAGAGGGAACGACCTCCAATTCACCATTCTAATTCCAAGGTATGCAGATGGCATAACACTCAGTCACAAGCAGGTAATATGATACCCCAATACATACGCTTATAAATATCGCTGCAGCAACATAACAATAATATCATGAATAATAATTGACAGGAAGGTAAAAGATACATACCTCCAACACCCAGCGCTGATCGAACCCTAGCTGCAATCAACCGGTACAATCTGCTTCGAGCCATGGGCGCCCTTGCCCGGCCCCGGCAACCGCTGGTGGTACTCGAAGACATAGACGCAGGAGCTATCACCTGCTCTGCTGCATACACACCTGGACAGTGGGCCTTCTTGTGGCCTCTCTGAGCGCAATGGACACATATCGGTTCAAGTCCCTGGGCGACGGTAGTAGTACAATCCCTGCTGAAATGACCCATTCGGCCGCATCTGAAGCAGCCCAAATTGTAACGCCCGTAGATCCGGGCTAGTCAAATTAGAGGCAATAGGGGTCGAAAATGACTTTTCGACAAAATATTATTTAGAATAAATAATCTTAACCAAGTTTTAGAGTATGTCACAATGTTTCCGTACATATAAAGAACGCCGAAATCCGAGTTATAACGAAGAAGTTATGGCCCGTCGAAGTTTTACGGCAAAACCGGCACGGCACCGGGAAGCGTAAATAGTGAATTTACGATAGAGCGAGATTTAGATTTGGAAATCTAAACAAAAGTTGTAGAATATGTTAAAATAAGAGCGTCAATAAAAAGAACGCCCAAATCTGACTTCGTATGAGGAAGTTATGATTTTTCTAAGATTCGGCTTAGCAGTGCACGACCCGAAACTCGAATTTTAGTTCGAGCGGTTTTTGGCTTACGTGAACTAAATGAGAGTTGAAGATCTCATTAATATGAACTCAACGGTTAAAAGATGGACGAAAACGGAGTTCGTATGAAGGAGTTACGAATTCTTCGCGGTCATTTAACAGTCTAAACGCCTCCTACTGTTAAATTTGAGATCGGTCGAGAATTAGCCGACGGAGTCTAAATGAAAGTTGTAGATCTTGATTTTACCTACGCGTGGATATAAATAACGTCGAAAACGGAGCTCGTATGCGAGAGTTATGATTTTTCTAAGTTCAAAGGCTGATACGCGATAGGGGGTGACGTGGCACCACCAGAATTGGACACGTGGCACCACCAGAAGGCCACCACATGGACCAACTCGGCGAGTAGGTCCCCCCCTACTCGGCAAGTCCATCAGATTTTTGCACTATAAATAGAGGTGTCGGGTCTAGCTTTCTCTTCACACCTCCCAAACTCACTTTCTCTCTCTAGTCTCTCTCTCTAAGCCTCCTTAAGCCCCCTAAAGCCTGGGTAAACCCCCTAGCACCCGAAGGAAGCCCCGAGGCTCTCGGAGTCCCAAGAAAAAAGAGTTTTTCGGTTTCGAAACGTTGCTCCAATTAAGTTCCGGTTTTCGATAAAATTCGTTGTAAGTGTGCTACGATTACGCAATTTTTTATATAGCTTTCAAATAATTATTGGAATGTTATTAGGTCCTTAAAATAATTATTTGGGCTATTATTATGAGTTATATTGAGCGTTATTAACGCTTAATAATAGTCAGACTAATTAATGTGTTGCGGTTATCGTTAGACTAAACCCTAGTGGTATTGGTACTAGGTTTTATCGAAGGAATATCGTTTTGAGAGTATCGAAGCGTTGTTCGAGTGTTGAGTCACCACCTACTCAGGTGAGTGCATAGTTACTTTCAACTTACACATAGATATGAAGTATTTTATACAAATTACGTGTTGTGTGTGTATATTATCTGTATACTTGCTATCTATGCTGGATGAACGTTTTATACATGTTTTCAAAGATTTAAATTGTATATGTATTTTATATCTACAAAATGTGTTGGGTAAAACATGGGTAGATGTAATAGTTGTTGTGTGACAAAATAAAACAATGAGAGGCTCGTTATAGCTGTTCTTGATGATCTAGTCATCTAGCGGAGTATAGATGACGACCACGGACTATTCTATACAGTCCAGTGGAACACTAGCAGGCTCGCAACCTGTAGGTGTTTATTCGAACTGTGTGTTTATTCAAACTGTGTGTTTATTCGACCTGTGTGAACTGTGTGCTCACCAGGTATACTCCATCCCAATGATATTCCTTTGACTAGGTGCCTTATGTTAGATGTTTTAGGGACGTAATGTGAGGATAACGGGAATGGGTAATTGGGTTGATTGTTTGATGTTTGAAAATAATAATTATATTATTGTGGGTTGAAAACCCTATGTGCTCACCAAGTTTCCCAACCTGACCCACTCAGTTTATTTATATCACAGGTGTTGATATGAAGTGACATTACACTAAGAGATTTAAAGAGATGTAGATCACTAGTGTAAATAATTGTAAGTTCTGTTTATGCTTATGTTTTTGTATTAACGATGACATCCCAAACATTTTAAAATGAAATAAATACGTTTCTTCGAAAATGTTTTAATAACGTATCTACCATGTTTTTCTGGGAACAAATTTCGCAATATTTTTATAAAATGAAGTACTCTGATTTTTATAAAGCATAAACAAAAATCGGTCTTTTCTGGCCGTGAAAATGGGGATGTCACACAAATCACCACCACTACCACTCCTGCACGCACCCAAGTGCGACCTACCATACTTCCCGCATCGACTGCGGCTCTGATAGTTCCTCGTCCTCAAATCCGAACCCTTGAGCCTCTTACTCGAACCTGTGGCTACCTGAGTCTCATCCGTTTTCCTCTTCCTTTCCGACTCCCTGCCCATCTTTCGCTCCTGCGTTACCCCATCGGCACCGCCCGTCGAGGCGTCGACTGAACAACAGCTGTCTGATCCTGGAGCTTCCCGATCAATCTATCAGTGATCCTCACGACCATGTCGGGCAGATCCTCGCGAACGGCTCGCGAAACCTCCTCAACTATCCAATCACGCAGAGGTCTCTCTTGGAGACAGGATGCCCCACCCACTGTTGTCCCCTGCTGGCAAAAACTAGAAATGGGATCTCCCTCCCTGATGGATCCCTGAACTCCATAAGAATCGGGACCTAGACGAGCCCCAATCTGTCCTGAAACTATCCCGGCCTTAAAGGCCTCGAGATGACTGTCCATGAGCTCCACAATGGCCTCTCTAACCGAACCGAAAATCACTAGAGTCTGATCAATGATGTTGCGCATGATCTCTGCGGAAATGAAATCCCTCATCTGATCATCAAGCTGCCCGGCTCCAAAGCCCGAGCCAGATCACTCCTCGACGCCTGAACTGCTAACTGGTAGCTCGCGCAATGTCACCATGCTGAAAATATAACAATTCCTGATCAATTTACACACTACTGCTGTTGAATCTCTCACACACTCTACTAGTTCCCTGGTTTTTGCCTTGGCCCCTCTTGAATCGAGTACGGATCCTCTGATTTTAGTATTACGGGCCCATACTACCTTCCACATCTATCCGTACTTTCCTCAAGAGTTACCTCAACTCCACCAAGTCCCCTTTACTCTTCTACTGATCTCTGCTACTCTCATCCTAGGCTTGCCCTAGGGAACCTCTGACTCCACCCAAACAATCCTCAGTTGCTGAAGGCCTCCTTGTAATGCCAATTAGCCACCACCTGATTACCATCACATGTGACGAGGCTCAGATAATCCTTCAAGTAAAAGACTCATCCCTACAACGGTTTGACTCAAACAAGAGCTGCGCAATAGGGCCAAATCCAGCACTATGAGATTATTCAACCCTGATCACATGTGGTGTGACGTATTCACCTAATGGCTAACTCCCATCACTCAGAGTCCCACAAAGCACAAAGCAAGCAGCATTTGGATAAAGGAAACATACTCAGGCAAAACTATTCTCCTAACAAGAAACTGTACTAGCATACAATGCTAAGCTCATACTATCAGGCATAACCTACACATGCTTTCCTACTACTGTATACTCATTACTAGCATAAAATTCTTATCAAGCTGAAACACATAAAGCAGGCACATAAGGCATCATCCTAGATCCTTAGTGCTATCCTAGCATGCTGTTCTACTGAAAGTGAAGCTGAAACTGAAACTAAAACTGAAACTGAAACTGATACTGATAATCATAACATAACTTGTATGGGTAATTTGGGAGTACTTACTTGAGCTCGGCTGATTGCATGCACCACACCCTTTTTCTCTTTTCAAAACTCTTTTCGCTTTTTCTAAAACTCTTTTCTTTATAATTTTTCTAAAATTGTTTTCTTTTCTCAAATTCTTTTGTAACCATGGTTTTTCTTTTGAAAACTCTATACCACTTCCTTAGTTTGAGTTCAGTCACACTCGGGAGTGCGCCCGAATCCCTCAAACCAAGGCTCTGATACCAACTTGTAACGACCCAAAAATTACATCTAAAAAAATTTCTTTAAAAACATTACTAAAATCATATTTATAAAAACTGTATCATAAGTCATAACATGATTTCTCGAGTGTTAATTCAAAACATAATATCATTATCAGAGTCAAACATTCCCAGGCTAACTGACTATGGTGTAGGCACTGCAATCTTCCCGAGCTCCTCTTTTGAAAACCGAGTACCTGAAACCAAAACTGAAAACCGTAAGCACGAAGCTTAGTGAG
The DNA here is from genome assembly GCF_002870075.4 of Lactuca sativa. Taxonomy (NCBI): domain Eukaryota; kingdom Viridiplantae; phylum Streptophyta; class Magnoliopsida; order Asterales; family Asteraceae; genus Lactuca; species Lactuca sativa. Next base: position 130,623,865 of record NC_056626.2, read on the forward strand.
CTCCCCCAATCTACCACATACCATGCAATAACATATAAAGCACATACTGGGCCTTGCCCACTGCATCGGACCGAGGTCCGGACTAACTGGGGCCTTGCCCCCTGCATCGGACCGAAATCCGGAAATTGACTGGGACCTTGTCCCCTGCATCGGACCGAAGTCCGGGCTAACTGGGGCCTTGCCCCCTGCATCGGACCGAAGTCCGGACTAACTGGGACCTTGTCCCCTGCATCGGACCGAAGTCCAGGCTAACTGGGGCCGTGCCCCCTGCATCAGACCGAAGTCCAGACTAACTGGGACCTTGTCCCCTGCATCGGACCGAAGTCCGGGCTAACTGAACAGAACATAGCATAAACATATCAACTAGCATGAACACACATATACTGCATACTACATCGGGCCGTAGCCTGGAACACATAAAACATAAATCCTGTCTGAGCCACGAAGGCATCAAACATACTAACTACTGCATCAGATCAAAATCCGGAAACTACTACTAGCTAAACGAGCCGGCATTGTGTCCTTAGACCCGTTCCTACTGGAAGGAAACTCACCTGAGACTGCTGAACTGATGTTGCTAATCCTTTCGACTGCTACCTGACCTCTGACTCCGAACTGCTGCTCCACTAGCTCCTCGAGCTACCAATATCAATATAATACTTAGTCCAACTGGCCTCCAAAGGTCAATTAAATCAACTCTAGTCAAGGTCAAACTCCTGGTCAAAGTCAACCTTTCAGGTCAACCCTACTCGCCGAGTCCACCTAATAACTCGCCGAGTTCATATGCTCAGGGTCTTTCTATTCGCGACTCGACTCGCCGAGTCAGTCCATGACTCGCCGAGTCAACTATTCCCGAGTCCTGACCTGTCCAACTCGCTGAGTCTCCACCCGACTCACTGATTCGAGTTTCAACTCGAAGCGTTTGGGGTTTCGCGACCTGACTCGCCGAGTCCAAGAATAGACTCGCCGAGCCCAAGGGAATCTTCAACCAACTCGTCGAGTTGTTCTTCCAACTCGCCGAGTTCATGCCTAACTTCATCCGACTCGACGAGCTGTTCATCCCACTCGTCGAGTTCCTTCTCATCTTCAAGCTACTCGCCGAGTCCACTCGAAGGACTCGCCGAGTCTATTCAGTCCTTAATCCATGCAGTGGCTTTTTGAGCCAAACAGGGCTTCCAACTCATAGATCCATACTTGTAAGGCCTATCCCCCACGTAAAGTGGCAAACTTTACGTGTAGATCAAGAGATCTAGGCTTAAAACAATCCAAACTAGGGTTTAAGACAAAGAGGCTTCACTATCAACCCAAGAACAAATGCTTTATGACTTTCTAGGCCAAGATACACTCAGATCTGAAGTAGCAACTTCAGATCTAGGCTTCTAACTCGAAATAGTTCTTAAGCATGGCATAAAATCCCCAAATCACATAGCCAAGGTTGATCTATTTAAACAAAAGAGGGAAGGTAACGATTTATTACCTTTAAATGCTCAGAAATGATCCACCAACTCTGGATCCAAGGCCCCCTTCTTGCTCCACAAATACTAACTTCTCTCTCAAGCTCCAAAAGCTTCACTAAGGGTAGATCTTGCTCCAAAACGATTATGGCGGCTAGGGTTTAGTGTTATGTGTTAGAGAGGCAGTAAAGGAACCCTAGGGGAGAGAATGAGACGTTTAAATAAGCTCCAACTCCCGGATTTAGGGTTTTCCTTGCTCAGACCAGACTCGCCGAGTCACCTTGGCCGACTCGCCGAGTCGGTCGCTTATACCTCAACCCGGATCCCGCTCGGACTCGCCGAGTCCCTCCTTGGACTCGCCGAGTCTCCCCTTAAAATTGGGGTTTCCTTTCTTTTCTTGGCTTTCCAAACTTTGGGTGTTACAATATAAGTCATAATAATAGCTCAAATATTTATTATAAGTTCATAATAACAATACTATTTTTAAATATAAACTATATTTAAAATATGGTAAGCATAACTTACTTACAAGGGGATTTTAGCTAGGAGTCGGGCTCTACAGGGGCAGAACTTTGTCGCTGAATCTTTCTAAGAAAGATTCGTGTAGCACTTCAGCGCTCACCTTACTATACTAAAACTACAGAAAGAGAAGTCGAATCACGAGGACCGAAATGCTCGGGGGATAAGAAGAGAAAGACTCGTGAATCAAGAGAATGGTGCAAGAAATATGAGAGCCCAAGCCTCTTATTTATAGTAATTAAATTTTCAAAAACTACCCTCCATAATTACTTAATGACCTTATAGTTATATAAACAACTAAACACTCATTTATAATACTATTTTAAATAGATTTAACGATATTTGTACTAAACTAATGTCGAAAGAACTCAACATTAGTCTTATAATGACCGCATCGTCGATACCTTTCTAATGATATATATATATATATATATATATATATATATATATATATATATATATATATATATATGTGTGTGTGTGTGTGTGTGTGTGCAAGGTTCTAAATGGCGTGAGGCGTGGCGTGGCGGCAAGGCCAAGCCTCAAGCTTAACGAGCCATGGCGAGCCACGGCGTTTTTCAAGGCGTGATGTAAGGCGGCGATTTTTTATTAATTTAAAATTATATTACCACATAAATATAAATTTATATTAAATATAACTACTTATTAGAAGTGTTAGATCAATAACTAATAACAAAAAGTTAACAAAAACCACAATACTTGTATCTCCGATTTGAAAAGACATAACGAAGAGAAAAAAACTGTGTCTCAAACGAAAAAACACGCGCCATAACACGCCATAACGCGCCATGGCGCGCCATATCACGCCTTGCCACGCGTTACGCCTAACAGCAACGTTATGAAGCTTTTCGTAACGGCGAAGCCACGCCTCACGCCATGGCGCGCCTTTTAGAACACTGTGTGTGTGTGTGTACATATATATGATTTATACTTTATTTTAATACATAAATATGCTATTATAATTTGTAACTCGTTCATACGAACTCCGTTTTTGACGTTATTTATATCCACGTGTAGGTGGAGACGTAATCTCCAACTTTCGTTTAGACTCCGTCGGCTAGTTTTGACTTTATTTTTAAAGTTATATTTTTAACTGACCGGGATAGGATTGGTCCGTTAAAATCTCATAACTTCTTCATTTGATGTGCATTTTCGTTTTTCTTTTTATCGTTACGCTACTAATAATGAGATCTTCGATTCTCGTTTAGGTTGTGTCGACTAAAAACCGCTCGATCTAGTACTCGAACTTCGGGTTGTACACTACTAAGCCGAAACTTAGAAAAATCATAACATCCTCATACGAAGTCAGATTTGGGCATTCTTTTTATGGACACTCTCAGATTAACATATTCTACGACTTTCATTTAGATTACTAAGCCTAAAAGTCGCTCTATCATAAATTCACTATTTACGTCTTCCCGGTGTTGTGCCGGTTCCGTCGTGAAACTTCGACGGGTCATAACTTCTTCGTTATAACTCGGATTTCGGCGCTCTTTATATGTACGGAACCCTTGAGACATATTCTACAACTTGGTTAATATTATTTATTCTAAATAATCTTTTGTCGAAAATTCGTTTTTGACCCCTATTATCTCTAAATTGACTAGCCCGGATCTACGGGCGTTACACAAGTTCTTATCTTGATTGTGTTGGAAAAGGTGTCTAAGCCCATAACTATAATTGGTATGTACTTGACCCGATAGTAGTATGGTCCATTTGGGTTGCATTCATCAAAGCAATATGTTAGGAAGGATATTTGAGTAAGAGGTTAATTATAATTTATTAATATATTATAAGTATAATATAATAATTGAGTAATCATATTATTTAATTAGTATTGATCAAGAATTAAGTTAAGGATTAATTTAGTGATCAAAAGAGACTAATCAAATTGATACATATGAGTTGGGCTAATGATCCATGTTTTGATTTATGATGGGCTTATGGGTTAATCCATGAAGTATTTATCCAAATCAAATGGGTGGATCATAAGCTTATGGGTATGGATTAGGGTTACACATGACCCTTGACATTCTACACACACATACACACACACACACACACATATATATATATATGTATGTATGTATGTATGTATTCATAAGCTAAAATCAGTTATACTTTGCACTTTTTTCAAGAAGTAGAATCCGATTTCTAGTCCCCACAACCTCTCTCATATTCATCCTAATTGTTCTTGGTGTTTTGTGATTCCATTTGAGGCATCACACTTGGGGTTCTAAGCTTTCTTGAGGCCAAGTTATTCAAGATACTACACAAGGTAATATTCTAACTAGTTTTTATGATTCAAATATCATTTTGCATGCTAGTTTAGGCTTCATGCTTTGGAAAATGTTTATGCATGTATAATTAGAGAAAACTTAGATCCAAAGCATTAGGGTTGTATGTGTACCATATGAATGTTAGAGTACATAAAACCCAATAATTTTATCAGAGCCATGGGTTGTTTTCTATTATATTGATGCAACTATGTTAATTTTTAAAGTTAAAAAAAATAAGAAAAATGATGTCTGACTGCTGGACTCGACGAGTCCATGAATGAACTCATCGAGTTGGCTCATAAGTTCATAAACTCGACGAGTCCATTATCAGACTCGACGAGTTGGGCAGCATGTTCGCATATTTTTCGAGTTTTTGGCATGTTTTGGATTAGGATTATTACCACAAACTATTTTGGTTCATAAAATTTGATTTTGTGACAACCCGAAATTTCCATTATGTACAATCTATATCACTTCAATAGAAGTTATAGTGTCACTGTTAACTTTCAGACTTTTTCACATAAGTTTGAGTAATTCAAGGTTTACACTTCAGGAAATATCAGGAGAGTGGGTGCACTAGGGTTTTGTGCAACACTATTATTCCAATACTCTATTATATTAGAGATCATTTCTGGAATAAAAATATTTTCTGCCAAAATATTTCAGGACTATAAATAGTTTTCTGAACCAAATTTATTCATTATTCACATTTCCAACTAGAGAAAAGCCATTTTCTCTCTGACGGATCTTCGGGTTTTTATACCAAAACGTGAGTAACTCTTTCTAGTAGTGTTAGAATACTTATTAGATGCTTATAACATGATTTAGATGGCTAAATCATTAGATCTAGGAGTTTACTCCCCAAGGTGTTCTTGGGCGATAAACTCCCGAAACGAAGCCAAAACCAAAACTTGTGTTATGATAAGGCCTTAGATGTTTATGTTTGCATGTTAGGGACAAGAAAACAAGCCAAAATCCACCCAAGATTGGGAGTTTACGGCCCAAGACTCTCATAGGCCGTAAACTCCATTTTCTAACACTAAATGGTGATTTAAGGACTCTAGGACTTTAAGGCTTGCATCTAGACTATTTTCCCAAGTAGTGTAAGGTCTTAAACACATCAAATGACACAAACAAAAGTGAGTTTACGGCCCAAGTGAATCTTAGGCCGTAAACTCCATTAAAATGGACAAAAGGGTGTTTTCATGACACCTAAAGCCCTAGACCTTTACAAGAAATTGTTACACACTTAATGGAAGGACCAAATCACACCAAAATCAATTATCAAAGTGAGTTTACGGCCAAGAGAATGCTCTTGGGCCATAAACTCAAAAGAATGGCACCAAAGTGTGCCTAGGGTCCTCATTTGCCTTAAACAATTGTCTAGAATATGTCCTTCAAAAGCAAGAGGCTTGAAAACAACAAAAACAACACCCCAAGGGAGTTTACGGCCGTAAACTCCAAGGGGAATGGCCTTGAGGCCGTAAACTCCTATTTGGAGTACTTCTAGACCTTAAACCCTTCCAAGGACTTAGCCACTAAGTTAGGATAATTCTAGAAAGCATTTGGGACTTCAAAACACACCAAACACACATGTTTTGGAGTTTACGGCCGTAAACTCAAGAGTTTACAACCGTAAACTCCATGTGTGATGGTTTATGGAGAGTAAACTCTCATATAGGGTCCTTTGGCAACCCTAAACACAAATACCCTGTCCCACAATAGCTTAGATGAAATCCTTAAGGCTTAAAACACTTATATAAAGTGTTAATTATGTCTAGGATGTCTTAAACATTATCAATTAGTCATTTGAGTCTAATTGAGTGTATATATGTGTGATTATATGTTCGTTAGGATCATAGTGTGTGCACAAGTCCTCGCTTGACACCTAGCCATCCTATACCGTTCAGTTCATTCCAATCACCAACTGCAGGTGAGTTCATACCCCTAATCAATGTTTTAAATGATTTTAAATGCTTTAATGGGGGGGGGGGGGAATACAAGTAGAAACAAACATGTTATTAAATCATTGATATGTATTTTATAACTGTGTTTGTCATTTAACAGATTTCACATGCTACAAAATGTGATACATGAAATGGTTTTACATCTTAAGAGCACATTGTTACCAAATGTTTTACCTCTGAAATGTTTATTAAAATGACATCAAATCATTGTTAATTATTGTTCAAAACCCATAAGATGTCTTACAAAAACCATTTTTCATTCTTGAACTAAACTATGCATATACACTTATATTCTTATATATGTATTGATGTTATAGTTTGCATCTTTCCTTTAGTTTCCCATACCCTTGAGTAGTAAGAGTGGGTAAACTTACATGTTCAACTAGTTATATTACAGTAGATTATCATAGGGATAATTTGAAGATATCAAACATTACTTCTATTACAAGGAGTCACACAAGAGTCAGTTCATTCATGAGTCTATACTAGTACATTAGCTGATACATGAGTACTTACAGATGTTTACCTGATACATGAATATGTTTACATACACTTACATGATACATGAACAAGTTTACATGAACGCATTACATGAGTACCTTTACGTAGATACACTTAACTGTGTACATTAACATGAATACTTGTATCTCGAATTGCGAGGATGATTTATTAGTACCTTCTGTGTAAATCTTCCTGCCTATTCCACAGTACCTCGGAATATCTAAGACATGACCCTATCCCTAGTACCTCGGGATACCTAGATGGGCCTCTATCCCACAGTACCTTGGGATATAAGTATGGGACTAACCATTCTGGAACTCATCTGTTAGCAACAGTGGGTAATGAACATCTACGGATGCCTACGGTTATTACTTATACTAGGAGTACCTTTACAGGGACTAACCCTTCCTTCCACCTGCTGCTGCTACAGAGGACAATTGGACAATCTTCGGATGTCCATTAGGTTATATGTAATATGTTAGCCCTAGTACCTCGGGTCAACATTTACATTCGTCTTGTTAGCACCAGTACCTCCGGCTAATACTTACATGATTATATTTTTCCTGTTTACTTTATTTTGTGATATCTTTCACATAAACGAGGAGTTAGACTAAGTACTTTGGTACTAGTCAATAGAAAGGAAAAACTATCATTTTACATAGTCATAACAAAACATTCGGGTCTTGGTAGAAGACTACACTTCATACGTACAGAACATTCGGGTCTTGGTAGAAGACTACATTTCATACTTATAGAAAATAAGGGGTTTTCTAGGGATTTCATACTTAACACAACATTTTCATTTAAAGGTTTACATGGCTTTCATAACAGATTTTCACAAACAAGGCAATGACACTTATATAATTATGAATTCACCAGCTTTAAAGCTGATACTCGCTTTCAAAATAACTTGTATTCTCAGGTCATCAGTAGACAAGTACGGAGGCCAGGTTTTGAGAAGACGGAGCAGACAAGTCTCGTCTTTTATTTTGATTGTATATTTTTGGTGTCTTATTACAATGAAAGAACACACATGTATTAAACTTTACCTATAATGCAATGGATGATGTTGTTACTTGTTTATTATATTACACTGTTGTGATACTGTACATGACGTCCTCCACCCCTGAACGTTTCCGCCGTTCGTGGTTTTGGGGTGTGACAGATTTTTCTGATATGGTAGTGTTTATCCCCATCCAATAACATGATGATTGTCAAATTTTAAGATAATTATTTTATTTTGTGAAAAACTAATTATTTGTAAAATTAGGATCATTTTGATATATGAGTTGAACTGGGTCAAATTTGTTAAAGATAAAATAAATTGATTATTTTATTAGTTTAAAAGTTTGATCTAAATAGTTTATGAAACCTCCATAAGTTATGGATATGAAAAGCCTCACTCATAAAACAAATTAACTTCTTTAATTTATGGAATTCAAGAGTGTTGATGGTTACAAGTCTTGCCATCAAGTTTTGGAGTCTAAAGGTCTTGAAGAGTTTCATAACTTGTCATCAAGTTATGGAACTTGGAAAGTCTTTTTAATATAACGTAAATTATAAGTTATAAAACTCAAGGGTTTTTGAAAAGTTTCAAAACTTCCCTTCAAGTTTTGGAATTTAAAATTTGATTAAAAAGGTTTTAATTGTGAAATAGTAAATATTAAACCTTTTGACTTCATAACTTAAGTTTAGAATTAAAAGTTTTAATTATGGCTTTGTTGATAATTAATTAAAAGATTAATTAAAGAGTATTATTGTATTAATAAATCTAAAATTATATGGGTTGGGTTTAATTAAATTAAAAGTCTAGTTTAATTAATAGTTAAACCACCTAATATTTTAAATGTTTAAAATACACCGTTATACTATATAAAATTAAAAGTTTAATATATTATATATGTATAATTAAAAAGTCTGTCTTACCGTTAGTAGGCCTCATTCACGTATGTAGCCGGTCTATAAGAGGGGTATAAGGTTACTGCCTATAAAATGGTGGTTTAATGGGTATCCACTCTCACCCACCACTTCCTTGACTGGTGGATGGTCGTTAGCCGAACGGGTAGGATAGGACACTAAACTCACATTAAAAGTATAATGAAATACTAAGTAACTAAACGCTTATAAATTCTCAATCTTAGTTACTTAGGAAAAATGTGAATTGATGCTAACCCATGAAATTGCACTTTGCATCTTGTTAAGTCGTTAGTAGAGCGTGTGTGGTTAACCGACACACTAATTTGGGACTAACAATGTGTGGAAAAGGGTAGCTTGATGTTAATCATGGATCAATGGAGCGTGTGTGGTTAATCAACACATTGATTAGGTGATATGTAACATCGAGAGTACCAAGCTAATTTGCATGGTTATTCACACCTTGTTTGTGATCCTCGACATTCCAGTCACAAACTTGAAGGGCATAATCGAGATTAAATATGCCATTGAAAAGTTCAATGAATCTCAAAGAATCTAGGAATTTCAATTCGTTTAAAACCTAAAATTCATTATCGTTTTTCATGGTGGAAATTGGTAAATCGTCATTTACCTACCTTCAAATAATTTGCAATTGAATTACGTCATTCCTCTTCCGAATTGTAAATTATTGTGTTGGGTCCTTGCCTTAATCTTTCATTTGGGTGTTATATTAAGTACTTAAATCAACTAAACTTGAATTTCTCCCGTGTAGATGTCTAGTTCAGACAACTATGGTCTTCCCGAATCTTGTGGAAAAAGCTTTCCACATGAATATGATGTTCCATGTTTTGATCAAGGATCTGGAAATCATACTTCACTTCCTCCACCTCCTCCAATTATTCTTCCTGACCCACATGTTCATAGAATTGAAAAGTTCAAGGTCACTCAAGCCCTATTAGCAAGTAAACATGAAGATGGAAAGTCTGTATGTGCTCACGTCTTGGACATGAAACTGCATACTGACAGGTTCCCAAGGAAGTTGGCTGTTAACTTGGTTCTTCAGTCACTTCCTGAGTCATATAGTCAGTTTGTTAAATACTATTATATGACAAACCGCGATGTGACCCTTATCGATATTACCTATTTGCTTATTGCTGCAGAATCAACAATAAATTGGCGCACTTGTAAAGCAAATCTGATTGGAAGATCTACTTCCCAAACTTCCATGGACACTGACAATGGAAACATTAGAAGTCGAGAAAAGTTTTCTCTTTCCAAGGGAAAGGGAAAGACTAAGTCTGAGATTGTCCCATGTACCATTCCGAAAGAGTCTGTTTGCTTATATTTCCAAGAAAAGGGACACTGGAAGCGAAGCTGCCCTGACTACCTGAGAGATCTAAGAGATGGTAGAATCAAATTGTATGGTTCCACTTCAGAAACAAAAGAGAAAGAAGGAAGCTTAAAGGAAGAGTAAGCTGAGTCTGGTCGTGAAGAGATGGATTTCGATCGCATGGTTCGATGATCAGATATGTGAGCTGCTACTAGGAGTTATGATAGGTTGCTTAGGAATATGTAATAACATAGTTTTAATTTGGAATTGCATTGTAAGGACAAGTTTTCCACATTTTATAAATAAAGAAAAAATTTAACTTTTATCTTATTTTATATTTATCCTTGCAATGGTATTTGTGAAAATTGATGTTTGTATGTTTTTATTCTTAAGCAATGGATTTGATTCTTTCGTTTGTGGTAATGTTAAAATTTACGAAATAAGGAAAGATTCTCATCACCCAAAGTTTCAGTTGGATAGAAACTTGGAATCGTGTAACTTGTATTGTGTGATGAATGAGAATCTTCATCTTTGGGAAATTAAGACTAATTCCTTATTCACATGTATATGTGAGTCAAGTGAAGGACTAGGGGATCGGGTACACTTGGTTGTGCATTGGTCAGGTCCACCACAAAGAACGATAAGACTATTCGTCATAATTTACTAAAAGTTTCGTAAATATGGTTAAACTTACAAGATTAAGTATAACTCTGAATCGTTGAAATTAGTTTCAATGTGTAGCAGAATGAATAAGAAGAATCAAATTAGGTATAAAGACAAAAGTTTCTCCAATCTGAAAGGAAGGGAGAGTACTTAAGTATCGTGGTTTTATGATTATCTTAGTGATTATGAAACATATCACAATTGATCCTCTAAGGACATCTTAGTGCATTTATATGGCTAAGAAGAGAAATCGTGAATTGTTGAAATGGTTAAATCAAAAGGTGAATCATACTTCGTTCCAAAATCAAGTCTTAGAGTCATACTCCAAGATTGTGACTTGAGTGACATATCTTAAGTAGGTTTAGAACACATCATGAAATATGGAGTAAGAAATGGTTCATGCTCATGCACATTTAAAATTGGTAGTTGTGATGTTTTAGATAAAACGAAGACCAACTAAGACCAAATATATGAAGTGTTATTCTTGATAAGAATCCACACTAACTCCTGAATATTTTTTTGTCAAGGAATGTTTCCTACCAAAAAATCTTATATGTCAAGAGGACAGTGGGAGTCTTAATGACCTTGAAAAGCTTCAAGAATTAATCAAGAATAAACCTATTGTTAATTACTAGCAGCAGTTGAGGTTTGTAACCTATCACATTGACATATTCTTGTTTTTGTGCCCATTCTAGTTAAAATTGACTATGCAGGTGAGTTCTATGAGTTCTCATTTGTTTGCATAAGGCAAAGCATCTTGATCGGTGAAAGTTCATTGATCAATAAGGGTGGTCTACTCAACAACTTGGAAGAAATGGTAGGCCTTGTGCTTCCAGGTGGCAAGAAATTAAGATTGAACAAGTTCAATCCATATGAGTTTGGATTTGTCACTAACCTTGTCTTGCGATTATGGTTATGAAAAATTCACATGGATAGGAACACATACACCATAAAATCTAAGTATCATAAGGTTTCTCTCCAATTCATGAAAATGATTGTGAGGAAACACTTTCACTGATTAGATTTTAAGGAGATAGCAATTGTGATATTTGCATTCTCAAATTCGGTTATGAGTACGACATCCCTCTTCATAGTTCGAATTATGAGAAATGGCAAAAGGTCTAAACATTTGAGACTTATTGTTGTAAGTTCTAAAATTGTTTAGACACCCATATGAGTTACCTAAGGAAAGGTGTATGATTTTGAGAAGCCTGGATAAAGTCTTATCGAATCATCTCGTATCAGAAATCTGAACTTTGGTAATGAAAGTCAATAAGTATTGTTTTCTAGAAGTCCAGCTGATTTCTGGGTACATGTCAAAGCTAGTGGGAGCATAAGTGTTGTTCTAGTAAGAACGTAATTATTATGCTAGTAGGAGCACAATTATTACGTTAAGTGTTGCGAGGTAGCAATGTTAATTATAGAAAACAAAAGTTTTAATTCGCAAAGTTGCTGGGTTTGAAAAGTTGTTTTGCTATAATTAAGGGAGAGGAGTTCATACTTCATTTCAAATCTAAAAGCTTAGATTGATATTTTAATCAAATTTAGTCAAGGATATATATGAATGTCATGTTGAAAAGATTTGACATAAGGAAATTCTATATATGGAAATGTTATAGCAAGAGACTGGTAAAGTATCATGTTTTTGATCGATTGCATATGCTATAATATTAATCTGTTCTAATTTTCCAAATGCATGGGGCATCAGAGGGAACAAGGACTAGAACGAGATGTGACTAAAATGGTTAAGCAATTATCGAGGACAATCTGAGGTTTACCAAACATTGGTTGCTTATGGACAGTTGGAAGTATAGTATAAATTTTGGAAGGACCATATTGACATACTCTGAGAAGAGGTAACTCTTATTCAGAAGTGATAGTCAAAATGAGAATATGGAAATGTCTGAGGTTTACCAAAGATTGATTGCTTATGGACAGTTGGAAGTATAGTGTAAATTTTGGAAGAACCATATTGACATACTCTGAGAAGAGGTAACTCTTGTTCAGATGTGATACTCAAAATGGGAATATGGAAATGTTTCCATAAGTGGAAGTTATTCTTTAAATCTGTGTAAGATTAGAAAACTTAATGCAAGAAGGATGTTCAAATGAATGCACTTTGAATATAAGACTTCATTTCCGTGGAACTTCTCTCCATTGGAATGCTTTGTAATGTCTTTTGCCAAATCTATGTGACTTTTTTGCACAGTCATTACAAGAGGATCATTGCATATAAGTTTAGAATCTAACAGATTTCAGTAAATGGCAAGAATTTGGTATTCTTACATCTATGATAAGGATTTGGAATTCTGAAATGAGCATCATTGGAAATGTTTTCAATTGATCTATTTCACAAAGAAAGGACCATAGGTAAACATAGTGTGCATACTTGGGGCATGGTATAACTATTGTTTTAATTCAAGTATTAAGTTGATTAATCGAAACAATATACAATGAATAATGTGTAGTCAGTATGGTGATTAGATAAAAGGTGTTTTATTTATTTTCAAAAGTTTTGAGAACATATTGGATTCGATTATTCTTTTGTTTCACTTTGAATGTTTTGACTTCCCGAATAACTAGATTATTCAAACTATCCACAGCCGATCATACTTTGGAAGTAGGTATTGAAGCTACACTGTCGTGAATGGGTCTGTAGATTGTCTAAAGGTGTTTAGACATAGAACAAGTTTGAATCAATATTCATGAGTACTCATGTAATAAGATTTGAGTATTGGACTAAACCCACGCTCATTTGAATCACTTCATGGATTTTATCACGAGTGATCATGAGACGATAATATCTTATATTCTTGAAACCAAGACATGTGAGTTGTATTTTACATGTCGATTGCATATTGATGATGTGTAAACGCACTAGTAACTCGGTGTTATAAAACGTGTTGTCGTGTGTGATTGGATGAGTAAGTACAGCAAGCATATTAGTTTTTACCCAATATGGAATAAAAGCGATATGTGTGGGCCCCTTGATGATTTAAATGGTTCTGTAGATTGTCTAAAGGTGTTTAGACATAGAACAAGTTTGAAGCAATATTCATGAGTACTCATGTAATAAGATTTGAGTATTGGACTAAACCCACGCTCATTTGAATCACTTCATGGATTTTATCACAAGTGACCATGAGACGATAATATCTTATATTCTTGAAACCAGGACATGTGAGTTGTATTTTACATGTCGATTGCATATTGATGATGCGTAAACGCACCAGTAACTCGGTGTTATAAAATGTGTTGTCGTGTGTGATTGGATGAGTAAGTACAACAAGCATATTAGTTTTTACCCAATATGGAATAAAAGCGATATGTGTGGGCCCCTTGATGATTTAGTGATGACAACCCTAAGCGTTTGGCCAAGCCTGGACTGATTTGATTTGTTCAATTAGTCGGTCATTATAAATCGGGAATCGGGAAACAACACATGAACAGAGAGAATGATTATAATCCATGCCTCAGTTCATACGATATCTTGTAGAATGGAGGAATATATGATCCCTTATCGAATGGACGCGTCAGAGTTCGACAACGGCTTTCTGAGAGCTACGATTGCTAATAGGATTTTAAGTCACATTGCCAATTATAGTTATTAGACTTATCCAAGTAGGAGACTATTGGAAAAGGTGTTTAAGCCCATAACTATAATTGGTATGTACTTGACCCGATAGTAGCATGGTTCATTTGGGTTGCATTCATCAAAGCAATATGTTAGGAAAGATATTTGAGTAAGAGGTTAATTATGATTTATTGATATATTATAAGTATAATATATTAATTGAGGATTCATATTATTTAATTAGTATTGATCAAGAATTAATTTAAGGATTAATTTAGTGATAAAAAGAGACTAATTAAATTGATACATATGAGTTGGGCTAATGATCCATGTTTTGATTTGTGATGAGCTTATGGGTTAATCCATGAAGTATTTATCCAAATCAAATAGGTGGATCATAAGCTTATGGGTATGGATTAGGGTTACACATGACCCTTGATATTCTACACACACACACACACATATATATATATATATATATATATTCATAAGCTAAAATCGGTTATACTTTGCATTTTTTCAAGAAGTAGAACCTGATTTCTAATCTCCATAACCTCTCTCGTATTCATCCTAATTGTTCCTGGTGTTTTGTGATTCCATTTGAGGCATCACACTTGGGTTGCTAAGCTTTCTTGAGGCCAAGTTATTCAAGCTACTACACAAGGTAATATTCTAACTAGTTTTTATGATTCAAATATCACCTTGCATGTTAGTTTAGGCTTCATGCTTTGGAAAATGTTTATTGCATGTATAATTAGAGAAAAATTAGATCTAAAGCATTAGGGTTGTATGTACACCATAAGAATGTTAGAGTACATAAAACCCAACAGATTGCTAGATACCTAGATCTCTCTTTTGGGTTTAATTGTTATGTTTTAGCCATGGTTCGGATGGATGTTGGGATTAGGACATCCTAAAGACCTATCCTTTCAAATTTAGGGTTTTCATAGACTCCTTTGGAAAAAAGGTGCAAGCTTTAAGAGATTATAAGCCTCATATATGCATTAAGTCCCTTATTAAGCCCTTCTTGAGCATTTGAGCTTTTTCTAGGCATGCATGAATGTAAAGTTGGCAACTTTACGTCGTCTTCCAACTTTAGGGTGTCAGATCTACATTTTGAGGCTTTGTCTTTGAAGATTAAGTGCTTAATGGTTAAGCCCTCACTCTTTTAAGTCTAGGTTTTGGGTTTGGACCCATCTCGGTGGTTCCTAGGGGTAAAGTTGGAAATTTTACCCTTCTAGATCTCATTTTGGTCATGATCTGAGTTTTGGAGCTCTTGGATTCGGTGAAGGCAACTTATCTTAGGCAAACACGACACTTTGGAGCTTATTTTGGTCTAGATCTCATTAAGCTATTGGGTCTTAGGCAAACACGACGTGTTGGCTTGGTTTTTCCTGATTCGAAGTTGAAGGAGAAACACGGCGTGTTGGGTCAACATGGATTGTTGATCCTGACTTTTGAATTTTGTCTTTGACCAAGTATGTCCTAAGGGGGTACTTGTGGTAATCTGAATTGTAACTAAAGAAATTATGGGCTTAGGATAAGGCCCACATGGGGTTGGGCCTAATTTGGAAAATTAGGCCATCAATGGGCCTTTATGGATCTTTTGGTTTTGGGCCTCAGTTTTGGTTCATGATTGGGTCAAATGTAAAATGGTCATTTTACCCCAAGTATGGATGATGGGCCTTATAATGGAACCCAATTGCTAATTGGGTGTTATTTTGATCTGATAGCTCGAAGGTGTCATCAGGGCAGCAGCTAGGGGTTTCTTTCAGTGAGCTTCTGCATTTGAGGTGATTTTCCTCTATGTTATATGGGTCGAAGGCACCAATGTCGAACCATTTGGTTTATGTATAGTAGGAAGACCCGAGGACAACCCTTGGTAGTTGTATGAAAGACTAGGAGGCGGCTTTTGGCAAACTGTATGCAAGTCCAGAGTTTGAACTCTGACAGTTAATTAGTTATGTATTGTATATTGTATGTTAGTTGTCTTTGTGATGATTGCATGGAAGACCCGGAGGTGGATCCTGACACTTGTCTGTCAGACCCACGGTTGTGGCCCCCGGCCTGGCAAGGAAGACCACAAGGCGGCTTATGGCATAATGTCAAGACTATGGTTGGCACATAGCACTTTTATTGATTGATTGGATGTGTCTGATATGTCTGGCTCATGGTTATGTATGGTATGTGGTATTTGGGGAACTCTCTAAGCTTTGTGCTTACACTTTGTGGTTTATGGTTTCAGGTACTTCCGATTCGCAAGGGAAGGGACCGACTTGATCGCAAAGCACACACCTATGTTTTTCTGTAACTTATGATTTTGGGAAGTACTCTGATAATTATTTTAATTTGGAATACCTTAATGTTTGGATAAATGTACAAGGATGTTTGAATCTATATATTAAAAATGAAATTTTTAGCCTCGATTTTTGGGATGTTACAAGTTGGTATCAGAGCCTTGGTTTGAGGGATTTGACATACTTTCGGGTGTACCTGAACTCAAACTGAGGATTTGGTCACAAGATTTTTACAAAGTAAACATTTAATTAAAAAGGAATTTCTAATCAAAGAAAGGGGTGTGATGCGTGCAATCGGTCGAGCTCAAGTTCGTAGTTCCCAGAATACCAATACATTTTTATTATGATATGTGATATGATTATGAGAATTTCATGCAAGATTATGGCTAAGGATCTGCTCAGTATTTTATGATAGGGGGATGTCATTATATGGGAGCCTATAAGGATTTCGTCCAAGGGCTAGGTTCTAGAAGATTCTTGTGGGCTGCTTAGAGCCTAAGAAACCGGATGAGGTCTTTGACTGAAACCCTAATTCCTCACGTATATAAGGAACCCCTTGGCTTCCAATTTTCGGCTACCACTTGAATCCTAGAGATCATAAAGCCGATTTTGAGCCTTCCCCCTCTCTCTCCGAGATCATCCAATTTGCTTTGGTATTTGTGATTCATTAGAGGCATCTCATTTTAGGTGCTAGGTTCTCAAAAGCTCAGGATCTTCAAGCTACAATCAAAGGTAACATTCTTACTAGTTTATTTATGTTGATTTCGGTTTTATTGTATGCTAGTTTAGGGTTTTAGAGCTTTGGATGCTTATTGGATGTACAAATAGAAAAACCTAGATCCAAAGCTTTAGGGTTTGCATGTGCACCATGGGATTGATGTTTTGCTTATAACCCAACAAATTCTTAGGATGAAAAGATAAAGTATGGAGTCATTATACAAGCCTTGTTTTGTTGATGATTTCGGGACGTAATCATCCTAAGTGGGAGATAATTGTAACACCCACAGATTCGGGCTAATCAATTTAAAGATAATAAGCGTTAAAAATGACTTTTTGATAGAAGATTATTTACAATAAATAATCTTAACCAAATTACAATATATGTCACAAGGATTCCGTACATATAAAGAACACTGAAACCCGACTTAAAACGAAGAATTTATGACCCGTCGAAGTTTTACGACAATACCAGCACGACTCTACGTAACGTAAAAAGTAAATTTTTGATAAACTACTTTTTAGACTTATAAATCTACACGAAAGTCGTAGTATACATTAAATCAAGAACGTACATAAAAAGAACGTCCAAATCTGAATTCGTTAGAGGAAGTTATGATTTTTCTAAGATTTAGCATAGCAGTGCACAGCCTGAAAATTAAAATTTTGATCGATCGATTTTTAGCCGACACAAACTAAATGAGAATTAAATATCTCATTAATAGGAGCTCAACGATATAAAGACAGTCGAAATCAGACGTCGGATGACAAAATTATGCATTTTTAACGGACTTTAACTGTCTATGCCTGTTAAAATATAAATTAAAAAATGAAGTCAAATTAGCCGACGCAGTCTAAACGAAAGTTGTAGATCCCGTCCATACCTATGTGTGGATATAGAAAACGTCAAAAATGGAGCATGTATGCAAAAGTTACAAATTTTAGAAGATAACTAGTTTTTGGAGTAACCAACGAGTGACACGTGGCACGATCTGAGCCACTGCTTCCTCCCCACACCTTGCCACCAGATGGTGACACGTGGCCAACGAGCACCCAATGTTCAGCTAGAGAATGCCCCACATTCACACAAATCGCAACCTATAAATAGAGGCACAAATCACTTCATTTCTCACACCATTCTCACCACTTCTCTCCCAAACACCTCCAAACCCTGAAGGCTTTTCCCTAGCACCCCTAGGTGTTAGAAGCGAGTCCTAGAGCTCCGGAAAGACCCAAGAAGAAAGAGCCTTCAGATCAAAAGTTTTGCTCGTGCAGAGCCCAGTTTCTCGCAAAACCCCTTCGTAAGTGAGTTATGCTTACCATACTTTAAGTATAACTTATGTTTAAGTTCATTATCGTTATTGAACCTTTAAAAAAGATTTATCAGTGATTCCAATTCGTTATACTGATTGATCTACTTACGGGGTTGATGTCTAGGCTGTGATTTATTGAGGTGTTTAAAGTGAGATTTCCAAACAGTATACTTCGTATACCAAACGGACCTTACCTCCAATATGATCCTACATGGTTGTTCCTTACTTGATAGATCTTGAAGTAAACTTTGAGTTAATGATGAATCTAGACTAATAATTAGTCGCAATAAATAATAAAATAAGACGTAGTAATAATGACACTAGGTTACGTTAAAGGAAAAGACAGTTGCTAGAAGTGAAGCAATGCCGGAATTTCTAGTCGTCACTTTAACAAGTGAGTGCATAGTTACTTTCATCTTACACATGGATATGAAGTATTTAATATTAATACATGATATATGTGCTTATTATTTGTTTTCTTGATATATATGTTAGATGAACGATTTGTACATGTTTTACGTGATTTAAATTGTATATGTACTTCTATACCTCTAAATATATTGGGTAGAGATGGGTAGATGAAAGATGTTATTGATGATGAGAGATGAAAGATGGTATAATATGATGAAATATAGGGTGTTATAGTATGACAAAAGAAGTAGGCAAAGATAGAATGCCATGACTTTGGAATTGTTATTTTACCAACGATGTAGTCACTTAGCAAAGTATAGGTGACAACTACCGAACTAATTGATGATAGTCCCGTAGAACACTGGCAGTTATGGACTTAATGCCTAATAGATAAACATTAGAAGCTATGGACTTAGTGCCTTATAAATGAATGTTGGTAGCTATTAACTCAGTGCATTATAGATGAACGCTGGCAGCTATGGACTTAATGCCTCACAAATGAATGTTGACAGCTATGGACTTAGTGCCTAATAGATAACGTTAGCAACTATGGACTTACTGCATGTTAGATAAACCCTGGCAGCGATGGACTTCGTGCATATTCCTTAGGACAATCCTTAGGAATAAATAAATGAAGAATAGATGATTCTTAGGGTAGAACCTTAAGGATAAAGAAGATAACGGGGATGGGAAATTGGGTTAATTGTTTGATGATTAAACATAATAATTATATTATTGTGGGTTAAAAACCCAATGTACTCACCAGGTTTTCCAACCTGACCCACTCAGTTTATTTGTATCATAGGTATCAATGCGAAGATACATTACACTAAGAGATTAAAGGATATGTAGACCATTAGTGTAAATTAATATAAGGTTTGTTTATTCTTATTGTAACACCAAAATTTTCAAAACAATTTTTTCATTTAAAATCGCTTATCTCTTTAACACTTTTCATAAAAATCTCATTTTTATGTTTAAATTACAACACATGCCTCTTCTGTTCAATCAATTAATAAACCAGGATCCTCAAAACAAACGCTTCCTCTGGTGTGTACAATCGAGCCGGTGCCGTCCCGATGATTATGAGAAAACCTGAAACATATAACACAAAACATTGTAAGCACGAAGCTTAGTGAGTTCCCCAAATACCACTCTGACACATATTAGCCACTCATGGCTATAACCCTGTTGACCCTCTGGTCAGTGTGTCTCAGTGGAACCCTCCAGTCCTAACTCTCTGTGGACCCTTTGACCCTAACTCTATGGACCCCAAGGTCCTAACTCTGATAACTCTGAATCATGCAGATCACATATCACAATAAATCTCAACACATAAATAGCATACAAATACACTGGCACATAATTCTAAAAATACCACATATAACACATATTAGCCACTCGAGGCCCTAACTCTGTGGGCCCTTGGACCCTAACTCTGTGGACCCTCTGGTCCTAGCTCTGTGGACCTTCCGGTCCTAACTCTCATATACACACATCATAAATCACATAGAAATAATGCAGTGATACGCATCACATAGATAGCATACAATAACTCTGTCACATAACTCTGTTACCACTCTAGGTAAAGTATAGTCAGAAGACTCACCTCAGATGTCTCGGTAAATCTCTGGCTCGGTAGAAATATGATCTAGCCTCCGCCTAATCACATAAAGTAAATGCTCTCATAAATATAACTCTCGAGACTAGACTCAACCCTCTCTTAGCATCCTCGGAAGGGTAAAAGACCATTTTACCCCTCTCTGAACTCAAAGGCTCCATTGTTGACCAAACCCTAAAAGTCAAAAAAAGTCAACGGTAAAACTTTGAACCGACTCGTCGAGTGCACTTGAGCGATCTCGACGAGTCTACACGTGTCCACTATTTCTCTAGTCTCGCTTGACACGTCGAGTCTTTCCCCTGCTCGACGAGTTACACCTGGCATGAATCGCGGGGCCACCCCGATTCAACTCGTCGAGTCCCATGATGAACTCGGCGAGTTCCGCCTTGAACTCCAGTTCTCTATTTCCCCCAACTCACCGAGTCATTCCTCCAACTTGGCAAGTTACTCACTGAGTGAACTACGGGAAACCCTAGCCCTACTCGTCGAGTCTGCTATTGGGACTCGGCGAGTTCATGCCCTGCTCAACAGAAATGACCTCCTGAGGTCAGATCTGTTCCTCTAACCCATAGATCTACCTTCCTTGATCATAATAAACACGTAAAGTTTGGATCTTGATGCCCATGCAAAGACCCAATGGCTCTATATGAAGAAATGACCTCAATATGCCA
Source organism: Lactuca sativa (assembly GCF_002870075.4). NCBI lineage: Eukaryota > Viridiplantae > Streptophyta > Magnoliopsida > Asterales > Asteraceae > Lactuca > Lactuca sativa. The sequence goes on from NC_056626.2 coordinate 130,645,117, forward strand.
TCCAAAACTCATATCTCTCAATGACACTCAATAAAGATCAAGGATTTAAGGTCTCTGAACCTCTTTGGATCCAGATCCGAAGCCTCAACACAAGAAGGGACCATTTGCTTCACAAATCATACTCTAAAAGGGGGCTAGAAACCCTAACTCTCAAAGCTTACACTAAAACTGAAAGAGGATCGAATATTTACCTCAAGATGAAATCCCTAAGCTCTAAAATCCATAGATTAGCACCCTCTTCAGTTTCCTCTTGCCTTAGCCACCTTCTTCTTGCAAAAATACCCACACAAGGATCAAAAATGGCTTCCTTTCTCTCTCAAAATGTTCACACACTCTGGGGTTTCTCTCTATCAACTGGTAGCCGCAAATGAAGGCCATAAGGGCCTTTAAATAGGTCTCAATCCCCGGGAATTAGGTCTTCATTAAATAGCACGGACTCGCCGAGTCCACTAGTCGACTCGCCGAGTCCGGTCATTAACCCGGATGAAAAATTGCGACTCTACTCGGCGAGTCTAAGCATCAACTCGCCGAGTCCTCTCAAAATCTCCAAAATAATGAATAAATAATGTACCTGGGAATCCGGATGTTACACTTATGTTTTTGTATTGACGATGACATCCAATGTTTTAATATAAATAAAATACATTTCTTTGGAAATGTTTTGATAAGATCATTATCATGTTTTCTGGGAATAAATTCCGCAATATTATTCTTCAAAAAGGATACTATGATTTTTAAATAAGCATAAATAATTTTTTTAAAATGACCGTGAATTTGGGGATGCCATAATTAAGCCAACATGCCAAAATCTCAGCTTTGTTCTAGAAGGTGACTTAACACGTAAGCTTGGCAACTTTACACCCATGCAAGACTTAACGGGACCCAACACTAAAAAAGAAGCTTAATGAGAATCTTAACACTTGCATGGACCAATATTTCTAATAAAGATTACATATTTATGGACAATGGACCTCAATGGAGCTAAGATCTAACATCCATGGCTTCTGGAGAATATCATAAGCTCAACTTTAGCTTAAAAGACCCCAAAATGCATAAATAACACTTTAAGTTGGATATAGCATAAAGAATCATCAAGATGAAAGCTTTTTACCTCAAATGACTTGCTAAGATGAAGATGACCCTGGATCTACAAGCGCATGCTACTCCCAAGCAATCTCTAAGTGTTCTTCTTCTCCTACTTCACCAAAAATACCATCAAAACTCACTTTCAAGCTCAAAACTCACAAATGACACTTAAGGTTTCGTTTTAGGGTAGAGAGTGATGAGGGATGATCAATGGAATGTCCAAAGATGATATAAGTTGTTTAAATAGGGTGCAAACCCTAAAAAATAGGGTTTACCCCTGCCTTGCGTACGCCGTACGTACTCCACGTACACCCCGCGTACGTGGATGAATCCCGCATCCAGAAAAAGAGCTAGTACGCTAAGCGTACTCATAGAGTACTCCCCATGTATTAGCTAGGCACCAAAACATAAAGATTTTGCATTAAGGAGCTAAAAGGGAAACATACCAAATTACGAATGTTACACAGGTCTTCAAGATCTTGCCACTTCTCATGAGCACAACTTTGTTTCTTGAGGACCATATGAAGTAATGGTTCAAATATAATATCAAGCATCCATATTTGCACGATATAATCAATTAGGCCCCATTCCTCCGTGATAACAACAAATTTTTTCAGTTGGAGCTTTTAGATGATCAACCATTCCAAATCCGGTGTAGTAAGTCTGAAATTGTTTTCTCCATGCATCATAGTTAAGCTTTTGTAGATCAAGAACGATGAGTATGAATGATTTGATATTTGATATGCCATAAGATTTATTTGAATTGGCATTGAGATTGGATGTTGATGGTTGCACCATGACTCAAATAAAGTGAAGAAAACATAAAAGAACTTGAGATTGACAGAAGGTTGAAGATAGAAAAGAATCAACTGAGAAGGGTTTTCGTCAAGAAAGAAGAATCGACGACTAGGGTGAGAAAATTTAGGAGGCCTTTGATACCATGAAACCTTTAATATCTTCCCATAAAATTAACCCTTCTCATTATATATATGGGCCGAATACCAAAAATATGGGCTAGACATAATACAATACATCAAATATACATTAACATTCTTTACTAGATGTTGCATGCCCTTTAATCCTGATTAGAAACTCGTCAAACACTCCTTTCCATTCATAGATTCCCACGGGCCACATCTACTCCTTTATTGTCAATTTGTCATGACCCAATATCAATTTAAGTTCTAACAACCTTTAAAAGGAGCAATATACTTTGGAATCCTCATCTATAAATCCTCATCTATAAGAGAGGGGGGAGTCATTCCCTCCCAACCCACTGAACCCACTGTCACATCACTTTTTCTCCTTTATTTTTTTCATCTTTCCCAACCCACAACACACAGAAACACTATCTTTTTAAACCCACTAAACTCATTCAATTAAAAAAATCAAAGGTAAAATCTTAATTAGCAATAGAGTTACCGGCGGTACCATTCTCGCTTCAACAGGTTGGTTAATTGGTTTCACTAACCCACTTCATAATCTTTCTCTGCTTTCTCTCTCTCATTTTCTCTTGTACCATGTGTTTTAAAATTTATACCTTAGTTGTTTTGCATATTTTTTTTTAATTAAGTGGGTTGATTAGGTTGAGAAAGATACGAATTTCATGTGTTGTAGGTTAGGAAAGATGAAGAAAAAAAAGAAACAAAAATTAATGTGACAGTGGGTTCAGTGGGTTGGGAGGGAATAACTCCCTCCTCCTTAATTATTTATTTGACCATTTATAGTCTCCATATTTCATCTTCCATGTAAGTCTTAAGAGGATGCACATGGTGGAGCCAGAAATTCTGATATGGGGGGTACAAACATTATCAATATATATTCTATGACCATCCATGCAGTAGCTCAACTACAAAATAGTGATTTTTGTCAAAAATAAATAAATAATAATGTTGTTTTGTATGTTTTTGGTTTTATATAGTGCACCTGCAAAATACTATCACACGGTGAAATGTTTCATACGCTGAATTAATAAAGCAAGTATTAATACGATTGAAATATGTAAACTCTAGTGCGCGGTGGTGGAACTAGATGGGGCGTTGAGGGTACTACAGCATCCCCAAAAAATTGCTTTATGTATATAAAAAAATTTATTTGTAAACATGTTCTATGTTATTTTACCCCCAGCTTAAGATATTATATCATGTTTTTTAATGTCCCGGATATGATAAGTACATAGAATATATATAATTTTATTCAAAAATATGTTTTAGATGTAAAAATGCTCCCACAGGAGTCCAATGATCAAAATACCCCAAACGGTGAATGGACGGAAGTTAGCTGGAAAACAAAGCCCCCTCATCTCCACATGGAGAAGACACACGTTGTCTCATACTATGTCTCTAACCTTACAGAGGGTTTTAGAAAATTCAAATCAGAAAGGTGTTTGAAGTTTTTGGAAAAGTGGTAGACATATACATCGGAGGTAAAAGAGATATATTTGGATCTATTTTTGCGTTTGTCAGATTCGAAGGAGTAAGAGATCCAAAGTCGTTGGAGAAAAGCATGGCAAGAATCAGATGTGAGCACTGTATCTTGAAATTTAATATTGCTCGATACCAAAAACAGCCCAACCGCGACAACATTTCTAATGCAAATATGCCTAAGCCGCCTTTGCCACCCCCTCCACCACCCCTACACAAAATCACAACTTTAGAACTAGAGTACAAAATTGACTAAGAACCTATGCAGAGAAGGTCACTGGTTCTTGTTTTAACATATCTCCAGTACATGTTAAACCATCCGCTGCTTGCCTTAGTTAGGATGAATGTGTGCTGTCAGGCGAAGTCATTAGTGCCCAACACATCTCTAATATGACCACACTTCTGAAACTGGACAACAATGTAAGCGGTAGAATTCACTACACAGGTGGTCTCAAGATGTTGATCAAATGCATCAATCCACAAGAAGCAGCTGCCTTCTATAACAATGCTGAGAATTGGAATAAATGGCTCTCCTGGCTTAAGAAAGGTTTTGACGACAGTGCTGAGTTTGAAAGAATCACATGGGTTAGGATCTATGGTGTTCTGACAAGATTTCGATCAAATGCTAATTACACTAAGATTGTTGAGGCTTTTGGCAAAGTAATTGAAACATACGGAGGGAACTGGGATGCACTTGATATCTCCACTGGCCATGTGTGTCTACCCACCAATTCGAGGAAGATGATTAATGAGGATGTTGATATAAGATACGACAATATGATGTAAAAAGTTGGTGTTGTGGAATTTGATAGAGACTGGTCTCCGTTTGATGATATGCTTGGAGACCATCACTGTTTCAAGAACTCTGAGAATCTATCCGTTGATGATGGCGAAACAGGCTCAGTTAATTCACTTGAGACAGACGACAATGAAGCCTCTGACGATGGCATATCGGCGACATGGGAGGGCCCTATCAGAGACGAAATTGAAGATGGAGAAATTGTGGAAGAAACATACCAAAACAAAGGTGTAGCTAAATCTCCGGCGTCGAAGCAAGTGGTTCCGCTGGTGGATATGCCGATCAGGGTATCGCCGGTGGTGGAAAAATGTAACGACGCATTAATGGAAAAAGTTGTATCGTCGCCCATATTTAAATTTAATTCAGGTACCGAGGTATTCTTGAACGTCGTGGACCCGATCCCAGGTA